>NW_027411644.1:201976449-202468949 GCF_047663935.1 Musca autumnalis | reverse complement strand
TGTGTTGTGCAAATATATAGCTGTGTAGAATATTTATTTTTGTATCTTTATTGAGGATGTTAACCATTAAGTGTTCAATACAAGTGGGATTTGTTGTTGTTTTTTTTGTTCTTCTTGCCCTTGTTGACTTCATTCATCCTGTTTTACCCTTTTTGTAACAAGTTTTTGTCTTTAACCACTTACACTATACATACACACTCACGTATGTATGTTGTGGTCATCTTTATTGAGTCTGTGTTAATTACCAAGTTTTGTTTATTGGTACTTGACTTTGCATACTCAAGAGGTTTCCAGATACTTTTTCAATGTTTTTAAGTTTTTTTCACAGATATCAAGTGAAGCAGTTAAGTGTTTTTGTTTTTTTTTAAGTATACAATTTGATCCTTAGGGGGTGTTTGAATATATGTTAAATTTTATGAAAACGAATATAAAGTAATATTGATGCAAATTTTGAGTAATGGGTATAGTTAAAAAAATTTATATCATTTAAATAAATTAACACAGCGTTAAGTTCATTCAGGACGACGAAGACCAAATATCAAAACGTGAACCTGTACCGACACTTACCTGCAGAAATGTTGTATATTGTCAACGAAGGATATATACACAAGTTTACTTATTTCGATAATCTGTGAAACTGATCCTTGGATATTTTCACTTCCTGAAGGACCGGGAAGAGCATGACAACAACGCCTAGAGGTGAGGTGGCCATATTGTGGGTTTGTAGTTAGCTGGGGGCTAAAATATCTGACATCAGTGGACAGTGTTTGTTATTATGTTTGTATGTTCGTTCTTCTGTTCAGTTTGGCTGTGGGTCTATCTCCAGTTCCAGGAAAGTGGCTGCTTCGATGGGATGTAACCACAGATCCACTGGGTTAGATAAGTAGGTTTGGCGGGGCAGTTGAATAGGTATTTTGTGTCGTGCGGGCCCATGCCGCATACTGGGCAGATGTCTTGCACGGCGCTGTCGATTTCCGAGCGTAGTTGAGCCAAAACTACTCTGGTTTGTCGTGGCAGCTGACGCTCCTCAGCTGCGATAGATGGGGGATGTACTCCGAGAACTTTATTGACACTATATTTGCTTATGGCCTTAGCAATTGCATCCGTGTGAATACTATTTAAACCTGCTTGATATGCCTGTTGATCTAGGGGTTCTCTCCTATATTGTTGGACCTCCCTCTCAAGAGCATGAATATACTTCCTGATATGCCTGAATGTGTCAGCAGATGGTGATTGGGATGACTCTCACGGTAACACCCAAGCAACTACTGCAACGAAAGCACCTCATTGTGTTGCTTTACTGGAAGAATATTTGCCTCTTCATGTAGATGGTCCACTGAAGACTTGAGGAGGCACTCCGTTGCTGTTCTGACAGGTTTGAATCTTTTTCCAAACTGGCGCCGCATAGCTTACCACAGACCGACCTTTCGCGTTATATGTGGTCAACAAGGTTTCTTCATCTGCAGCCCAAGTGCTGCCGGCTAGGGGCTTGAGGAGATAGCTGTCGCGTGAGCGCAAGACGTGATCGTATTGTCGAATATGACCCTAAAAATTTTGGGCAGGTTGTGGTCAGAATTCTGCTACCGTCGACCACGACATTCAATTCTCTTCCAAACTGCGCTGTCCATGTGGTGAACTGAGTAGCTGTAGATTTTGTTGCGGAAATCTGCATATTCCTCGCGTGGAAAAATGTGGTAAGATCGGTTAAAAAGGAGCTTAGTCTTTCAAAGATGTCATCAGGGAAGGTACCTGACGTAATGACCTGCAATTTTCCCCATACGTTACGATCTCGATGCCGTCTGAAGGGAGCGGAATACTGGAGAGGTAGAGGTTAAACAATTCCGAAGATATCACCCCACCTTGGGGAACTCCCTGTTTCACTCTACGGGGTTTGGACTTCTTGTTCCTCAATTCCACGTACGACTGGCGTTCACACATATAGTTGATTTTCCAACGTTTTAAGCTTAGCCGGAGAGTTGGCTGCTCAATGTCCTCAAACAGCGTGGAGTGTCTGACTGTATGAAAGGCTTTTGATAAGTCAAGCGGCACCGTCACTGTTCTATCACATGGCGGTCTCTGGTTGTGTCCTTGACAAATATATGTGGAGATGGCGAGCAGCGCTGTTGTCTTGATATGCTGCTTACGGAATCCATGCTGATGATCGGCAACTTGATAGCTATTCCGAATACTGGGGAGGACTAAGGCCTCAAGGGTCTTAGCTACGGGCGACAAAAGCGAAATCGGCCTGTACGATTCACTTTTGCTGGCATCCTTGCCTGGCTGCCGTAGCGCGACCACCCAGCCCATTTTCCAGACTTCGGGAACAATGAGGGTGGCTAGCGACAAGTTGAGAACCTTAGTGAGATACTCCACTCCCGGTTCATCCAGCTGCTTCCGCATTACCATTGAGATTCCATCAGGGCCCAACGCTTTGGATGATTTAGAGTTCCTGATGGCATTTGCAACATCATCCATTGTAAACTCAGGTTGTTCATCCTCGGCAGGAAGAGATCTGATGAGACGTAATACTCTCCTCTTCGCCCTGTCACTCTGGGGGTGCTCGACAAACAATCGATTGAAATAAATTGCGCACCTCTTCGGGACAGTCAACGTAACGTCGCCAAACGTGACTGAGGTCCTATCTTTCATCCTTCCAGGGTTCAAGAGTGACTTAACCGTTACCCACAATTCACTTTTACTGGCTCTAATGTTGCAACTCTTCAGATGATTTAACCACTTGTTCCGCTTATGTTCGCCGACCAGCCTGTTAACTTCCAGTGTCAGCTCCCTGACTCTGAGTTCAGTGGGGTTGGCTTGACGAAGCTCATCACGCTCATTTGCTAATCCGGGCATTCGACCAGCAGAGATATGGCGAGCGGCTGCAGCAGTGATGATGTTTCGGAACGTCCTTTCCGCTACCCGAACATCAGAAGGATTGGGCAGTTCTCTGAAGCGGTGATTCGTGAACTCTCTAAAACTCGGCCAATCAGCTTTCCAAGGATTGACGAACGTGCGGCGTTCAGAGGTGATGAAATCGGGTGGTCTGCTAATGGAGACAATTATGGGGAGATGGTCTAATCCAAGCGAAATGACGGGTTGCTAGGTAACATCATTTGTCAGACCAGGTGACACGATGGTTATGTCTGGCGAACTGTGACACTCTTCTCTAATTCTGGTAGGGACGTCCTTATTGACCGTGCAAAACGTAGAGCTGTCAATCTGCTCAGCCAGCGCTGAACCCCTCTGGTCGTTCCGAGGGCCGAATGTCACATCCCATGATGCGCATTAAAGTCCCCTAGACTAGACGATTATGGCCTTCCAAAAGCGGACTAATATAAGGCTCGTAGTCTGAGATACAGCTATTTCTCTGCGGGATGTATACGTTCAGCAACTCTATCTCTGCAGTTCCACATCTGACTGCTACCCCCATACATTCCATGTACGGGTCATTAGAGACAGGCTCAAGCGAGATAGATCTGTATTGGACAGACTGATGCAATAGGAAAGCTAATCCCCCAACTCCACTTCTGGTGCGATCCTTCCTTAACACGTTGTAACCATCACAACGTTGTAAGCTACAGTTGTTGTTAAGCTTGGTTTCTTGCACCGCCGCGACCTTGATGTTCTTCCGACTCATGAAATCTACTATTCCTCGATCTTACCTCGGAATCCATTGCAATTAAATTGCAAAAAGGATGCATTTTCTGGGATAAAGGCTGAGTGTGCAGTTTCTGTCGAGGGGACTGCGTGGGAGTTTCATAATCTGACGACGAGGGAGTTTCGTAATCCGATGACGACTCACTGGGGACTGTACTCACGCAGCATGCAGCAACATAGTCCCTGTCGTAGTCCCTCACGTGGACAAGTCCAGAGCAACCCCCACTCCTGGCATCTATTGCATATGGTTGAAGATGCGAATGTGACAAACTGAGCACAAATAAATTGGTCCTGGGTTTTCCTCCGTCCCGGCACGGACCAAAAGAATTCAGAAAAACGAAACAAATACAAACACATGTACACTGAGGTGGCAGCCGCTGGTCGGAACGTTGATGTTGTGTGGTTCCGCATCAATCCGCTACGAAAGAACCCGCTGCCGTGGGGTGGGGTTGCTCAGGATTTGTTCGTCTTAGGGACTGCGATAGGGCTTATGTTTTATCGTGCTACACGAACATGGCCCCAATTGAGTCGTTGTTATCATCAACAACTACTACAGGTTACAAAGTTGTGATATTTACAGCGTTTTTAGGAAATATCGCATTAGAAGTGGATTTAGTAGTTCGTCAGGTAAAAACCATCACCACCACCACCTGGCCTCACAAGTTACGTCAACTCGCAACTCGCCAGCTCGATCAGACCATATCCCTACCATCATCAGAAGACCGCCCGAAGTCATCACCTCTCAACGCTGCATATCCATTAACCACTTAAGAGTTAATTAACCAACCGTTCTGATGTTCGAAAATAAGAACGGATGTTTCGAAACATTTTCAATACGGCTGCCACTACACATAAATTCTGCTGGTTGAAGACCTGAAGTACTTTTTTTTTAATTTACCTACAGATTTAGTCTGTAAATTTTCATTTCTCTTACAGACTGTCGGATTTCATCGTCCATGTTCCCTATCTTTATACTAAAGCGATCTAATAATAAAATTTAAAAAACTGGTTAAGGCGAATTCTCCCGCTTATTGAGACTTATATGAAAATTCCTGAAAATTTCAAGAAAATCGGTTCAGTAGTTTTGTAGGTGTAACATATTTTGAAAAGTGGGCGTGGTCAAGTCTTTGGGTAATAAAAAAGTAGGTAAGGTCGGAGACACAGCCACAATTCTCGCGCAAATTAATTTCCAAACCTATACATTCGTAATTATTTGAAATAGGTATAGCATTTTAAAAATAGGGTATAGGGGAAGTACCTTGCCCCTGCCGAAACTAAATTAGTAGCCTATTTTCACCGGAGGCCATCCCTGTACATTCCATGACAATTTCAGGAAAATCAGTTCAGTAGTTTTTGTAGAGAAGATCCAAAAAGAAAATTTAACAAGTAAAACGTCGATAAGTTCGGCCGCGCCGAACTTTTTATACCATCCACCATAAAATAGTCTTAATTAAAATGGAATAATTAGGGTCCTTTCACAATTTTAGGTGGAACAACTTTTCGACTATAACGCTAATTCCTGATGGCCCACGGATCTGTCCTTCGGGGTTCATAATATACTCACCAAGGCCTTACTTCCCCTAGAGCAATTTTCCGTGCCCCAGACTTTCACCTCCATTTTGTTGCACAGTGTTATCTAATCTAACTAAAAAAATGTGTTCAGCTAGGTGAAAGGTACCACCTACGGGGCTATACCAAAGAGTCAACCTATCTTTAAATTTTTTGGCGGAAAAGTTTTATAGCTGCAGGGAACTTCAAGAGTCAAATTGAGGATAGTTTCATCAAAACAATGTAGACCCT
Source organism: Musca autumnalis (assembly GCF_047663935.1). NCBI lineage: Eukaryota > Metazoa > Arthropoda > Insecta > Diptera > Muscidae > Musca > Musca autumnalis. The sequence goes on along the minus strand of NW_027411644.1, from coordinate 202,463,492 downwards.
CAAAAATGGACCCATGTTAACGAATTTTAGTGAAGAAATTTCGTGATCACTGAGAATTCCCGAAAATTGGGGGTATACCAAAACATGGACCTATATTGACGATTATTTTTTAATAGACAAAATTGTAGCTAAAATTCTCAAAATAACGATCATTACAGCTAGTTCGGTTAAAAATTGCAGCTAAAATTCTCAAAATACCGAAAATCGGGAGATACCGTTATATGGGGGTATACCAAAACATGGACCTATGTTGACGATGTTTCGTTGGAAATGTTTTATGACCACTGAGAAGCTCAAACGGCAAATTACAGGTAGTTCGGTTAAAAATTGTAGCTAAAATTCTCAAAACACCGAAAATCGGGAGGTACCGATATATGGAGGTTATACAAAAACATGGACCTATGTGGACGATGTTTCGTGGAGATGTTTCATAACCACTGATAACCTCAAATGTCACATTACAACTAGTTCGGTTAAAAATTTTAACTAAAATGCTCAAAATACCGAAAACCGGGAGGTACGGTTATAAGGGGGCCATACCAAAACATGGACCTATGTTGACGATGTTTGGTGGAGATATTTCATGACCACTGAGAACCTCAAATGGCAAATTATAGCTTGTTCGGTTAAAAATTGTAGCTAAAATTCTCAAAATACCGAAAATCTGGAGGTACCGATATATGGGAGCTATACCAAAACATGGAGCTATGTTGACGATGTTTCGTGGTGATGTTTCATGGCCACTGATAACCTCAAATGTCAAATTGCAGATAGTTCGGTTAAAAAATGTGGCTAAAATTCTCAAAATACCGAAAATCGGGAGGTGCCTTGTATATGGACTACTAGCGGACCCGGCGAATTTCGTCTCGCTATTAAGGAATAAAATTTCATACAAAAACTCAATTTTTGATTTTTTCAATTTTCCGACTTTTCCAGAGGGATTTTCCAAAATTTTCTTCCGCAAAGACCTTCTCCTCGAAAATGCGAATAACTGACAAAAAATTTTACAGAAATCGGCCTAGCCGTTCTCATTTTATGAATTACTATAAATTTTTTACACCATTTTTATATATATAGATACCAAAACATGGACCTATGCTCATATCCTTTGGGATATAAGTTTGTTGATCACTGGGAACTCTAAGTACCAAATTATAGCTAATTCGGTATGCAAATGTGGCGATGAACGTCAAAATACCTCAAATCCGGAGGTACCGTTATATGGGGGCTATACCAAAGAGTGGACCGATATAGCCCATCTTCGAACTTGACCTGCCTATGCAAAAAAGGCCCTCGGGTGCAAAATTTCAGCACTCTATCTCAATTATTGCGGGCGCTAGAGTGATTACAACAGACGGACAGACGGACGGACAGACGGACGGACAGACGGACGGACAGACGGACGGACAGATCGTCTTATAATTTTATCCTGATCTATATTCTTGATAATTTATAGGGTCGCAAATGATTAGTTCGATGTGTTACAAAGGGAATGATAAACTTAATATACCCTCCATACTATGGTGGAGGGTATTAAAAGGGGCCGTAAAAGTGGGCTTGGTTAAATTTTCTTTGCATAAAAACCTAAGTTGGGTTATGACGAACACTTCAAAAGAAAAGTTTGAAAAACTTGTCAAAAAACCGCCATGAGAACTGCAACAGGATACTGGATACCATGTCGTCAGTAGACAATTTGCATAAGAAGACGAAGATTCTTCTTGTACATTAGCACAATGGCATGCTCTCGAAGCAGTAATTGCTCGGGTGTTACCGTGAGAGCCATCCTAATCACAATATGGAACATATGACCCACCACCCAGGCATGTCAGAAGGGATCTTCATGATTTAGAAAGAGAGAACCCCTAGATCAGCAAGCTTATCAAGCAGGCTTGGATAACATTCACACAGATGCAGCCGCATATGCAATAATCAACTACCACAAGAATGTGGTCCTCTTAATACATCCCCCATCTATTGCAGATGAAGAACTTCAGGTGCCACGACAAACCATAGTACTTTTGTCACAATTACATTCGGGATGGTGCAGCCATGTAAATCTCTGTACTATAGGGCAAGCATTGATGATATCGTGCAAAACTTCTGCACTTTTTCAACTGCCCTGCCAAACCTACTCAACTAACTACCCAGAGCCAAGTTAAGCGGAAAATTAACATACAAACATATCATATGCTATTGCAAAAACTGATGAGCAGAGGAAGTCAAGGTCAATGTTAAAAATTTGAATTTATTCATATTTTGCATCAACATATGCGTGTTTTTGAGTTTTTCATAAGTTCTAACTATTTAAAAAGGTCAAACACCAATAAACAAACAATAAAAATACAAAAAATTGAAAACAATTTTTTAACAAAATTTTTCAAAAATGTTTTTTCAAAAAATTTAATTTTTTTCCAAAATTAAAAAAGTACTTTTTAAGTAATGGAATTTTTAATCGAGCTAATATGCTGTTTATATTAGAGCTTTTTGCAGGGTTAACCTTTTTTATGAGGATTTGTTTGAAATATAAGTAATGGAATTGACATTTAAAACCCAGTCGGTTTGTTAAATCCGGTTATATATAAACGGGGTATAACATGACCTAAGGAGTTTTTGTGTTGAAGAAGTGAATTCTAGCGAAGTCACCACACACTCAACCAATATGCTACGATCGTTTGGTGGTTTACGTCAGCTCATCAGGCATATTGAATGTGAATGGCTAGAAGACAAAGACTGATTTTGATAACTTATATTTATACAACCATTATTGCAAATTTGCAGATATGAAGTATTTTTGAAGCCTTTTACTTATCAAGTCAACCTAGTGTCTTTGCCCAGCCATTCACATATTTACCTATAGAAATGAATACCTCCACCAAAAAAATAAATTCAACGCTTTGTGCTTAAGTCCAGTTTAATTCTTAACTAAGCTTCTTTTGTCACCTAAGTAAATGTTTTTTTTCTGAATCTGAATCTGTTCCCAGGACACTTTGGTCCATCACACCTCTTAATGATTTTATACAGTCGTGGACTGAGTGTATTTAGCTGCCAGAGACATAGCACTGAGCATTGTTGTCAAAAACTAGGTCGAGAAGCACAAATTACAAATGAAAAATACACATACACACATTTCCTTACTTCTTCTTTTTTCCCTGACTGACAATAAAGGGCATTGGCATGTTCTTGTATTGATGTTCCTGTTTGTTTTAATTTAGTTAAACATACTAACTTCTTATTATTTGTTGTTAGGTAACACCCATTGTTCGTATAATTAAATCACAACCACTATTAAAACGTAATTTCCAAAGTAAATTTAAGAATTATACAAGTCCAGAAGTTTTTCAAAGTAAAACAATTTGAGATATGGCAAAAAGATAAAAAGATCAGTTAGATATATGTACCATCGAATAGACAGACATGAAGGCAGTCAGTAAACGGTAAAGTAAGTAAACGGCAGGTGCATGCGAAATGTTGATAATGTTTGGAATTAATTTAATTCTGTTATGACTTCTTCCCTTCATCAATTAAACGTAAACTGTAATGAAATGATATCTGCTGTTTTAATTTCATTTTTAGGGAGATGGGAGCCTACTGCACTGACTGCAATGCGCTAAATACTTCCTGAGCTAATTCGAACAGTGTTTTAGGGATATCTAAAATGATGTCGTTAACAATACACAAGGTAAGGCAACATTTTTAATAAGTAACAAGTGAGCAAAGGGGACGGGGCCGACCATGGTATTATAAGTTTGTTTTGGTAAAAATTCATGTAACACCGCGAAATATTCGTCGGAGACCCCCAATGTGGTATACCAATCTTCATATCTCGACGAGATAAAGCGATTTTGAGATGTGTGTCCGTCCGTCCCTCCGTCCGTCCGTCCGTCTGTCCATTATAAATTGTAAATACGCTCCAGGCCGCAATTATGGACCGATCTTCACGAAATTTTGTATGGAGGTCAGGTTCAGATCAGAATAGATCCCTATTCTTATTGGTGATGATCGTGTAATATTTAGCGGGTGAAATGGACCAAAAACATAATATTTATCCAATTTTCTAGCGGCTCTGTAGGTCTCAATAATAGTCCGATCAACGCGTAATTTTAAATAAGGTAAGAGTATATCACAAAGGAGAAGCTTGCAATTTGAGATGGCGATCGGATAATATTTAGAGGGTTAAATGGACCAAAACTTTTGTGTGAACATTGTGAAAATTTTTAATATACAGCTTATATCTTAGTTCCTGGAAGTGACATTCCGGACAAGTGAGACATACTTGAAAGTGGAACGCTTGACCTTTCGATTGATGCCCATTAAGTTGGTGTGCATGATCAGATAACAGAGTTACAGCCTAATATATTCCGTTATTTGTTTGTAGTGTAATAATAAACTCGCTAGAAGTCGCAATTATACATCAATAGTCACGAAATTTTGCACCGGGTAAGAGTATAGGTCGAAAAAGATGCCTACAATTTTGAATGATGATCTGATATTCTTTAGCGGGTGAAATGGACCATTACTTTTGTATGAAAAATATAAAAATTTTATTTTTGGTCGATATTTTAATTCCTTGAAGACATATATATTTCGCAAAGTAGCCTACATATGGAAAAAAACTACTGACCTTTCCTCTGATGTAAATTGCAATAAAGTGTTTGCTAGATAACGGGCCTACTGCCAAATATATAATGGGTTGTGTGTAGAGTACCACATTTTTATCCCATGCTACTTATTGTCTCTCCAAAAGTTTATGTAACACCACGAAATATTCGTCCTAGACCCCTTATTTGGTATGCCGAAATTCATATCTCGACGAGATAAAGCGATTTAGCGATGTGTGTCCGTTCAATAAAAATTGCCAGAATAGAAATGATTAGTTTTTGGTGATGATCGTGAAATGTTCAGGGAGTGAAATGGACCAAAACAAAATTTTAACCAATTTTGTAGCGGCTCTGTAAGTCAAAATAATAACCCGCATAATTTTAAACAAAGTTTGAGTTTATGATGAAGAAGAAGTGTACAAACCAACGTGAAGATCAGATAATACACAGCGGGTTAAATTAACTGAAACTTTTGTGTGAAATCGGTAAAAATTTCAATAACGTAGCGGTTAAACAACGGAAGTAGTAGTACTACATAAGTAGGTTTCATTACATTTTACGTGAACTAAATTTTCCTTTCCTGCTACAAAAGTGTCTTTGTCAAGCTAGATAACTTTTTGGTTTTGGTCATAAGTATTATACATTACATCTCTGATATTTGATAATTAAATTTTCACAATCATTGAAAAGAAGTTCCGTGGAGAGCGATTGTCCAGGGATAGTGGTATAGGGTATCCCATGGTCGGCTCCGTCCGACTATAGACTTTTCTTACTTGTTTTTTTTGCTTTTGATATACCCCTTTTCCCCCAAATAAGTTTTTTGCCGACTCCTGAATATTATCCGAAAATCACCAAAACCAATAGGCTTCTTCCCATCCGAGACCCTCATCAACACCCAAAATTTGGTGACGATCAAAATTGCGATCTGTAGCGTGATTACAAGGTTTAGACGGACAGACGGACGGACACACATAGCCAGATCGACTCAGCTCGTCAAGACATTCATTTTGGTATATATAAGTATAGGTCTATTATTTCGATGCGTTACGAACTTTTTCGACAAAATCAACTTCTAATACCCTCCCCACATAGTGGTGTAGGGTATAAAAAGGCTATAATCTAGAGTTGTCTGCCATGTGGAACCTTGCACCGCTATTCTCGGGTATAAACTTTTGGCAGATCATTTCGAAAATACATAACGTTTTTCATTCAAAGGACGTGGAAGTGACTAACGACTAGTGAAATGTTAGCACTCACCTTTGCCGACAAATATAAAAATACCCTCAGTCACACAATCCGAGAAGTGACCTTAAATTGGATTTAAGCGAAAGTGTTGTAATTTTGCGTACGGTGTACCTGAAGAAATGCACCGACATATTCCATCTTGGAAGTGGATCTAATTTTTGGGAGTCATGCCTTTCGACAGTTATCGTGCCAACGTGTCATTATACCCTACACCACTATGTGGAAAGGGTATTATCAGTTTGTTTTGGCAAAAATTCATGTAACACCGCGAAATATTCGTTGGAGACGCCCAATGTGGTATACCAATCTTTATTTCTCGGCAAGATAAAGTAATTTTGAGATGTATGTCCGTCCGTCCGTCTGTCCATTATAAATTGTAATCAAACTTCAGGCCGCAATTATGGACCGATCGTCAGGAAATTTTGTATGGAGGTCGGGTTCAGACCAAAGTAGACATCTATTGTTATTGGAGATGATCGTAAAATATTTAGCGGGTGAAATTGACCAAAAAAATACTTTTTATCCAATTTTGTATCTGCTCTGTACATCACAATAATAATCCGATCGCCTCGAAATTTTAGCTAAGGTAAGTGTATATGACATAGAAGAAAGAAGCTTGCAAATTGAGATGATAATCAGATAATATATAGAGGGTTAAACGGACCACGCCTTTTGTGTAAAAATTGTGAAAATTTTTAATATACAGCTTAAATTTTTATTTCTGTTTCTGTTCGAGTTCAGATAACAAAGCTACAGCCTAATATATACAGATTATTTGTTTTTACTGTAATCATAAAGACGCTAGAGGTCGCAATTATAGCTCAATAGTAACGAAATTTTTCATGATGTAAGTCGAAGAAGATGCCAAACATTTTGGACGATTATCTGATATTATTTAGCGCGAGAAATGGACCATTATTTTTGTATGAAATATATATATATATATATATATATATATATATATATATATATATATTGGTCCATATTGGTCCATATTTTAATTCCTGAAGGGCATAATCGTATAATTCATATCTAAATGGTTTCTGCTGAATCTTACATTGGAAAATAGCAACAAAATACAAGTTAGAAGGTGTTTGTCGATTTTGCCAGTTTTTTGCATAAGAATATTCTGGAATGAACTTTTATCCGTCAGAAAATATGTACAAATGAAGGGGCAATACAAATCATAAGGACTGCACGCAGTAAAAATTATAAGCAATTCATGACAAGGGTTTAAAATGGATATAAGCCAACAGTGTAGAGTTCTTCGAGAGTCAAAAAAGCCCAATAAAAACCCTTTTTATGATTTTTTTTCGAAGACACCCAGGCCAAATAAAAACCCATTTTCATGACTTTTTTCGAAGAAACCCACGAAAAATAACTTTTTTCCTTCATTTGAAAGTCTTACTAACTTAATCTGCTTTCTGATTTTTTTTTTTTTTTTTTTTTTTTTTTTTTTTTGAAAAATGTTATGTGCATATGTCGATAAGAAAACAACTAAAAAATTATCAGTCGGCTTTGCCGACAGAGATATACCCTCAGCCTGTGTGGATTGAAATACTTTCCCCCCCCCCCCCCCCCCCAAAAAAACTTGTGGAATTAGGGAGGTTTTCAAAATGTTGGGCGTATGAACCGACAAAAGTATCAATAGGATTAAAGCTCAAAAATGTGCGTGGATATCGGTAGATAGGGCTTTTTATCACACTAGCCTACGAATGACATAATATCGCTGTAAACAGGGCCACTAGTAACACCTTCGGCAAAAATGTCCAAAGGATCCTCGAACAGACCCTTAACCACACAAAAATGTTGAACATTTGTGTGGGTGGCACCACAAGAATTGTACAGATAGGGCTCAAAATTGAAAATAAACTAAGTTTCGACAATATTTAAACATCCAAAGTTTGGACCAAATTGGTTATGAGAAATCGCGCGTACGATTTTAGCGAATATTTTCGAACTTTTGTGGGGGATCACCGGAAAGAATTGAACCTATACGCAGCACCTTCGAATTTCATCTTATATTCGAAGAAATATTACAATATCCAAAGTGTGGACGAACGCAGTATTCGGTTAGAGCACTCCCACCACTACATATGGTGACAACTTTCGGGCTGTTTTCTCACGAAGTATGAACTTGCCCCTGAAAAAACTTTTACTGTCGTAATTGAGGCAGCAAATGCAAGTCGTTACAAAAAAATCAAAATGATTCGAGAGCAGGTCCTAAAGTGAATTTATCCAAAATTTTGTGTGGGGGTTACCCGAAGAAGTGGACAAATATAGTCCATAATCGAGCCTGATCTATATTTGGTAGATACATTAGGATGTGTAAAGTATGGACCAAATCGGTCACTGCCATCATTTTTGAACTTTTTTCAAGGACATCAAAATCTAATCCTTCATCGATCGACTTTGTAAAAAATATTAGAGTTTTAGGAAATTGCGAACTAAAAACAAGTAAAAAGTCGTTAAGGTAGCCGGGCCGAACTTTTTATACCCTCCACCATAAAATAGTCTTAATTGAAATGGAATAATTAGGGTCCTTTCACAATTTTAGGTGTAACAACTTTTCGACAATGAATAGACTCCTACTGCCTTCCACTATTCCACACTGTGAACACAAATGTAGGGGCAGATATAATTTCTTTTGGACATGAAAGCCCTTGGTGTGTGTATATTAAAAACCCCGAATGACAGATGCGCCGTGAGTCGATCATCCGCGTTATGGCGTGATGAAGTTTTTGAATTAGCATTATATCTTTGTTTGGTGTTTTTGTAGAGCACTTAAGCTCTACAATTTCATCACACCATAACGAGAAAGTTCGACTCACGGCGGATCTGTCTTTCGGGGTTCATAATATACTTACCAAGGCCTTTCTTCCCCAAGAGGAATTTTCCGTGCCCCAGACTTTCACCTCCATTTTGTTGCACAGTGTTATCTAAAAAATGTGTTCAGCTAGGTGAAAGGTAGCACCTACGGGGCTATATCAAAGAGTCAACGTATCTTTAAATTTTTTGGCGGAAAAATTTTATAGCTGCAGAGAACTTCAAGAGTTAAATTGAGGGTAGTTCCATCAAAACGATGTAGACCCTCAAAAATGGACCCATGTTGACGAATTTTAGTGAAGAAATTTCGTGAACACTGAAAATGCCCGAAAATCGGGAGGTACAGTTATATGGGGGGATATACCAAAACATGGACCTATATTGACGATTATTTTGAATAGACAAAATTGTATCTAAAATTCTCAAAATGCGGATCATTACAGCTAGTTCGGTTAAAAATTGCAGCTAAAATTCTCAAAATACCGAAAATCGGGAGATACCGTTATATGGGGGCTATTGACGATTTTTTCGTTGGAGATTTTTTATGACCACTGAGAACTTCAAATGTTAAATTACAGCTATTTCGGTATAAAACTGTAGCTAAAATTCTCAAAATACCGAAAATCGGGAGGTACCGTTATATGGGGGCTATACCAAAACATGGACCTATGTTGGCGATGTTTGCTGGAGATGTTTTATGACCACTGAGAACCAAAATGGCAAATTACAGATAGTTCGGTTAAAAATTGTAGCTAAAATTCTCAAAATACCGTAAATCGGGAGGTACCGATATATGGGGGCTATACCAAAACATGGACCTATGTTTAAGATGTTTCGTGGAGATGCTTCATGACCACTGAGAACCTCAAATGTCAAAATACAGCTAGTTCGGTTAAAAATTGTAACTAAAATGCCCAAAATACCGAAAATCGGGAGGTACATTTATAAGGGGGCCATACCAAAACATGGACCAATGTTGACGATGTTTGGTGGAGATGTTTCGTGACCACTGAGAACCTCAAATGTCAAATTGCAGATAGTTCGGTTACAAATTGTGGCTAAAATTCTCAAAATACCGAAAATCGGGAAGTACCGTTATATAGGGACTATACCAAAACAAGGACCTATGTCGATGATGTTTGGTTGAGATATTTCATGACCACTGAGAACCTCAAATGCCCAATTGCAGATAGTTCGGTTAAAAATTGTGGCTAAAATTCTCAAAATACCGAAAATCGGGAGGTACCGTTATATGGGGGCTATACCAAAACATGGACCTATGTTGACGATGTTTGGTGGAGAAGTTTCATGACCACTGAGAACCTCAAATGGCAAATTACAGCTAGTTCGGTTAAAAACTGTGGCTAAAATTCTCAAAATACCGAAATCGGGAGGTACCGTTATATGGGGACTATACCAAAACATGGACCTATGCCCATATCCTTTGGGATATAAGTTTGTTGATCGCTAGGAACCCAAAGTGCCAAATTATAGCTAATTCGGTCTGCAAATGTGGCGAAGAACGTCAAATCCTCAAATCCGGAGGTACCGTTATATGGGGGCTATACCAAAGAGTGGACGGATATAGCCCATCTTCGAACTTGATCTGCCTATGGAAAAAAGACCCTCGGGTGCAAAATTTCAGCACTCTATCTCAATTATTGCGGACGCTAGAGTGATTACAACAGACGGACGGACAGACGGGCAGACGGACATGGCTAGATCGTCTTAGAATTTTATCCTGATCAAGAATATATATACTTTATAGGGTAGCAAATGATTAGTTCGATGTGTTTCAAACGGAATGACAAACTTAATATACCCTCCATACTACACGCAGAGAAAAAATATTTTTTTAACTAGTGGTGGACAAAATTTTATTTTGTCTGGCACCAAATAATTTTTATGGCGCACATATTATTTTAAAGGAGATAATGTATATTGCAAATTTTGATTCTGTTCACCATATAAAACAACAACAAATCACAAAATTTCGATATATGGTAATATTTTCATAATTATCTGATGGTCAATCCAACCACAATCTGCTTAACTTGACATATGAAGTATCAATTACTACGAAATTTGCCGATGCACCACAACAGCTGTTCACTGCCAAAAGCAAATCTTCTCCCATTAGTTGTTATGCCGCTGAGCAAAAAGGTTGTAAATTTTGTTTAATTTCCATTGAAATTGATGGTATAAAATTAGTAAAAACAGGAATTCAAGCAAAGAATGAAATAGTTCGAGTGTTTTTGACGCTATTAATGACCACAGTTTTTTTGGTGAATGAAGATATGAAAATGTGTAGAAAGAAAAATCAATAAGTGAGAAAAAGATGTCAGTGCCGGAGTTGTTTTTCATTTTTTAAGTAACAAACGCTTCTTTCCGAATGTTTCGTGCAAATTTTGCGCATTATTTCGTTTTGTCAATGACCCCACATTTAATAATTAATAGAAATCGTATGCAAGTGATCGAAATAACAAACAAAAGAATGTATTTATAACATAAACATCTGTTGTTGTTTCTTCATAATGTTCTCCAACATAAACATGTGATCGGCTTAAGTATGGACCAAACGGAGAGACAACAGAGAGAACTGAATGACGTTTTATTGTTATAAAGTGTAAGTGTATCCTTTACTTCTTTATTCTATTATATTCAAATATATATTCAAATTGTTCTTAAATAAATAAAACTTTTATTTAAAATATATTGAAAAATCGTTTAATGGGCAATTAATCACAAAGGTACAGTATAATTCCAATAAAAAAACTACTTATTAGAGGCAACCACAACATGTTTCTCCTGCTACCACAACATTTTAAAATATTTCAAAAATTTTATTATTAGAATATGATAGAGGTTACCATATATTTATAATATATATTTTTATTTCAAAATATGGTGGAGGGTATAAAAACAAAATTTCAATTGTTGGCTTTACAAAATGACGTTTATGGTCATAAATCGGGCAAAAAAGAATTGAAAAATAAAATCAATCGATGAATTACTAGAGGAACATTTCTGTAAAAATTTTTAACGTAGAAACTCTGATATTGTCTTTCTTTTTCAGTTCCAGAACAAAACGGACATGGAAGGAACTAAGATAGAAGGGCAAAATAATCTACAAAAATATGCTTCATTCTATTTATCTGAAAACATTTCATCTTAAAATGATGAATCAATATCCCCAAACAAAGATCTAAACCTACTTGCTCAAGCATTCTTGGAGGTCAATGAAAAAATCATTACGTCATAACTCAGAAACTTCTGCTATGGGTCGTTTAGAGTTCTTTATATTTTTTTTAATAGGAGCACTCATTCCCAACGTGACTCCAGACCTTGACTTTAATTTTATGTCACAGTGTAATCAGTAAAATTTCCCATAGGGAACACCTTCATTGGAGTCCAACAGGTCCTTTAATAGAAGACAAGGATGACATCTCACAAAAGACAAGATAAGAAGATCAGTAGATTTTTTTGTGAGAAGACCACTAGGTCTTCTGTCAGATGACTTCTGGGCGTATATAAAAGACGTTAAATGCCCAATTATAATTCGATTGTCATAGAACTTTACTTTTGCTTGCAAAAAATTAATCGATCAATTGGGCCAAAAAATATTCATCGACATACATTGTATAATCAAATTAGAGATAAAAAGAATAGACTTTAAAGGACAGTAAATATCCTGTGATTCGTCCTCTAAATTTGTATAGTATACCGTTTGCTTAAAAGTTTTCTTCTAGCTCTTTTTTAAAATAAAAAACGATTTTAGAAAAAAATGGTGTCCAGAATTTAATGTTATATTTCTGATTGTAGAAAAAATTGTCCGGAGTCGGAGTCGAGTTTTTTTTTCGACTCAGACTCCGATTCCAGCGAAATTGCTCGACTCCGACTCCGACTCCGAAACCCTGGCCACTTTTTGCAAAATATACTCGGTGTATCTGTCGTTAATTTTTTTTAATATTAATTTTGGTGAAGGCAAAGGCACCCACAGCCTCTTGACTTATTTGTAATGGTGACAAAATACCTCTCAGTAACGTTGTCGACATTTCCTGAGTATTTCAGTCATGAACAACTTCTTTACAAGTGGAGTCTTGCGACACGGTGGAATCCCCAAAATTATTTTTTACAATAAGTTTATTTATTAAATAAAGGAATTTTGATGTGCTAGTAGCTAATTGCAAGGGCAGTGGTGTAGGGTATCACATGGTCAGCCCCGTCCGATTATAGCATTTGCTTACTTGTTCTAGGTTTTTTTTATTTTTGGGTCATTAAAAAATTATATCGTTATAGAATCATATGGACTACTACCTTTGATGCAAATTTCAAAACAATTCTCGAACAACTCATAAAGTTTTGAACTTTTATGAGGGAGTTACTCGAATGTGTTATCCGATATAGGCTTTCATGGAACTTGATTTAAGTTTGAGAGACCAATCTCAGTCAAAGGTTGGACCATTTTCAGTCACTTCTTTCGATAAAATTGTGCAACATTTTTAAGGTGAAAACAATTTAAGCTGAGGATTTTTTTAATATTTTTTAATACTTTTCTAATATGCCTGATGAGTTGAATTAAACCACCAGCGAAATGATGGTAGCATATTGGTTGGATGTATGTGAGTTAGAGTTGTATAGGTCATGAACGAACTAGTTCAATCGAACGATTCATTGAAAAGAGCGTATAAACTAGATCAGTCGATATGGTTCTTTATAGTTCAATATCTCACTGAGCGCCGACCGAAATATCCACGAAGAACGATCAACGAACGATTCACAATCTAGTTCAGCATGTCATTCACATATGAATAAAGTAACGCCGTCTTCTGTGCTAAGTGATGCCTTCTTAATGTAATGAGTTTTGTTTATGTTTTGCAAGGTAAATGTATGAATTACAACAACTAACAAATTTATAAAAACAACATTGTTGTTATAGAATATTTAATGTCAAAGAAAATAATGAATAATGAAAGAACATGCTAAGCTAAGCAATGATTAATATGTAATAGAGAGATAAAATAAAGCTTACTACTGCCGCACGGTTTATAGAAAACCACGGATATACCGAACAATTTGTTGCCATTACTTATTTTACTTGCAATGAAATTGTAAACAACAATATTTTTTACATTTATTGTTTATTTCCTCAAACCAAACTTCCACAATTTTAGGACTTTTTATTGAGAAGTAACCTAATAAAATCTCATTAATATCAAAAAACGGGCAAAATCGGGTTTTGAAACATAGTAATACCAATGCAGAAGACTTTCAGTAATGTGTTCTAGGTGGCAAAATCACGGCCAAACACGGCCAATTTAGTATAAGTCTATTTGAAGTGAGTTTAAGATAAAATAAAATATTTATTTCTGACTTTTTGTGTTTTTTGGTCGCTACCCAAAATGTTTAAGCTATATTATATATTAAATAAATTCCTCTCGCAATTGCCAATATATTCCATTTTATATATATTTATATTTGGTTTATTTTTCCGCGGTTTTAAATACATTGAAATATGCCTTAAAATATACATTTTTTTAGTTGTTCTTCGAAATTCTCAATTTGACTGCAATTTAAACCGCGATAATGACGCTATTTTGAAAAATATCATTCATATTAATAAAATTTGACATGTTCTTTTTTCAACGCCAACTAAAAAAGTATTATTATAAAAATTTGCAAAATCGACCTTTTGCCTCAAAAACAGGGCAAATTACCTATAGTGAGTAGGTACAAAAATGTTTGTATGTACAATTTTTATACCCTACACCACTATGTGGAAAGGGTATTATAAGTTTGTTTTGGTAAAAATTTATGTAACACCGCGAAATATTCGTAAATAAGGTAAGAGTATATGACAAAGAAGAAGCTTGCAATTTGAGATGCCGATCAGATAATATTTTTAGGGTTAAATGGACCAAAACTTTTGTGTGAAAATTGTAAAAATTTTTAATATACAGCATATATCTTTGTTCCTGAAAGTCACATTCTTCCCTCATGAGTTATATTTGGAAAACGATCTCGTGACCTTTGCATTGATGTCGATTACGTTGATGTACGTGATCAGATAACAGAGCTACAGTCAAATATATCCAGGTTTTTGTTTGTAGCTTAGTAATTAACACTTTAGAGGTCGCAATTATAGCTCAATCGTCACGAAATTTTGCACAAGGTAAGAGTTTAAGTAGAATAAAATGCCTATAATTTTGCATGATGATCTGATATTATTTAGCGGGTGACATTGACCATTAATTTTGTATGAAAAATATACAAATTTTATTTTTGGTCCAAATTTTAATTCCTGGAGGGCATATACCGGCAAAGTAGCCTACATATGGAATAATAACTACTGACCTTTTCTCTGATGCAAATTGCAATAACGTGCCTGCTAGATTATGGGTCTACTGCCTAGTATATAATGGGTTTTGTGTAACAGAGAAATTTTCAGTTCAGTTGTTAAAATGGATTTTTTATACAAATGTTGCTGCATGGGGTCACTTCGTCACCTATTTTATACCTCAGGATTTAGGGTAAAGGGGATACAAAGAAAATACGACCAACGATGTATCTCATCGAAATATTGGTTTTAAACCCCAAGTATGTTTGGAAATTCGTTTCTGAAAATTTGGAGTCTATTTAGCCCTGTCCGTTCATCTGTCCCTCTTTATATCTAGCTGGCTGGTGTGCACGATAACTCTCAAACGGATCTATCGATTAGAACCCAATTTTACACTTCGTAATATTTTGCCCAAGCTTTGTTTAAGTTCGAATGTAGGCTATGTCGGACCACACCTCCCCCAAAAAAGTTTAAAATTGTTTTCGAAAAATTGTGTGAACGATAACTGGCGAAGTGAGCAATCAATTTGCTCCAAACTTTACATATACTATTATTCCTTCCAGATATAGATCGGATAAGACTAGATCGGTCCACACCTTAGGGTACCTCCCACACAAAATTCGGAATCGTTCTGAATTTTTTTCAGCCAGATTTTACTTGCGCCGCAAATCCGCAATTTTTGGACGATAGATCTTCAATAAACACGCAATTTTCCCAATTATCAAATATACCAAATTGCATTGTATATACACTAGCGGTCATCTGAATAGGTTTGAATTTTTTTCTTTTTATATGTTAAGGTATCTTCTGATGTGTTCCTATTACAGATCCATACTATTTACTTTTTGAGAGTCCTTTACTATGCCAACATTCCCAAGAAAAAACTTGACGATGTTGCCATATTTTCGGAAAATATCCCAATTATAATAAAAAATGTACAAAAAACTGTCCAATTTTTGCGATCATCAGAATAGGTTTGAATCAAATAAAATTGAAAAATTGTACTACCCATGCAAATATTGCGCAGTTTTTTGGTTTAGTTTAGTAAAATGGAACATTCTGATACATCCTACAACAATTTTGGCCCGCTTTATTAGGTACGTGGGTTCAATTCTCAACATGGAAAAGTTACCAAGAACTTTCATTTCGTTGTATAAACTTGCTTTAAATGACTTTGTGGTTTCGTTAGATCTCTTCTGAGCTTCGAAAATTGTCTGAAAGCAAATACCAAGTGTAGCCATTTTATTAGAAAGGTCATTGAAAATAATACCAACTATTTAGTTCAAGTAGACAATTTGATGGGAATCGAACCCGGAAAGGTTGTGGTGTAGGGTATCACATGGTCGGCCCCGTCCGACTATAGCCTTTGCTTACTTGTTCTGTTTAAAATTAGTTTCAGACAAGTCAATAAAATAGAGAAAAATGTATAACCACAGCCACAACCTTCAAAATAACGAAAATCGGGAGGTATCGTTCTATGGGGGCTATATGAAGACGTAGACCTATACCGACAAATTTCAAGTGGAAAGTTTTCACCCATTTCGAAGGGATATTGAGGCCACAACCTTCTAAACACCAGAAATCCGGAGGTACCGTTCTATGGGGGCTATATGAAGACGTGGACCTATACCGACAAATTTCAGGTGGAACGTTTTATATCCCAAAGGAAGACCTAATACGAAATTTCAGCCATTTTGGAGTGATATTGAGGCCACAACATTCAAAAATGCCAGAAATCCGGAGGTACCGTTCTATGGGGGCTATATGAAGACGTGGACCCATATCGAGAAATTTCAGGTGGAAAGTTTTATACCCCCAACGAAGACTAAATACCAAATTTTAGTCATTTTGGTGGGATATTGAGGCTAAAACTTCCAAAATACCGAAAATCTAGAGGTACCGTTCTATGGGGGCTATATGAAGAAGTGGACCTATACTGACAAATTTCAGGTGGAAAGTTTTATACTCCCAACGAAGACTTTATACAAAAAGTTAGCCATTTAAGTGTGATGTTGAGGCCACAACCTTCAAAATATCGGAAATCGGGAAGTACCGTTATATGGGAAGACGTGGACCCATGTGGACAAATTTCAGGTGTAAAGTTTCATACCCCTAACGAAAAATTAATACCACATTTCAACCATTACGGTGGGATTTTTAGACCACAAATCCTTGTATATATTTTTGCATATGCTCATTTTAAGCAAATATGTAAAATATGCAAAAATTTCTGGGCCTAATTCGTTTTATTTTGTGATAAAACGAGTTTCTGTCTAATCAGATGGTCGTAGAGAAGACCATCCTAACCATATATGCATTTGCATAGGATTCCGCTGTCTAGCCATAAGGGAAGCTTGTAATACACTTCTAAAGAATCACACATCACAACTCAACAGGGATTGTTGTCGACAGCCAAGCGGCACTCCTAGTATCAAAGCTAGTGATTAATTTAGAGAAGAGCTTGCTAAGTTAGGTTGTCTTACTTCTTTCGACCTGCAGGGCTTTTTAAATAAATCGCGGTGAAAGCCCAACTGGATAAACGTATCGAGATGCAACGATTGCGTTGGCTATCATAAGAATGAGCAATGACGAACCCGCTAAAACGGCGTATAAATACGAGCCTTGGCCTGCCAATTATGCGTGCACCGCCAGCATAATTGGCAGGCCAAGGCGTCAATGGAGTAAACATGTGGATGACGAGATGAAAAGGTGCGGTATTCCAGAAGGCGAAACAACAAACAGAGATAATTGGAGATCTTTTCCTATTTTGGCTTATGGAACAAATGTCCTGTAATGGGACAGCCAACGGTACTAACTGATATCGATAAGAATGATCTCTTTTGACGTGTTGTTTGGGACTGATACCTACTATTAGAGAGGATGGAACAGTCAAAAATCTTTCATCGTAACTTACGACCTGCCTGGGATTAAGTGAATAGACGGACTTACAGGGGCCTTAAACTTTGTCGAGAAAGCTAGCCACCTGAACAACTTACTCACTGGTTGAGAGATCCCTGTAATGCCCTCTGGACTCCGAAGCTATACGAAGCTAGACTTCTACCTTCTGCTGCGTTGCAATAGGGTCTTTTAAATAATAATAATGACAATGACATTAATCATAGAACAAAATGAATTTAACTGACACTGTATACAAAACTAGTCAGTAATTATACTGCAAATAGTTGCTTTAAATAGTAGTTATAAGTAGTTTTAAGCTCGAACGTTCCCCTCTCTTTCACAAAAATTCAAAATTTTCGCTTAATACCTATCCTTGTAGTCCTGTTTACAGCGATATAACGTGTTTCGCGGGCAATTCTATGCTTCTTCAAATAATGACCAAAGGGCTGGTGAAAGGGATAACTGTGGAAAGGAACGACTCTTGAAATAAGATCCACTTCCAAAATGAACCAAATGACTTTATTCAGAACATCCTTAATCGTTTGACTGCAAGTTCATACGCCAAAAAAGCCTCACATTCTGAAACCTCTAAATACCTAATTTTTGGGAAAAACTAATTTCTCTAGTGTAGGCATTAATTGACATCGCTGAACACTGTTCACAACTAATGGTACATCCATTCCACTTTATGTGTTGTGAACCTTTTTCTTCATTTCATTTTCAACGTAACATGAAAGATGTTATAGTCTTCCTTCCGCATTGTGTATGGTGTCCGTTCCGTATGTCTCCACATCCGTTTCCGTTCTTGATTACATTCATTATTTTATTACTTATCCGTTGCATTGTCATTTTCTCACTACAGCAAATTGTTTTCTTATTAGGGCGAAGCCTTGACTTGACGTTGGCCAGATATGAAACAAACAAAAAAACAGCTCTTGGATTTCTCAAACGTTCAACGTATAGAAATTTATAACTTTGCCACCTGGTATTTTTGCTGACAGCACATGTTGCAAGCAGCTTTTCAAATTGCACAGGAAAGAGTGGAATTTATATTGTCGTTGATGCCACTTCTCCTCTTTGTTTTTGGCAACAACTTTCATGGCAAAGGATTATGGTTTTTGTTGGTGTTTCTTTTGTTGTTGAATCGCCTTGAAATCAGTTATTGTGTGTTTTTGTTTTCTCCCCTCCTTCTTTTTGGCTAATTACATAAGTTCGTAGTTGATGTAGATTTCGGTCGGTGTATGTATGCAACAACATTCTTTTTTTTTTGTTCTTCTTATCTAGATTTTGCAAAACGTTAAGAAGTTTCGCTGTTGCACAGAACAATAACGACTTATCCGCCAACAGCAAACACCGTCAATTCTCATTTTGGCCAAATATTACCGGCAACGCGTTGCCAGATAATGGAAGTCATTTTTATTTTAATTATAATTTTTAATAAACACATTTCTTGATTTTAATTTCATTTTCATATTTTAATTAAAGCAATGTGCGTGCAATTAGCCAGCTAGCTGGATAGCTAGTCCATGCTTTAATGAAAACTATTTCACAAATTAATATCTTGATTAAAAGACAAAGAGAAGGGAGGGAGGGCAAATGAATAAACAAAATAACCGAACGAGTTAAATAATTATAGCTATGGGGAGTAATTGTCCTTCAACGTTGCATTCGAGAAGGTAGGAGTTTTTTATGGGAATATTATTTAAATTTGTGGAGGTTAGAATGGGGTGAAGGTATGTATAAAAATGTGATGAGTATAATAATAACATAAATAAGTACTAATGTGGAATACTATTCACTAGTTTCCAATAAGATAATTATTAATTGTTTTTATACCCTACACCACTATATGGAAAGGGTAATCTAAGTTTGTTTTGGCAAAAATTCATGTAACGCCGCGAAATATTTCTCGACGAGATAAAACGATTTTGAGATGTGTGTCCGTCCGTCCGCCCCTCCATTACTACTTACTTACTTAGCTGGCCCATTACAGAACATTTGTTCTATAGGCCGAACTAAGAAAAGATCTCCAATTCTCTCTATTTGTTGCTTCGCTTTCTGGAATACCTCGCCTTTTCATCTCATCATCCACTTGTTCTGCGTGCACCGCCAAGCGGTCCGTGTTTATACACCTTTTTCGAGGGGTCATCATCGCTCATTCTTATGATATGGCCTAGCCAACGCAATCGCTGCATCTCGATACGTTTAACAATATTAATGTCGTTGTACAGCAGATACAGCTCGTGGTTCATGCGACGTCGATATTCACCGTCAACGAAGAATTTTTCTCTCAAACACACCAAGCACTGCCATGCCTGCTTGCGCAAGTACCCAGGCTTCGGAGCCATACATCAGCACGGGTAGTATCAGTGTTTTGTAGAGCGTTATTTTTGTTTGACGAGGTGTGGTTTTGTTTTTAAACTGCTTACTTAAACCAAAGTAGCATCTGTTGGCCAATACAATTCTTCTTTTTATTTCACAACTGATGTCGTTTGTTGTGTTTACGGAGGTGCCAAGGTAGACGAAGTTTTTTACTACCTCAATATTATAGGAACCAACTTCCACAGTCGGTCCGAGCTCAATGGACGCATTGCGCGTCGACAACATCAACTTGGTCTTCTCACCGTTTACCGCCAGACCCACTTTAGCAGATTCTCCTTCGACCTTCATAAAGGTATCAGTTACTTCTTTTACTGATCGGCCTATGATGTCTATATCATCAGCATAAGCAAGTAACATGTGACTATTGGTGTAGATTGTGCCACTTCTTTTGACGTTTGCCTCTCGTATAACCTTTTCCAGCAGGATGATAAAGAAATCACACGAAAGGCTGTCTCCTTGTCTGAAACATCTTTTGGTACCAAACTCTTCGGAGAGGTTCTTTCTATTTTAACTGAGGACCTCGTGTCAGTTAATGTCATTTTGCAAAGCCGGATGTGCTTTGCGGGGATACCAAATTCAGACATGGCTTGGAATACCTTTGAACGCAGCGGGCTGTCGAAGACTGCTTTATAATCGACAAAAAGGTGGTAGGTGTTGATCTGCATCTCTTGGGTCTTCTCCAGGATTTGCCGCAGGGTAAATATCTGGTCAATGGTGGACTTGCCAGGTCTAAAGCCGCATTGGTATGGTCCTATTATCTCGTTGACCATAGGCTTTAGTCGTTCGCACAATATCCCTGACACGATCTTGTAGGCAACAGGGAGTAGACTTATGCCCCTATAGTTAGAGCATACAGTCTTATCTCCCTTCTTGTGGACGGGGCACAGGATACTCAAGTTCCAATCGTCGGGTACTCGTTCTTCCTGCCAGATGGTGCTAACTAGCTGATGAATACACCTTATCAGCGTGTCGCCTCCGGTTTTGAACAGCTCGGCTGGTAAGCCATCGGCTCCTGCTGCCTTATTATTCTTCAGCCGATTTATTTCTGTCTTTACCTCATCTTGGCTGGGCGGTATACATTCAATACCATCTTCTGGGATTGGGACTGTGGTATCTTCGTCGTCTTCGCTGCTATTGGATACCAACAGTTTTAAAAAAAGGTTCTTTCCAGATCCTGAGTACACTATCTGTATCAGTTACCAAATTACTTTGCTAGTCTCTACAGGAGGATGTGCCTGTACCAAAGCCATCAGTTTGATGCTTGACTCTTTGGTAGAATTTTCGGACTTCATTCTGGCTCCTGTACATCTATATTTTTTCACACTCCCGCTTTTCCATCTCTCTCTCTTTTTCCTGCGGAAAAGACGTTTCTCCTCTCTCCTTTTCTCCCTGTATCTCTCTCGTGCGCTACGCGTTGCTACGGATTGTAAAGTAGCCCTATATGCCGCATTTTTCTCTTCGGTGGCAGCACGACACTCCTGATCATACCATGGATTCCTTGGTGGAGGCCTCTGGTATCCAAGTATGGATTTTGCGGCTGTTTGCATGGAGTGGGCAATGCTTTGCCATTGCGCTGATATGTTAACGGGATGAGGAGTGTTTTGATTAAGCAATTGGGCTAGTTGAGTGGAATATGCTGTGGCTATCTGTTGTGATTGCAGCTTACCGATGTCAAACTTTCGTGTTGTGTCTGTTCGTACTTTGTTTGCTACGTTTAAGCGGGTGCGTACCTTTGCTGCAACAAGGTAGTGGTCCGAATCAATGTTTGCGCCTCGGAACGATCGTACATCCAACACGCTCGATGAATGTCTTCCATCTATCACAACGTGATCAATTTGATTTCTTGTTTTCTGATCTAGAGACAGCCAGGTGCCCTTATGAATATCGAGATGATTAAATCTGGTACCATGTTTTTTTGCAGCTGCAAAGTATACCAGCCTCATACCATTGTCAGATGTTTCGCTGTGGAGACTGAATTTCCCGACTGTTGGGCCAAAGATATTCTCCTCTCCAATTTTGGCATTAAAATCGCCTAGAATGATTTTAATGTCATGGGCAGGGCAACGGTCATAAATTTCTTCTAAGCGCTCGTAAAATATATCTTTGGTCTGTTCGTCCTTTTCTTCAGTGGGAGCATGAGCGCAAATAAAGCTGATGTTGAAGAATTTAGCTTTTATTCGAATTGCAGCAAGTCTTTCATTCACTGGAGTGAAGCTGGATACCAGAAGTTTTAGTCTCCGACTAACTACAAATCCGCAACCAAACTCATGCTTTACGTCATGGCAGCTATAATACAGTGCGTCACCTTAAGGTGTTGTTGTGACGCCTTTCCCAATCCATCGTATTTCCTGTATGGCAGTAATATCGGCCTTGTGCTTTTCAAGTACGTCTGCCAATGCGAAGACTGCACCTTCTCTATAAAGAGTGCGAACATTCCAGGTGCAGATTCGCAGATCATGGTCCTTAAAACGTTTGCGGGGTTCGTCAACTTTAGAGGGGGTTGTTTTTCTTTTCTTTCGTTTTTTCATAGTATGGTGTTTTTTCTAAGGGAGGGTTACTAACCCGACGCCCAAACCCAAGTTTTTAACGTTCTTATGGGAGAACGCGCGGCACATGTTAGCTCACTACCTTTAACGGGTGTTAAAGGCAGTTCCCCAGGTGACACCACGGGGAGGTCAGTGTCCACTTGAGATGAAAGAGGGACCAAGATAAATCCTGGGCTTTGCCATGTTAAAACCAGTCAGGACCGTTGCTTGGTATCTTCCATCCCCTACGTCACCCGCCCTCCATTATAAATTGTAATTAAACTCCAGGCCGCAATTATGGACCGATCGTCACGAAATTGTACATGGATTCAGAACAGAATAGACACCTATAGTTATTAGTGCTGATTGTGAAATATTTAGCGGGTGAAATGGACCAAAAACATAATTTATTCAATCTGTAGCGGCTCTGTAGTTCACAATAATAGTCCGATCGCCTCGATAAGGTAAGAGTATATGACAAAGAAGAAGCTTGCAAATTGAGATGATGATCAGATAATATTTAGAGGGCGAAATGGACCACAACTTTTGTGGAAAACGGAAAACGCATTTCGTCCATGTGAGTTATATTTGGAAGACGATCTCTCTACCCTTTTATTGATACCAATTATGTTGATGTACGAGGTCAGAGAACAGAGCTATAGCCTAATATATACACTTATTTGTTTGTATTGTAATCATAGAGACGCTAGAGGTCGCAATTATAGCTCAAAAGTCACGAAATTTTGCACGAGGTAAGAGTTTAGGTCGACGAAGATGCCTACAATTTTGGACGATGATCTGATATTGGACCACTTTTGTATGAAAGATATAAAAATTGAATTTTGTTCCACATTTTAATTCCTGAATTGCATACGAGGGGCACTAAAAAACCTTCTGGCCTAGAAAACACGCAATGTCGCCAGGCGTCATTTGACATTTTTTGTTTTGGAAAGTTTGACAGTTTTTAGCCTAAGCGAACTTAGGACAGTTTGACATGCGACCATGTGTTGGGTTGTTTTCAGTGGCTTGATTGAGACACCTCCAAAACATGGGTTTTGAACGATGTACAGCATCTTCTGACGACGAAAATCATTGACTACGCCATTTTTCTTGACGTTCTGCAATCAAATGAAGTCATTGGATCTTCAGTCAGGGCTGTACGGCGCATGACCCATCAATTCCACGTTTTTTCCGGTCAAAGATGTGCTGGTTTAAATCGTATAGTCGCTACACGAGACAGTTTGCTTCGAAGGTATTCTTCCATGAACAACTTTCGTTGGATTATGCTCGCTTTCGAAGACCCAAATGGTCTATTTCTATCTTGTTTCGGGCTCCTAAGCATAGATCCAAGATTCGACGTATGTGACGATCTTATATATGTACTTTGAAGCACCGCGATCGTTTTAATACACAATTTTTTTGCACAAATCCACAAGAGCCTTTGTTGAGCAATTTTGCTGGATCCTGCGAGAAAAATCCATTTTTGCGGCCAGGTGTTCATGCAATATAAAATCTTAGTTGATGGAAGAAATGCCCAAAGATACCTCTATCTGCACGGTATACAACATGGCGATCTTGCGTTATCCGTTCACACACGGCTTAATTTTTTTCTGGCACAACGGTCGATTTTGAGTGACCTTTACGACGTTCGACGATTGAATTCATTAAGCCAGTTTTTCATAGTGATATAGGATGGTCCTTTATGGACATACACAGATTTAACTTGATTGATGCACTCTTTCCGTGATTATCCATGTCGAAATTTGTGAAAAATTATATGACGAAAATGTTCACAAGTAAATTCCATTTTTCTGCAAAGTGATTTTTTCAAGTCAGTGTAAATAGCACGCTTAGGCTAAAAACCTTACGACACTGCGTGTTGCCTAGGCCAGAAGGTTTTTTAGTACCCCTCGTATACCAGAATGTTTCTTAGTACCCCTAGTATACCGGCAAAGTAGCCTACATATAAAAATGAGCTACACGCTTCCCTTGCAAATTGCGATAATGTGTCTGCTAGATGACGGGCCTACTCCCTAATATATGGTGATTTTTTTTTCTGTAGAGAACCACAGTTTCCTCCCATGATGGCGACATTTCCTGAGTGTTTAAGGCATGAACAATTTCTTAAAAGTAGAGTCTTAGGACACGGTAGAATTCACAAAGTTCGTTCTTACAATAATTTTATTTGTTAAACAATGGAATTTTGATGTGCTAGTAGCAGGGGTAGTGGTATAGGGTATCACATGGTCGGCCCCGTCCGACTATAGCATTTGCTTCCTTTTTTTATATGTATAAGATTGTTCCACAAACATCCCACACGGGACAAGGGAGACTTCTCTCATATCAATAAGTTGAAACCGATTCATATTAGCATAATGATATGGGACCTACTGTTTTGCTATATTGCTGAGTCCGAACGGGGTGTATTAAGATACCACTAGTAGAGAAGTTTTATATGACTGAAATACTCAGGAAATGTCGCCAACATTACTGAGGGGTATTTTGCCACCGTTGAAATTTTTGACGTTGCCTGGCCGAAGAATCGAATCCACGACCTTCAGCGTGCAAGCATACCATTGCACTACAGTGACACCCAATGTGGTGTACCATTTTTTATATCTAGACGAGATAAAGCGATTTAGCGACGCGTGTTCGTCCATATGTCCATTCTAAATTGTAATCAAACTTCAGACCTGAATTGACCCCTATTTTTATTGGCGATGATCGTGAAATATTTAGTGGGTAAATTAAACTAAAAACAACATTTTTATACGATTTTGTAGCTGCTCTATAGGTCGCAATAAACAGAGAAAGTTTAATACAACACTCCTTTGGAAACATTTCTAAAACTCCCCGGTCTTCCGATTCGCCTTTCAGGATGGTTCAAATACTTGATGACCGCATCGCAAAGTTAAGCGAAAAATTAGTCTGTGAACTTAAAACGATGCTGAAGGAGACCGAAACTCGAATTATAAACGAATTTGAGCAGAAACTGTCGGAGCTAAGAGCAAATTTAGATGTCGTCCATTCACGTGTATCCAGACTTGAGAAAGTGGCCGATGATTTTTACAACACCAAATCTGAAATGGAAGAACTTAGAGTTCAAGTCTTAAGGCAAGTGAATACACACGTCACATGTGAGATAAGAGTTAACGGCGTTCCTTTCCAACCCCATGAAAACTTGCCCAATGTGTTTGATAAGATTTGTGGATCTATGAATATATCAAAACCGCCCATAAAAACAGTACATCGCCTTTTAAACAGGAACAACACGAAAAACTTAAACTCACCAGATGGTGTCATCATTATAAAATTCCTGTCTCCATACGACAAAAACTTTTTTCTAAAATCTGTTTCTATCTTCAAGAAGATGCATAATAACAAACTTCATTTAAATTCCATCGGATTCAATTCTAACTCACTGTACTACATAAACGAAAATCTCTCAAATACAAATTATCAATACCTACAAGATGCGATACACTTAAAAAAGAAAGGTCTTATTAAGACCGCATACACATTTCGAGGCCTTGTTTACATAAGGCGCCTGGATAACGACGAGCCAGTATGCATTTCTCATCCCAAAATACTTGAGTATTTTCGTACGCCTAATTTGGATGGGCAGAATTAAAATCATTATAAATACATTTAACATGCTCTTACTTTTATATCAATTTTTTCTAAAGATTCCTAATTTTTATTACCTTTTTGCTTATGCCTTTTCTCCAACTCAAATAGGGATTATTTCTGTTAAACGCGATGCTGATGTCATAACTCAATACCTTTATTTTTTCCTCAATGACACAAATGATTAGTGCAGATAGGGGCTCCAACGACGTAACTCGAAACTTAGTTCGCATATTAGCAAAGCAACGAGTTGGTTTAAAACTATGTCATATAAACTCACAAAGCTTAGTAAATAAAGTTGATGAGTTCAAATATATCTTCGAAGGCTCTAATATTGATATAGTATGTGTTTCAGAAACATGGCTACATTCTGGTATACCCAATAGTATGATAAATCTAAATGGCTATAATGTCTTCCGATCTGATAGGGAACGTCGTGGTGGTGGGGTTGCTATTTACACCAGGAATAGTCTAAAAGCAAGATTTCTTCTAAAATCCGACCCAGGCGATCAAAAAGAATATATTTTCGTTGAATTTTCATCAAATTTTAAAAAAATCCTAATTGGTTGTTTCTATAGACCAAATAACACGGAAGACTTACTACAGATTCGACATGTTTTAGAGACTACAACGTTGGGCTACAACGACGTCATCATATGCGGAGACTTTAACTCAAACATCCTTGCAGAGTCGCTATTAACGGACAATATGCTAACACTGGGTCTCTTTGCCGCTAATAGTAAAAACCCAACTCATTTCTCATCTACTACTAATACCCTATTAGATCTTTTCTTTGTTAACAATACTCCTAACATATTACTTTATGATCAACTGTCTGAATATCTGCAGAGGGAATCTCTGATTTCTGATAGGCAATCTGGTTTCCGTGCGAATTATAGTTGTGTGAGTGCGTTAGTAGAAGTTGCGGAATCAATAAGAAGCAAAATCGATGATAATAATGTCAGTTTACTTGTTCTACTAGACCACTCCAAGGCTTTCGACTCAGTCGACCATACACACTTATGCATGAAGCTAAGAAGATTTTTTAATTTCTCCAACTCAGCTATACATCTTATCAGATCATATCTCAGTAATCGTATGCAGTCTGTGCATGTTGGAAATTCAGTATCAGAGTCACTGGTAATTCCGAAAGGAGTTCCCCAGGGCTCTATAATTGGACCGCTTCTTTTTTCTTTATACTCGAACGATCTTCCAAATCAGGTATCCAGCAGCCAGATTATGATGTATGCAGATGACGTTCAGTTAACTATCAGCGGAACAGTTGATAATATGAGTGAATGTGTTAACAAAATGAACCAAGATCTTGCGAAAATTTATAAGTGGGCAGCAGCAAATGGTTTGGTACTGAATCCACAAAAATCTAAATGTTTGGTTATCCACAAAAATAATAAGTTCAATATTGGTGACTTGAGAATCGTTATAAACCATCAAAAAATTGATATTGTTTCCCACGCGAAAAATTTGGGCGTGATTTTTAACAAACCATTAACTTGGTCTAATCATGTTAACCCTTTCGGTGATTCTATGCCATATGGCATAACCAGTTTTTGAAGCCCGTTTTAAGGCAAAATACTTATGGGCACTCTTTTTTTTAATAATTTTGTATTTTTCCCTGAAGTGTTATCTAAAAATAATTCGACCCTATACATTGTTATGTCTCAAAGAGCAAGCGCTCCTCGTTCGGTTTAAAATTTGCATGAAAATACCTTCTTATAAGTGTATATATTTTATTAACAAAAATATTTTTTTGTTAACTTTTTGTATTTAATTTAGTAGATAATCATTGCCTTAATAATTAAAACGAAAAAAAGATCCGAAATATAGTTCAATGGAGCTGCCAGATTTTTTATATTTCATACTATGCCATATGGCATAGATTTTTCCCAACGAAAATGTTTCACTTTGTTTGACTCCCAGATCTTCTATTGTAAAACCCCTAGATCTTCTAAAAGAAGACCTCCAGATCTTGTATAAATAGACCTCCAGGTCTTCTATAAGAAGACCTCCAGATCTTGTATAAGTAGACCTCCAGGTCTTCTATACGAAGACATCCAGGTCTTCTATAAGGAAATCTCCAGATCCACCATAGGAAAACCTCCAGATGATGTATAACAATTCTTGCAGATTTTCTAAAATAACTCCTCCAGATATTATATAAGATGGCCCCCACGTCTTCTACAAGCTGACATCCAGCCCTTCTATTAGATGACATTCAGGTGTTCCATAAGAAGTCCTTCAGATCTGTAGTGGGATTCTCTAACAAATTTTTTGAGTTACCGACAAAAATCGGTAACTTTAAAACGCAAAATTATGAATGAAACGTTCAAATAAAAGTTGACAACACTGTTGCTATCGGTAGAACTTAACGACTACTTTTTATTGGTCGTTAACCTACCGAATAATATCCTTAATTACCGAAATTAAAAACACTTTAGTTTTAACGATTGTTGTCGGTAACTCCAAAAATGTGTTAGAGAATCGCACTACTGCTATATGAAGACATTCAGGTCTTCTATAAGAAATCCTCCAGTTTTTCTATAAGAAGACACTAGGTCTTCTATAAGAGGCTTTAAATGTTCTAAAAGAAGACCTCCAGATATTCTATAAGAAGACCTTTTATGTGAAGACCCCCAAAATCTTGTAATAGTAGACCTCCAGATATTCTATGAAAAACCTTTATGTCTTCTATAAGTAGACCTCCTGGTCTTCAATGAGAAGATCTTATTCTTTTCTATAAGAAGGGCCCCTGCTCTTCTATGAGAAGACCATCTGGTTTTTTATAAGAAGGTCTCCTGCTCTTCTATGAGAAGACGTCCTGCTCTTCTATGAGCAGACCTCCGCTCTTATATAAGAAGACCTCCTGTCCTTCTTTATGCAAACGTCCTGCTCTTATATGAAAAGACGTCCTGCTCTTCTATCAGAATACGTCCTGCTCTTCTATGAAAAGACGTCCTGCTCTTCAAGAAGAGGACCTCCTGCTCTTCAAGGAGAGGACCTCCTGCTCTTCTATAAGAAGACCTGTTGCTCTGCTATAAGAAGACCTCCTGCTCTTCTATACGCAAACGTCCTGCCCTTCTATATGCAAACGTCCTGCTCTTCTATGTGAAAACATCCTATCCTTCTATGAGACGACCTTTTGCTCTTCCAGGAGAAGACATCCTGCCCTTCTATGAGAGGACCTTCTGCTCTTTTATGAGAAGACGTCCTGCTCTTCTATAAGAAGACCTCTTCCTCTTCTATAAGGCCTCCTGGTCTTCTATAAGATGAAATTTAATTAAAAAATTGAGTATTTTAGTTTTGTTTTTTTTTTTTTGTCCTTTAAATACATTCTATGCCATATGGCATAGTGTCCAAAAACCACTTTTCCAAACAAAATGTTAAAAAATTAGTTTTGATTATTCATATAGTGGGCTTAAGTATATATAAAATTGGAAAAATATATTTTTCAGATCAAAAACAAAAAAGAAGCACCGAAAGGGTTAATGCCGTAACCGGAAAAACATTTGCAAAACTACGTGCGTTATGGATAACGCACTCTTTCACACCCATTAAAATACGCATTTTGTTTGGCAAAAACATTCTTGATTCCTGGTTTAATGTATGGATGTGAACTTTTTGCCAATTGTGACACTTCATCCAAACGCAAATTGAACGTAGAATTTAACAATATTATACGGTATGTGTATGGGGTAAAAAGAACTGAGCATATTTCTCAATTTTCCCGTTCCCTTTATGGTTGCAGTTTCGATACTCTACTCAATTTTAGATCTTTACTATTTTTACATAAAATCGTTGTGACGCAAAAACCGAATTATCTTTACGATAGACTGAGATTTCGATCAAGAAGAGGCAAGAAAATGGTTCCATTCAGACGAAGAAGTCTAGTTTCTGAATGGCAGTTTTTTGTCAGTACCATACGTCTTTGGAATACCCTACCTAACAACATTCAAGTCATCAGCAACGCGTTAGTTTTTAAGAAAAGGCTTTTCACTTTTCTTAGTAATTAAATTTTTAATATTTTTCAATAATTTTTAATGATATCACTGTCAGTACTATAAATAATTTCAATAATTTTTTTTTTCTTTTTTTCGATTGTTTGAGTGGAGTATTCCCCCATTGGCTCAACTTCATTTATTACCCTCTATTACAGAGAGTAATGTTTTTCAAAACGAACTGACAGTGTTGCAAAATTTTACTGATCGCTACCAATATCATGATTTCATCCCGGCGAAGGGAATTATCAATTGGCTTCTCAGTTTTTGAAATGATGCCTTTTTTAGCGAAAAACCGAACTCTTTAAGTGTCTAGTATTCTCATATGAATGAGAATCACACTCACTTTTCGGCTTTTCCAAAGAAACACCAAAATCAAAACATTTTGCAACATGTCAACACGTATCAACTAATTTTTTAATTTTTTTCGCTATACTTACATATATTTTAATTTTTCAATATTTTTCCATTTTATAATTTTTTCAATACCTTAAAAAGGACTTTAACTTTATATTATAAACCTGCACTGTAATTATAAGAATTATATCTTGTTGTGTAGGTATTATCAAATTAAATAAATAAATAAAATAATAGCCCGATCAGCGCCTAATTATAACTTCAGCATTTATGCCAACGAGATATACATTTTCATACGGGAAAAATGTGCCTCATCGAAATAATGGTTTTAGACCCCAAGTATATTTGGAAGAATTCCTTTGCAGTCAATTTGTAGTCGATTTAGCAATGTCCGTCTGTCAGTCAGCTGGTGGGCACGATAACTCTCTAACGGAAGAACCGATTTGGTCAAAAATTTGGCATTCGTAATATTTTGTCCAAACTTAGTTTAAGCTCGAAAATGGATCATATCGGTCCACCCCTTCAGGTACCACCCCACAAGAGTTCAAACATGTTTGAAAAAAGGTTTCATTTAATTTCGAAAAGGTTTCATTTTATCTGGAAATGCTATATCTACCAGTTATAGACCTTGTTCGAATATTGACTATATTTGTTCACTCCTTCCGGTACTTCCCACACAAAACTTCGGATAAGTTCAATTCAAGACCTGCTCTCGAATTAATTTATTTTTGTTGAAGCAACTTGCATTCGCTGCTTCAGTTACGACGGTAAAAGTTTTTTCAGGGACAAGTCCATACTTCTTGAGAAAACAGCCCGAAAGGTGTACAAAATCCCTATGGCACCATATGTAGTGGTTGGAGAGAACGACAACTTTCGAACTGATCAACCGAGCTGGTCCAAAATTTGGCCATCGTCATATTTTGTCCAAACTTAGTTTAGTTGAGAGATGGGCAATACCGGCCCACAACTTCCGATACTACCCCCCAATATCTATAAAATTTAATAAAATGGTATGCACGATGTTTTTGAACCAATTTGGTCCAAAATTTAGATCTCCAAATATTTTGTCCAAATTTAGTTTATCTTTTAAAATGGCCCATATCGGTCCTCTCCTTAGGGTACCTCCTGCACAAAAGTTCAATTTTTGTGTGTAGGTGCAATGTAATGGTATATATGTATACCGACGTTGTTCGTTGTGTTCCTGTTTACAGCGCTATTATGTTTTCAGTGGACAACTCCATGCTTCCTGGCATACTGGTCCAAAATTTATACGATGACCCACTGAAATGATTAGTTGGCGCGATATATGTCGAAAAGATATGACTACAAAATTAATATCCACGTCCATAATGGACTTCATCACTTCAAGTACGTCCATTCCGTCAAATACCTCCTCCGCAACACTTTAATCCTGATCCACATTTTTGTCGGCAAATTCAAATGTCCAAAAAGGGTAACAAAATTATCAAAATACCCTAAATATATTCAATCTGTCCGTAGATAAAAGTTTCAATTCTCTGTCGGCAAAGCAGACTGATACTTTTTTACTTGTTTTTAATAAAGTTTGAGTTTATGGCAGAGAAGAAGCTTGCAATAATATTTAGCGGGTTTAGGTTTGTGTGAAAATTAATAAAATTATTAATATGTATCTTATATCTTTATTCCTCGATCTCCCGACCTTTACATTGATGCCAATTATGTTAATGTACGTGGTCAGATAACAGAGTTACAGCCTAGTCTATAGAGGGATCCAACAGTTTTATTTGAGCGTAGTGTAACCATCAACACACTAGAGTTCGCAGATAGATCTAATACTGACAAATTTTTGCGCGAGGTAAGAGTTTTGGTCAAAGTAGATGCCAATGATTTTGGATAATGATCGGCTAGTATTTAGCGGGTGAAATAGACCATAACTTTTGTTGGAAAGATATCCAAATTAAATGTTTGTGCCATATTTAAATTTCTAAAGGACATATTCCGGTAAATTACAAGAACGAAACTTGAAAACCAGCTCTTGACCTCTCCCTTGATGAAAATTACATTAATGTAGCGGTTAGATAACTGAACTACTCTCACACATATAAATGGGTCGCTTTACTGTTTTGTTTGTATAGATCTGCATTTACCTTCCACGCTACAAAATAATAGAGAATTTACCAAATCAGTTTTTAAGTAGATGCAAATTACAATGATGTATTGTGTATTGAAGTTTTTGTGCTACCTGTTTTTCAAAAGTAATGAAATAACACCAAATATTGATCGTTTTTATACCCTCAGCCTTTTGATACGACCAAAAATGTGGCTCATCGAAATAATGGTTTTAGACCACAAGCATGTTTGGACGAAATTCGTTTCAGACAATTTGGAATCGATTTAGCCATATCCGTCCGTCTGTCTGTCGGGCTGACTGATGGGCAAGATAACTCTCGAGCGGATCAACTCATTCGAACCAAATTTTGCACTTTTAGCCCAAACTTAGTTTAAGTTCGAAGATGGGCCATATCGGTCCACTCCTTCGGGTACCTCCCCACAAAAGTTTAAAATGGTTCTGTAAAATGGAATGAACGATAGCTCTCGAAGGGAGCCATCGATTTGGACTAAACTTTGCACATCGTATTATTCCTTCCAGATATAGATCGGGCTCGAATAGGGTCCACTCCTTCGGGTACCACCCATACAAAATTCGGAAAAAGTGAAGTTAAATTGCTTCTCTCGGATAGGGCGCAAGTCTATACTTCCAGAGATAATGGTCTAAAAACTTCAGGAAACCCTTTCGGCACCAACTAAAATTGCAAATCCGCAAGATAACTCTGAAGGGAGTTCCAAATTGGTCCAACATTTGCACTTCGTACTATTTCATCCAGTCTTGAATCAGGTTGGAATATGGACAATATTTGTCCACTACTTTGGGTATCTGCCACACAAAACTCGATTGATATTGAGGCCACAACCTTCAAAATAGAGAAACCCGGGAGGTACCGTTCTACATGAAAGTATGCACCTATACCGACAAACTTCAGGTCAAAGATTTTGTAGACTAAAGACTAAATACCAAATTTCAGCCATTTCGGTGTGATAATGAGGCTAAAACCGTCAAAATACCGAAAGTCGGGTGTATCCTTCAATGGGGGCTATATCAAACCGTGGACCGATATAGCCCATTTTCAATGACAAACATCCTGGGAGTAATATAACCTTTAAAGCTCTAGCTTAAAAATTGCTTGCTATTTTTTGATTTTAACTGACGTATGGACAAATACTGATCAAGAATATATACTTTATATGATATTCGACGAATATTTCGGTGCGTTACAAACGAAATAACAAATTTAATTATACCCTCTATATTATGGTGGAGGGTATAATTATATGAAATGATCTTCGTCCTAACAGGCAAAATTTCAAATATCAGTTCACTTTTCGGCTATAAGTTGACATTTAAGGTTCGAAGTGGCTAAAAAACTGCTCCCGCAAAAATAGATCTACAGTGGTTTTAAATTGAAGGACTGACACAGATTTCTATATCGTTTTATCTCATCGAGATATGAAAACGGGATATAATAAAAATGGAACTAGTACCAATATTTGGAGGTGTGCATGAATTTTTTTGGAAAAAACGAACTGTTAATAAATACCCTTTCCACACTGTTGTGCACGGTATAAAAAACTATTTTTAAAAGCTCCATAAATATAATGTACCTAAATCTGCACCACCATGCAATCCCAAAATCAATACGAGTGGTATGGATAACATTTTTGCCAGTGGCATTCTTTATGTTTGATTCAGTATAACCTTTTCAGAATTCCATTGAATACTTAAGGATTTATTTTTCAGTCGTTGTTCACCTCATCTTAACGTATACTTTTACACTTCTCTCCCTATGTTAAACTACTCCCTTTATTCTTCTTGAAACATCCAAAACCTTTAGTTTTTCTTTCCTGTTGCTGTTTTGTAAAACTAATTTCCCTAAGTTGTTGTTGTTTTGTGTGTGAGACTCTTTCTGTTTCTGGTATTCGTAATGAAATTAGGTTGTAATTATATTAATTAAATATTCTTTTTGTTCGGTTATGCACTCTCTGAGATAAGAAATAATTAAATACTATTTGCAGAAATATGTTGGTGAAAAAAAATGAATAAATATTAATAATCTTCTTTAAATGTAAAAGTCGAAGATAAAAAACAATTCCACATTTTAATGCATTTCACATGCAACGATGTGATAGGAAACACACATAAATGAATTATTAATTATGTGCACTGAAATGAATGAAATGAACCATTATTTACTTAATTTATTTCTAAAGCAAATGCTTGAAAGAAATGTTCAAATGAATTATACATTTTAGAAGTCATTATGAGATACATTTGAATATAGTTGTAGAGCACTTAAGGATTTGTTTTTATTTTCGAGTTCTTACCTTCGAGTGGCATCTTGCATAATTCAAAAGGAATGAGAAACGAGGACAAAAATGAAATACGAAAAAAATTATAAAAATAAATATATAGCACATTATACCTCTTGCGGTTTCTTCCACCCAGGGGGGACCAAAAACAATGGCGGTTACGGAGGTTGTCCGAACATGAATTTTGAGAAGCTGTACAAAATACAACAAGAAACGTTAGGTTCAGCCGGGCCGATTTTTTATACCCTCCACAATAAAATAGTCATAATTAAAAGGGCATAATAAGTTCCCTTTCGCAATTTTAGATGGGAAAATTTTTCTACCACGGACCCCAAATACCTGAATTATCTAATGTAATCTAAAAAATGTGTTCAGTCAGGTGAAAGGTACCACCTACGGTACTATATCAAAGTGTGGATCTGCCTTTACAATTGTTGGTGGAAAACTAAAATTGCAGGTAGTTCCGTAAAACCATGCAGTTAAAACCCTCAAAAAATTGTAGGTAAATTCCTCAAAATACCGAAAATCGGGAGGTACCTTTATATGGGGGCTATAAACATAAAACATAGAACCATGTTGACATTTTTTGGTGGAGAAG
Organism: Musca autumnalis; assembly: GCF_047663935.1. Taxonomy (NCBI): domain Eukaryota; kingdom Metazoa; phylum Arthropoda; class Insecta; order Diptera; family Muscidae; genus Musca; species Musca autumnalis. The sequence goes on along the minus strand of NW_027411644.1, from coordinate 202,427,682 downwards.
TTTTGTAGCCACTGAGAACCTCAAATGTCAAATTACAGCAGGTTCGGTTAAAACTTGTAGCTAAAATCCTCAAAATACCAAAAATCGGGAGGTACCGTTATATGGGGACTATACCAAAACATGGAACTATGTTGACAATTTTTGTGGAGAAGTTTCGCAACCACTGAGAATCTTAAATGTCAAATGGCAGTTAGTTCGGCTAAAAATTTTAGCTAAAATCCTCAAAAATACCGAAAATCGGGCGATACCGTTATATGGGGGCTATACCAAAACATGAAACTATGTTGACGATTTTTAGTGGAGAAGTTTTATAATCACTGAGAACCTCAAATATCAACTAACAGCTAGTAGGGTTAAAAATTGTAGCTAAAATCCAAAAATCGGGAGTTACCGTTATATTGGGGCTATACCAAAACATGGACCAATGGTTGAAAACTTTCATGGCCGCTGGGAATCTCAAATGTCAAATTCTAGCTGTAATTCGGTTAAAAATTTTAGCTAAAATCCTTAAAATACCGAAAATCGGGAGGTACCGTTATACATATGTGGGCTATACCAAAATTTTAACCTATATTGACGATTTTGGTTGCAGAAGTTACGCGACCACTGAGAACCTTAAATGTCAAATTACAGCTACTTCGTTTATAAATTGTAGCAAAATTCTTCAAAATACCGAAAATCGGGATGTACCGTTATATGGGGGCTACACCAAAACAAACTTTCGCGACCGCTGGGAACCTCAAATGTCAAATTACAGCTAGTTCGGTTAAAAATGTTAGCAAAAATCCTCAAAATACCGAAAATCGAGAGGTACCGTTATATGGGGGCTATACCAAAACATGGAACTATATTGACGATTTTTAGTGAAGAATTTTTGTAACCACTGAGAACCTCAAATGTCAAATTACAGCTAGTTCCGTAAAATTGTTAGCAAAAATCCTCAAAATACCGAAAATCAAGAGTTATTGTTATATGGGGGTTACACCATAACTTGAAAATATATTGACGATTTTTGGTGAAGAAGTCTCGCGACCACTGTTGAAATCAAGATACGGTCGGCATTTTTAAAAATAGAGGTTTGTAATTTGGTATAGAAGTTTCTATTGCTCCTAGGATGTTTGGTACTGCAAATGGGCTATATCGGTTCACGTTTTCATATAGCCCCCATAGAACGGTACCACCCGATTTCCAGTATTTTTAATGTATTAGCTTCATTATCACACCGAAATGGCTAAAAATTGGTACTTAGTCTTCGTTGGGAGTGTAGAATTTTTCTCTAAAACTATGTCGGTATAGGCACAGTGGCGACACTTACATGGGAACGTGTGACAAAAATACTTCTAAATAATATATGGAACTGAAATTGTTATCAATGGGTCATAGTGGCCTAAAAACACTCTAAGTAAAATATTGGGTTCGTAGGTCGATCTGTGTAGATCCACGCCTTCATATAGCCCCCATAGAACGGCACATTCCAGTTTTCGGTATTTTGAAGGCTGCGGCCTCAATATTCCACAGAAATGGCTGAAATTTGGTATTTAGTATTTGTTGGGAGTGCAAAACTTTCCACCTTTCCACATGAACTGAATCACATTTTGTAGCCACATTGCTTTACGGAAATTGCTGAAATTTGGCCAGGCCGAAATTAACGCCGTTCTTACTTGTTTAGAATATTTTTGGTCTCACAATTAGAGCATGTGGGCGTTTTTTATTTGTGATGGCGACTTAAGCACTGAGACGTTGTTTTATTATTTTCCTAAGATAATTTCTTTTAAAAATCTCTAAATAAAAAAGATATATCATATTCCTTAGGGAATTGAAAATTTTATATATTTTTTTTCACTCTCCAATAAAAATAATATTTTTCTCAAGTAGCGATTTATAACTTGCACATTTGCAAAGGAAAAAAAAGAATACTTATTTCCCAATGCGAAAACGTTACAACATTATTATTCACACTCATACTCCGCAATAATTTGTTACCCATGAAGACACAGAACAACTCAGTTGTACCCATATGAAAAGTTTATTTTGCTCTGTTACTGCTGTTGGTTTTACTATGAAATGAACGTGAGATGGGTTGTTAAAAAATCAAATTCTAACACTTTGTAATATTGATGTTGGTTGAGACTGTATGTAGAAAATCCGCCTTAAATTGTCAAACTCATGCAACTGAAATGAAAGGAATAAAATTTGATTGCCTTAGTAGGTCGAATTATGTATTCAGTAGTCAATTGTTCCACATAACATATAGATTTTGAAGAACTATATGTAGCTCTGAATGACTCTCAACTGCTTGAAGACCCACTGGAAAAAAACATTAATCTCCAATCAGCATTGCTGGAAGCAACCTATTCTGTGAGCGTTCACTCAAAGTTATGCAAGACTTATCCTGCGCAACAAAGGAAACCGCCCATTGGGATTCCTCCACTCCAATGTCAATGCATTGTTACATCCCAATAAATAAAACAGCAACTTTGGGCCGAAAATGTACGTTATAACTTCAAAATACCATATTAAATGTGGACCTATGTCTTCTAATTTTTGGTGGATACGTTTTTTGAATATGTCTGCAATTTTTGGTGGATACGTTTTTTGACTACTAAGTTACTAAATAACATACAATTTTGGCGGAAAAGTAATTTTCCAATCGTGGATCAATGCGCACAATTTTGGTGCAGAATTTTTTTGATCTACGTCTATGTCCATAATTTTTGGTAGAAAAGTTTTTAGTCACTTCGAACCTTAAATGCCAAACTCCAAAGATACCTGAAATCAGGACGTTATTATATGGGGGGCTATTCCAAAACGTGAACCTACGTCCACAATTTTTGGTGGATACATTTCTTGATCACTGGAAACACTAAATGTCAGATTGTATTCGCTAACTTTTATATGGGGATTATACCACAACGTGAGCTGAGAGGGTCCATCATCGAACTTTGCCTGCCCCCAAACAAAAGACACATATGTGCAAAATTTTAGCGACATATCTCAATATTTCTGGATGTTAGAGTGAGTATAACAGACGGTCTAACGGACATACATACATACATAGAACTTCTAAGAATTTTTTTTGATCAAGAATATATGGGGATTTCTGAGTGAATTCGCACACTTTTAAAAAAAAGGGGTTTCAATATAATTTCAGATTTTTTTTGACTAACGGTTCCAGAGATATCGCTCCTTGAAAAAGTGGACTTATGTAAAAACTGCAAAGAAATACTCATAACTTCTTTAATATTGAGGAAATCGTTGTTTTTGTCATGTTTGTTGTTTTATCAGCTATTTAATAAAAAATAGAAAAAAAACAAGTAAAAAGTCATTAAGTTCGGCCGGGTCGAACTTTTTATACCCTCCACCATAAAATATTTTTAACAAAAATGGAATAATTAGTTTCTTTTCCTGTTCACAATTATAGGCGCCAAAATGTTTCGACCAGGAATAACCCAAATGCCTCAATTATCTAATTTAAACTAAAAATATGTTCATTCAGGTGCTACCTTTATAAGGCGGCTATATCGAAGTGTGGACCTACATATGCTGACAAATTTCGGTGGGAAATTTTTTGACTGCAGGGAACCTAATATGCCAAATTACTTGTAGTTCTGTCGAACAACGTAGCTAAAACCCTACAAATACGGAAAATTGGGATTTATTGTTATATGGGGGCTATGCCAAAGCATGGAGCTATGTTTACATGTTTTGGTTGGGATGTTTTGTAACTGCAGAGAACTTCAAATTTCAAATTGCGGGTAGTTCCGTCAAAAATTTTGTCAAACTCGTGAAAATACCGAAAATCGGGAGGTAAGGGGCCTATACCAAACCATGGACTTATATTGACAACTTTTGGTGAGGAAGTGGTGTGCGCAATAAAAGCATCAAATGTCAAATTACAGCAAGTTCGGTCAAGAAATAAATCTAAAATTCATAAAATACCGAATACCGGGTGGTACCCTAAAATGAGGCCTATACCAAAAAGTGGAACTATATTGAAAATTTTTGCTGATAACGTTTTTTACTATTGTGAATGTCAAATTACAGGTAGTTTCGTCAAACAATGTTGCTATACCTTTGAAAATACCGAAAATCAAGAGGTACGGTGATATGTGGGCTATACCAAAACGTGGACATACGTTGACGATTTTTGTTAGAGAAGTTTCATGACCATCGAGAACCCCAAATGTCAAATTAAAGCTAGTTCGTTTAAAAATGTTAGCTAAAACCCTCAAAATATCTAAAAGCGGGAGGTACCGTTATATAGGGGCTGTACCTAACCATGGACCTATGTTGACAATTTTTGGTGGAGTAGTATTCTGAGTCCTAAAAACCTTAAATGTCAAATTACAGATAGTTCGGTTAGAATTTGTAGCAAAAACCCTCAAAATACCAAAATCGGGAGGTACCGTTATATGGGGGAAATACCCAAACATGGACCTCTGAGGACAGTTTTTAGTGGAGTAGTGTTGTGATACCTAAGAACCTTAAATGTCAAATTACAGCTAGTTCGGTTAAAAATTGTAGCTAAGACCCTAAAAATACGGAAAATCGGGAGGTACCGTTATATGGAGGAAATACCCAAAAATGAGGACAGTTTTTAGTGGAGTAGCGTTGTGATACCTAAGAACCTTAAATGTAAAATTCGGTTAAAAATTGCAGCTAAGACCCTAAAAATACCGAAAATCGGGAGGTACCGTTATAAGGGGTCTATAGCCAAACATGGACCTATGTGGACCGTTTTTTGTGGAGAAGTGCTGTGATACCTAAGAACCATAAATGTGAAATTATAGTTTGTTTCGTTAAAAATGATAGCTAAAACCCTCAAAATACCGAAAATCGGGAGGTAGCGTTGTATGGTGGCTATACTTAACTATGAACCTATGTTGACAGTTTTTGGTGGAGTTGTGTTGTGACGTATAAGAACCTAAAATGCCAAATTAGGCTAGTTCGGTTAACAATTTTATCTAAAACCCAAAAAATACAGAAAATCGGGATGGGGGCTATACCCAAACATTGACCTATGTGGTCAGTTTTTGGTGGAGTAGTGTTGTGATACCTAAGAACCTTAAATGTCAAATTACAGTTTGTTCCGTTAAAAATTATAGCTAAAACCCTCAATATACCGACATTCTGGATGTAGCGTTGTATGGGGGCTGTACCATAAAATGGGACAATATATGTATGTAGCTCATCTTCGAACTTAGACTGCCTGTGGAAAAAATATGCTCGGGCGTAAAAATCCAGCCCTTTAGCTCGATTTTTGCGGACGCTAGAGTGATAAAACAAGCGGACTGAAGGACATCGACTGAAGGACTGCGTTATGAGGTTGTAAAAAGTCAGCACCCTAATATACATATATTAGGGTTATGACTTTTTTACAACCTCATATCCCTGTATCACAAAATGATTTTCAAATTTAAATTTATCAGAATAATGTGCAATTGTTTGTTTATCACTAATTTTCTTTAATTTTGAGAATCATAAAATGTCGTAAACGTTTTTATTAAAGTTATAATTTTTTTAACAAAACAAAAAGATTAAAATTTTTTCGAAGTGGTTTGTCGTGGTCTTTTTAAATATGTGAATAGAATAAACGTTATTGTAGTTATAAGTAGGCTTATGATATGATTTTTTTTTTCTCAAAAATTTCATATCACACATTTTTTCAAAAAAATATGTTTTAAAATCGTGGAACAATGGAATAAATGTTATTTTAGTGATTAATAGGCAAAAGTTCATTCATCCGTGCTACAGAAAATTATTTTTGAGTAAAAATGTCGAAAAGTCATAACCCTAATATCCATACCACATTCGGTCAATTCTGGTCATGTACTGACAGCTAACCCTTTTCCATAACAAACAAATATAACTCATTCTCTGAGCATTCAGAATACCAAATAAGACTAAATAACGTCATTTTTCCTATTGCCACAATTTATCAAAAGACTTAATACAAATTTATGTTTTTCCATCGCCAACAATTTAAATTAATACATACGATTCTGGTACATGCGTGTGTGAGTTTGTAGTTCAAAAATGTTCACAAAGGCATAAAGCCATCATCAACAATAACAACAACAACATCATCATGATCATTGTTGCGCATTGATGAAATAACAGCATCAACGACAGCGACAATACCGCAACAATCAGGCAATAAATTGTTTTCGCAAAGAGTAATGAAAGCTTTTTGGTTTTGGCCAATAATGTAAAAAATTGGCTAAAATTATAATCATTTCAAATTTATTTTATGGATTGAAATCCATAAGTATGTATGTGTGATTTACACACACACACACACATTCGTATCGTACATACAAACCACAATTGCCATTGCAACTCAGCACCATACCATTGTTGTTGTTATTATTACTGTTATTGTGTGTTGACATGCAACAAAAGAGATGGGACTAGAAATCAAACATTTCAACTAAATTGCAAAACACTCCCTAAACACACAAAAAAAGGCATGCGTGTAGAAAAATTATTATACAATACATTTGAAAATTATATAGATTTATTGAACCGCAAATGTATAAATATATTCAAGGGGTTTTATTGCGAGGCTCATACTTTGAAGATTAGCCATAGTTTATGAGAAAGGACATAAATCCCTTTTAACGGAATTATTTGTATAGCAGGAAAAAGTGAGCGATGCGCCAAAAGAAACTTATGTATATCGTCAAAGGACGCTATATAAGAGAGGGCTGAATGTTCTATAGGCACATTTCTCTTTTGAGGTCTCTTAGGATATTTTGTTGCTCTCCATAAACTGTGCTCGTTACTTTCATCTGGGCTTAAATTACTTAAGAAGCTTCCAATTGATTGGTTTTTGTAGTCACTTAGAAGGATTTTAAGCCGGTTTGAAGCTCTGTTTAAATTTATTTTGTCCATTGGGTGTCTCGAATTTTGCCAAATTCTGCGCAATCGTGTCTTTTCTTTTATCATTGATCGTATTTCGTAAAAGTTTGTGAAATTTAAATCAATTTTATCGGGAGTGTATAGATTTGTAGCATTGTGTATGACTTGTGTTAAATGTTCTAAAGCATTTTCCAATTTCTTTCCGGATTTCATCGGGATATTTAAATTAAGGTGTTGTTCAATGTGATGTTGTACCATAGTTATGTTGTTTTTTTATGTAATTAATGTTTTATGTTTATGTTTATGAACATTTCTTGTACTAAAGTTAAGAATAATTGGACTGTGATCTGAGTCTAAGTCATAACATGCGTTTATACTTAGCATTGACATTGAAATCCCCACCGACGATGAATTTGTTTCCAAGATTTTTGAAGAAATTTTCATATTGTATACATTTTAAATTAAATCGAGGAGGAAGATAAACGGAGTAAATAGATACTTTTGAATTGTCGCATATTATATTAACACCAGCTGCCTGCATAAAAGATTCTAAGATTGGCTCCGCTTCTTCGTATATAATTTTAGTTTTAATAATCATAGCTGCACCTCCATGGGCTCGGTTATCTGGATGATTCGCTGTTATAATGTCATAATCTTTTATTCTGAAGTATGATTTGCTTGTAAAATGAGTTTCAGAAATAAGTAGAATATCTATGAAATTTTTATGAAGAAATAATTCTATTTAATTTCGATGATTTGAAATGCCATTGGCATTCCACTCAGCAATGATCAAATCTACTTGCATAATTTTGACATTAGCAATGTCATCATATTCATTAAAGAATTTGTCATTTCTATTTGTTTTGTTAGCAAAGATTCTATCTTGCTTAACAAATTTATTTCTCCCGTGCTTTGACCGTTTACGGTTTGGGCATATCACCCAAAGTTATCTGAAGTCTGGTTGGGCATGGTGTTATCATCATTAGCAGTTTCGTTACGTTTAGAATACACGGGAGCAGACTTCTTTTGAACCAGTTTTTGGTAAATCGGGCATCCTTTGTAACTAGCTGTATGGGTGTTCAAGCAGTGCAAACATTTAGGTGCGGTATTTTCTGGTTTATTACATTCTAATGTGGGATGACCTAAACCACATTTAACGCACCTAAAAGGTTTACGGCACACAATGTCGCGAGTTCATATTAACTGTGGCCAAAAATAGAAGGAGTTGTCGTAGGTGCATCAATTTTGGTACACGTACCTATTATTGACTTGCAATCTTCAGGACGGTATTTTGAATTTTTTAGACACAATGATCAACCGAAAGTATTAAAATTTTGTGCTTAGCCTTCGGCAGAGGTATCAAACATTCCAACAGAGAATTGTGGGCTTAGGTCCACGTTTTGATATAGCCCCCATACAACGGTACCTCCCGATTATCGGTATTTTGAAGACTTTAGCCTCATTATTACACCGAAATTGCTGAAATTTTGTATTTAGTCTTCGTAGTGGGCATTATACCTTCACCTTGAAATTTGTCTGCATAGGTCCACGCCTTCATATAGCCCCCATAGGACGGTACCTCCCGATTTTCGGTATTTTGGAGGTTTTAGCCTGATTATCACACCGATGTGGCTGAAAATTGGTATTAAGTCTCCGTTGGGGGACTTATAACCTTCCACCAGAAATATGTCGGTATAGGTCCTCGTCTTCCTATAGCCCCCATAGAACCGTGCCTCCTCATTTTCGGTATTTTGAGTGTTTTGGCCTCAATATCCACCCGATATGACTGAAATTTGGTGTTTAGTCTTCATATTGTTTGTGAACATATTGAATATATCAAACTCTTGTCTTTAAATATGAGAAAGAAAATTTAAATATGAAAAAGAAAATTTTGACCGATTAGTGGTCAAAAAACGGTAAATTTTTTGTAAAAATTCGAATTTTGATATTCAATGCTCACAATTTTTTTAAAAATTGTTTTTTTTTAATTCTCTCGTTTGAAAGCAAGATTATTAGGTACCTAATAAGCCCACAAAAATATATGATGATCGGTTCATTCGTTTTCGCGCTATAGCCAACACCGCAAAACGATTTGTTAAAAAAGGAGATATCCTCTCAGTGAGGTGGTCGCTGAAAAAGAGAAATGACACATTCGTCTGCAAACCTCTGCAGCTGGGACCTTTATATATTTGAAGTACTCACTTTTTACTACTCATACAGCAAAAAATATCGATATACACTTTTATACAATTTTTTTCCCACTCCACTCAATTTAAAATTTGCTTCAGAAAATTAATAAACTTAGTAATAAATGTTTGGGTAATGTAAACACCATATGATTAATATTTACATGCAAACAAAAGTATAGCCAAGTTTATTACATCCCAGGAGAACTCAGGAACCATTTTTGCAGCGACCGTTACTTTAAAATTTTAAATATTAACGCATAATATAATTTATTAATTTTAGAAAAAAAAAAACACAAAAATAGGTATTAACTAAAATTGTCGGATTTAAATCCTCATATAGCAAAAACTACTTCACGTATTAGTACCAAAATTCAGATTCTTCTTAATTAATATGTTTTCTATCACTCCCCATCAATAAATTTGTTCAACGAAGTATTTAGTTTTTACCATTTTTGGCCACGGTCGTGACACTGTGCGGCAGTATGATTTTGTGTGTCCAAATTCTTGACATCTAAAACATTGCACTAAGTCGTCAAATTTTCTTGGGGGTTCAATAATAACAATGTTATTGAATATACCAGTAATATTATAAATCTCTTTATTTTTACTTTTGGGGTCCAAATCAACGAAGAACATGGGTAAAGGCTCCTTGGTTTTTCTGCTAATTATGTTACGTACGCTCCTTACATCGTGACCCTTGCTCATTAAAAAGGCTTTTATATCCGATACATCAGTGGTGTAGTGTAAATTTTTAATTACTACCCTGTAAACTCTTTCCGTTTTCTGTTGATAAGTATGATAGCATATATTGTTACTATCAAAGTGCTTAATTACTTTTCTGTACGAATCAACATTTTTTATCATTAGACGAACTTCACCTTTTAGAAGAGATTTAAAATTAAAATCTTCAACTGGAATAATTTTATTTATGCTATCCAACATTTTAGTAACATTCTTGACGTCCGGAATAAAAATTGGTGGCGGTTTTGGTACAGCTTGATTTGGTTCTGGTTGATTCGGTTCAGCTTGATCTGCTTCATCGATGTTGTTTTCATTTTCCATAGTTGATAATACACTAAATCTGTTGGATGAGGACGGCTGGTTGTCATCAACCACTTGCTTCCTTTTTGGCGAATTACCTAAAGGTGGGGACACAGGTATTTTTCTTTTAGTTGACACTTCCTGCCACTTTTCTTCTTGATCATCAATGCAATCAGTTGCATTACTTTTTGTTGTAACACTCATTGCGGCAATTTTTTTAATTATTGTTATTTTTTGTGTTGTGGTTAATTCAGGTTTTGCAAGCAATGCAATTAATGCACGCATGCAAAAAATTGGAACACTGCAAGACAGTGCACTGTCTTTTTGTTTTTTAAAATTATAGAATGAAAAATAAATAAACCCTTGCAATTTTTTATGAAATTGTTGTTAAGGAAATATTGCCGTTTTAAGCAGTAACACCTCTGGCTAGTACCTACACGCAGAGAAAAAAATATGATTGATCCAACAATATTCGAAGAGCAAAATATGTATTTTAAAGATATTGTTAAATTCCAAATGTAGTATTGTGATTCCAACAATTGGGTTTTGTTAAATCCAAAAGTTGTTTTTGTCAACTGGACAATAGTTCTCTCTTTTCTTCGACAATTTTTTCTCTTCTCTCGCTGTTGAAAAAAACAATTATGGTGAGTTTTGTTTGTATGACATGATGCCTTTATCTTTGTTTTTGTGTGTATGTATACCCAACAAGGAGACTCTTGTTTTTATTTGTTTCTGTTTTGTTTCATTCTTCTATCTTCATTGTTCTTTGAGGTTTGGTGTTATACCGGAGTTTGTTATGGTGTTTAATTATTCCTTATGTTGTGGTGGGTGCTTGTTGCTTTTTGTTTGTCTTTGTTGTGAGTCAATGCAGCAAACCATGTATTGTGTTCATCAATGATTGCAATATTATGCGCGACATTTATATCCAAGTTTTGCGAAAAGTGTATATGAGAAGTTGGGTGCCACCGTGGTGCAATGGTATGCACGCCCGCCTTGCACGCACAAGGTCGGGGGTTCGATTCCCCACCCAGGCAACATCAAACATTTTTCAACGGTGGCAAAATACCCCTCAGTAATGTTGGCGACATTTCCTGAGTATTTCAGCCTTGAAAAACTTCTCCATAAGTGGTGTCTTAAGACACGCCATTCGGACTCGGCGATAAACAGTAGGTCCCATATCATTGAGCTAAAATATGAATCGGGGTGCACTCATTGATATGAGAGAAGTCTCCCTTGTCCCGTATGGGATGTTGTGGAAAAATGTTTTTGTTTTGTATATGAGAAGTATATACACTCAAATCAAAAATTTCTGGGCTGGTTTTCTGGGTTGACAATACTTTTTGTAAACAAAATTAGATTATGATAGTTCCTACAATCGGTATTGTTAACGATTTTTACAATATTGCGGAAATTCGAAAGTTGTTTTTGTTTTCTATGTTTGGAACAAAAGATGGTATTTTTGGATTTGGATTACAATGTTTAAACAAAACAAATACATTTTTGGAACCAAAACAGATATTTTTGTTCCAACAAAAGCGAAAAATATTTTTTCTCTGCGTGTATCAAAGTTAAACAACGACTGAACAAAAATTATTGAATTCAATATTTCGTTTCGTATCCTTTATTCTGGATGACACAAGCAAATCTGTTAGCCATAGAGTATATTAAATTACACTGTGCAGCAGCATTTTTGGGGGGGTGGACAATTTCATTTGGAGATAAAAGACCTTGATGAATATACTAAGAACCAAAAAGGAAATTTTCGCCATAGGTCAAGTTTCTGAGATATCGCGCGAAGAAGTTTTTAATTTTTTCCCTATAATGCTTGGGAAAATAGCTCCATATCTCTCTTTGGCGTTGTTGTACACGCAGAGAAAAAAATATGTTTTATCCAACAATATTCCAAGAGCAAAATATGTATTGTTAACATATTGTTGGATTCCTCATGTAGTATTGTAAATCCAAAAATAGTTTGTGTCAACTGAACAATATTTCTCTCTTTTCTTCGAAAATTTGTTTCTCTTCTATCGCTATTCGATGCCGTGTTGAAAAAACAATTTTGGTGAGTTGTGGTGTGTTTGTATGACATGCTGCCTTTACCTTTGTTTTTGTGTGTATGTACTTGTGAGACTCTTGTTTTTATTTGTTTCTGTTTTGTTTCATTCTTCTTTCCTTTTCATGTTTGTTATGGTGTTTAATTATTCCTTATGTTGTGGTGGGTTCTTGTGGCTTTTTGTTTGGCTTTGTTGTCAGCCAATGCAGCAAACCATGTATTGTGTTCATCAATGATTGCAATATTATACGCGACATTTATATCCAAGTTATGCGAAAAGTGTATATGAGAAGTATATGCACTCAAATCAAAAATTTCTGGGCTGGTTTTCTGTATTGACAATACTTTTTGTAAACAAAATTAGATTATGATAGTTCCTACAATCAGTATTGTTAACGATTTTAACAATATTGCGGAAATTCGAAAGTTGTTTTTGATTTCTATGTTTGGAACAAAAGATGGTATTTTTGGATTTGGATTACAATGTTTGAACAAAACAAATACATTTTTGGAACCAAAACATATATTTTTATTCCAACAAAAGGGAAAAATATTTTTTCTCTGCGTGTAGCTCCGTTTTGAGGTGACATGTCTTCAGTCAAATCGATTGGCGAATCTTTTTGTAGAACATCTCATTCTTCTAACTCAATGCCTTTCATGTCTTTTTCGTCCTTTATTTCTTGAACCGTAGTGAAAGTACCACAAGATGAGCATCCAATCCAATCCAATCAGCATCAAAATATTCTACAAAAATTTTGCTCAGAAGATTTTAGGTAAGATTCTCTTTGACAACTGATAGATTTTGTCCCGTTTTCGTTGTCATTTTTGATATTTATTCGGACTTGGTTCAGAATTAAACTATGTTTTGTTTTTCTGTATATTCGTTATGGGTTATGTATAGGTATGTAGATATAACAATTGGTTATTACTTATGTAGACATCTGGGGTGCTTCTGAGATATTTGCCACAAATAGCTCTTGTAATGATGAACACGTTAATAACAAATTTTCTTGGATGATAGATCCGGTTATCTCAGTTTTTGAACCGGTTATTCCGACATTAAAACCGATATTTGAACCGGTTTTAAGTAACCGATTAAACTTATATGTATACCATTAAAAAGCGTATAGTGTGGTCAATCAAATTAAATTAATTCGCTTGTGAAAAATTTGCTAGTTGCCGTTCTAGAGCAAAAAAACCGTTTTATTAAACCGTTTTTAAGGAAAAATATCAGTACGCGCAAATATGGAGATCAAAGGCTGGGGGTGAAAAATTCTTTTTGGCGATGAATGTCGATGAAGGTGATATGATGAACCCGGAAGGACAGTTTTGCCATAGGTCAAACTTCAGAGTTCTAGCGAAATGAATTCTTTCTTGACAAACTATACATTCTAGGAAGATAACGATCCAAAACATGTATCGGAAGTTGTTGAGTGATTCCAAAACAATTCGACAGAAGATTTCCATTGGCCTGTTGATCGTTATCTCAAAAAATCAACCGTAAAAATTGCAAAACCAAAGAAGATTTATTTTAAACCGCAAAAATAGCCTGAGAAGCAATATCACCTGCAATAATTAATAATTTAATATTATCTATGCCTAAAATATGCGCTTGTGTTATACAGAATAAAGGATACGCAAAGAAATATTGATTTCAATAGTTCTTGTTGTAACTCAAATTTGTTTATTAAATTCTGAATTTCTTGTGTTTGTGTTTTCCAATAATACGGACATAAATAAAAAGAAAAATACAAAAATATCCAACCTTGTTCTCTTAAAAAAATTATCATTTTAAAAAAATGTGCTGAGGGGGTGCTTTAGTTTTGACCGACACTGTATGTTTTCTATATCTCCTCTGTTTCGCACTTATAAACCTATCAAATGTGACTTCTTTGTAATATTGATGCGGTCTTAAATTTTTGAACCCACTTTTGTGTAAAATTTTGACTTTATAAATTGTATCTACCGATTTCTTCATAGGAATATTTTTGGAGCTTTACACATCGATATTCTTCATATTCCTAGACCCTAATAAATGTTTTATACTCATGCTCCGAAATCCACTGGATTTTACGAAATCCTGAAATACACCCCCTTGTTTACACTTATTTTTTGTTGATTTCAAACATATCTCAACAATCAAGGCAGATGTATATTCACAGCTGATCAAACATGAATGGAAAAATAAATTGGTGTAAATTGATTTTTTCATTTAAAATATACGAAATATAGAATATTACTGCTTTATGTTGAAAATGGAATTTCGACTGATAAAAGTTGTGTTCCAGAACCTTGCACTATTTTTCCACTTTTGTGCTGGAAAAGCGTTCCCGCACTTAGAAAACAAGCAAAACTTGCGCATATCCTTAAACAAACAAGTAAAAAAGTAGCAGTCGGCTTTGCCGACAGAGATATACCCTCAGCCTGAATGAAGTGAAACAACTTTTTCAAAAAAAAAAAAAATATGTGTTTATTTGGGTTTCCAAAATTTGGGCGTACGAACCGACAAATCTCAAAAATTTGAGAGGGGATTTCGATAAATAGGTCTTTTGTACCATACTTGCCTACGAAAAATATCGCTGTAAACAGGGCCACTATGAAAACCTTCGGTAACAATTTCCAAAGGATCCTGGAACGTCTGTCTTAGGTTAGGTTAGGTTAGGTTGAAAAGAGGGGCGAATATAAGAATCGCCACATGCCCGTATGGGGCATACACTTAAGCCAGTATAGGCCTGTTGTGCGCTCTAATTTCGGAAGCCTAAGGGGAATAAATTTTTTGTTGCTTAATTTATTGAAAAGAAAATAAATTTATCAGTTAAGAAATTCTGTGCCATTGACATAATCTCTTAAGTTTTTGAACTCGCTTGCCCTAATTTGGTGGAGTTCTGGTATAGTGTTATTTCCTAGAAATTGGTTTCTTAGCGTCGCGAAGGCTGGGCAATGACAGAGATAGTGTTCCAACGTTTCGTCGTCCTCTCCGCATGCTCTGCATTCGCTGCTTTCTGCACAACCGATTTTGTGCAGGTGTGCTTGTAGCCCTAGGTGTCCTGTAAAGATGCCTGTCAGTCTACTAATGTCTTTTTTACTCATTTGCAGGAGTTCCTTTGTTTTATCCTGGTCTGGGTTTCCCCAGAGGATTTTTGTATTTTTCCCTTTCTCTTCAGTGTTCCAGAGGGATGTATGGGCGTTTTCTGCCCATGATTTTAACTCTAGACGCGTCGCTTTTAAAGGCTTAGCATTATCTAGGCTTATCGTAGCTTGCTCTCTGGCTTGCCTTGCCAAGGAGTTGGCTATCTCGTTACCCCTAATCCCTTTATGTCCTGGTACCCATATAATGTTAACAGAACCATGGTGGGAGTAGTCGTTGATTGATTTTTTACACTGCAGGACAGTTTTTGATTTCACCGTCTTGCTTGTTATTGCTTTAATTGCTGCTTTACTGTCCGTTAGGATGTTTACAGTGATTGGCCTTGTGTTAGCTTTAAACCAGTTCAGACACTCTGTGATCGCTCGGATTTCGGCCTGTAGGATCGTATTATGATCCGGCAGTCGAAGGGAGATTCTAGTTTCCTGGTCTTCGATATATAGACCCAGACCCGTTCTCCCCCCTAGAACGGCCCCATCTGTGAACCCACAGCTTCCAGTTGGCATCCGTTCTAGGGTTCCATCGATCCACATGTCCCTGTCTGGTATTAAAATTTCACACAAGGCGGATTCAATTGTTTCAGGTATACGGTCTGATACAATATGATCTATTGACTCACCCGTTGTAACCTGTAATATGTTTTGGTGGTATGTTTGGTGGTCTCTTACGATCCACTCGCTCATCGACTTAAGTCTTATAGCTGCGATGGCTGCCTCATACCTTACCTGAATTTCTATTGGGTGGACAATAAAATTGTCTCTAAAGCCCTAGTTGGTGTAGTCCTCATTGCCCCGCTAATACTTAAGCAGCACGTTCTTTGGACTTTTTGCAGTACTTTTACGTTGCATTTCTTGTCCGTAGCTGTCCACCATACCACAGAAGCGTAAGTTAGAATCGGTCTAATTACGCTTCTGTATAACCAGTGTGTCATCCTAGGATTGAAACCCCATTTTGAGCCTATAGCTCTTCTGCAGGTTGACCAACATCTGTGGGCTTTATTAGCCCTTTCCTGAATATGGTCTCTCCATTTAAGTTTCCTGTCTAGAATTACTCCCAGGTACTTAATTGTTGGAGAAATGTTTATCATCTTATCTAGGAAAACGGGTTCTTCGTAAGCTCCTATTTTCGTTTTCCTAGTGAATAGACATAATTCTGTTTTTTCCGGGTTGACATTTAGACCTCTCGGTCTAGCCCAGTTGTATGCTATTTTTAGAGCCGTTTCGGCCCTTCTACAGAGTATATTTGGATTCTTTCCCCTAAGAAGTATTATAACGTCGTCTGCATAGCAGATGGGTTCAAATCCTTCGTCGGTTAAGTTCCTTAGTAGACTATTTATGGTGGTAACCCATAGGAGAGGTGATAGTATTCCTCCCTGTGGCGTCCCCTGACCAACTTTGTCTCTTTTTGTTACGTCTTGTAGCGCGCAGCTTATCCATCTATTCCTTAGCATGTGGTCTATCCAGTGCCTCAAGGCCCGGTTTACCTGAAACTCGTCTAAGGAGTGGATTAGCGTTTCGGTGCTGACGTTGTTGAACGCTCCTTCGATGTCGATGCAAACTGCGAGAGTATACAATTTCATCTCGAAGGTTCTCTCTATGTGGTGTACTACCTCATGTAATGCGGTTTCCACTGATCTACCTTTTACGTATGCATGTTGTTTGTACTTGAGCATATCGTTAGGGATGTTACTCTTTATCATGGTGTCGACCGTCCGTTCCATTGTTTTGAGTAAGAATGAAGTTAAACTTATCGGACGATAAGATTTTGGTATTGCATAACTTGACTTGCCGGGCTTGGGAATGAATACTACCCTTGCCTCTTACCAGGCCAATGGAGTATACGCAAAGTTTAAGCAAGCATTGAAAATCTCGACCAGATTGGACGAAATATAGTCCACTTCCCTTTGAAGTAAGGCTGGGAAAATCTGGTCTGGTCCCGCTGCTTTGTATGGTGAGAAGCTCATTATTGCTTCTTTAATCATCAAGTTGTTGATTTTTGGTGCTTCTTCTGATGCATAAGCTATCTCCATCGGTGACACCGTATGTGCCGTAGTACTCGACGGGAAGTGCGTTCTCATCAGAAGGCTTAGAGTTTCCTCGGCTGTTTCCATCTTTTTACCCGTCTCATCAACCAGAAGCTCGGGTTGTGAGTGAGTTTTAGATAGAAACTTTTTAATTTTAGAGACGTCATTCACGCTATCTACCTGTTCACAAAAAAGCTTCCAGGAGTTCCGTTTGGCGTTTCTTGTCATTTTGTTGTATTCTTTTAGTTTTGTTTGGTAGTTGTCCCAGAATACAGCTGCTTTTTTACGTTTTGCCCTATTGTAAAGTCTTCGGACCTCTTTGCCTTTGTTACGAATTTCCCCTGTCATCCAGGGTTTTTCGTAGGCAGATTTCCTCTCTCGAAGTGGACAACTTTCTTCGAAAGACCTTACTAGAGCCTCTGTTAGTTTATTGACATTCCTATCAATATCTTCTTTGCTTAGGCAAACCTCAACTTCTTGCCCTAGTCTATCTTTAACTTGTTTTCCGAATTTAGCCCAATTAGTTTTGGATTTATTTCGGAAAGTTATCGGATTCGGCGGTGGCCTTGATATTTTAAACCTAATATACCTATG
Organism: Musca autumnalis; assembly: GCF_047663935.1. Classification (NCBI taxonomy): domain Eukaryota; kingdom Metazoa; phylum Arthropoda; class Insecta; order Diptera; family Muscidae; genus Musca; species Musca autumnalis. The sequence continues at coordinate 202,409,776 of NW_027411644.1, read as the reverse complement.
GTCAGAGAACGAGTGTTCCTTTGAAACTCTCCACTCATGTACCTCGTTTATTAGATTTTCTGAACATATTGTTACATCTAATACTTCCTCCCTAACTCTGTTAACAAAGGTTGGTGTATTTCCTATGTTAAGGGTTATCAGGTCGTTAGTATTCAAAAATTCTAGAAGGGCTTGACCCCTCTTGTTAGTATTAGTACTACCCCACGAAATGTGGTGAGAGTTAGCATCGCTACCTACTAGTACTTCGTTACCTGTTTGCTTGATTTTCCTCACCAGTTGCTGTAGCTCCGACGAAGGTGGTAATGTCGGCGAGTCGAACGGCAGGTAGATTGATGCGAGGTATATATTACCATTCCCTTGCTTCAACACTGTGGCGTCCGAGGTTGACAACTCTGGGGAGAAAAGAAAGCATAAGTTTTTGTGGCATATAATACAGGTCCTCGGTCGGTTTCCTGTATTAGCGTAAAAGAGTTGGTAATTAATGTGGTTTAGTCCGGAAACCTTGTTCTTTACGGTCCAAGGTTCCTGGATTAAACCGATGTGTATTTTACCTTTGTTTATTTTATCCATCAGGGCTTGAGTTGCCGTTTCGCTCCGATGGAGGTTTATCTGGATGACCTCAATCATGAGTCATCCAGTAATCGTGCTTCTTGGGAGTCGCTGATGGCTTCGACCCCCTCTTCGGAATTGCTCGGTGGTTTGTCCTCCTTGCTGGTTTGGTGGGCATCCTCTTCTTCTTCCCCGACTCGTGCCCTTCCAACTTTAAAGGTGACTGCATTACAGATGTAGTACGCCTTACCCTTTGTCTTTGTAAGACTGGATAGTGAGAGGTCGTCAATTCCAATCACAAGGAGAGTGCCATCCTCTTTCTCCTCCCTGTGGAAGACTTCCCACCTCTTCACTTCCAAGGTCTCATTTTGCTTGCCAAAGACCTCGAGCATGCGTTCTGTCTCGAACTTGCAGCCATACCCTTTGACGTCTGTCTTAACCACACAAAAATGTGTGGGTGGTACCCCAAGGATTGGACCGATATAGTCCACATTTGAACATAAACTAAGTTTGGAGAAAATATTTAGAGTTCCAACGTTTAGACCAAATCGGTTGCTGCTTTTATTATATGTCGCACGTACCATGTTTGCGAATATTTTCGAACTTTTGTGGGGCAGGTACCAGAAGGAGTGGATCTATAAGCAACACCAACACCAATATTCGAAGAAATATTAGAAATCCAAAGTGTGGATGACCGCAGTATACGGGCTGTTTTCTCAAGAAGTATGGACTTGTCTATGAAAAAACTTTTACTGTCGTAATTGAGGCAGCGAATGCAAATTGCTTCAACAAAAATCAAATTCATTCGAGAGCAGTTCTTAAAGTGAATTTATCCGAAATTTTGTGGCCCAATATTTGTTAGCAATGGACACTCACGACCTTTATTATACCCTCCACCATAATATGGAGGGTATAATTTACTTTGTTATTCCGTTTGAACACCATCGAAATATTTGTCAGAGACCCTATAAAGTATGTATATTCTTGATCAGCATAAAATTCTAAGTCGAAATAGTCTTCCCTGAGGGTACAAAGCTTTCCACCTGAAATTTGACGGTATAGGTCCATCCTTTCATATAGCGCCCATAGAACTGTACCTCCCGATTTTCAGTAGTTTGTAGGATTTAACCTCATTAACACACCGAAATAGCCAAAATTTGGTATTTAGTCTTCGTTTGTGGTGTAAATGTTTCCACCTGAAATTTGTTGGTATTCCTCGTTTTCAAATAGCCTTCATACAACGGTACCTCTCGATTTTCCTTATTTTGAAGGTTTTAGCCTCATTAACACACCAAATTGGTAGTTAGTCTTCGTTGGGGATGCAAAACTTTCCAAATGAACTTTGTTGGTATAGTTCCACATCTTCATATAGGCCCATACAACGGTACCTCCCGATTTTCGGTATTTGGAAGGTTTTAGCCTCATTAACTCACCGAAATTGCTTAAATTTGGTATTTAGTCTTCCTTGGGGGTGTAAAACTTTCCACCTGACATTTGTTGGTATAGGTCCTCGTCTTCATATAGCCCCCATACAACGGTACTTCCCGATTTTCGGTATTTTGAAGGTTGAGTCCTCAATATCCCACCGAAATGACTGAAATGTTGTAGTTACTCTTCGTTGGGGATGCAAAATTTTTCAACTGAAATTTGTCGGTATAGGTCCACGCCTTTATGTAGCACCCATAGAACGGTACCTTCCCGATTTTCGGTATTGTGAAGGTTGTGTCTTCAATATCCAACCGAAATGACTGAAATTTGGAAGTTAGTGTTTGTTGGGGGTATTAAACTTTCCACCTATGTTGACAAATTTTGGTGGAGATGTTTTGTGACAATTGGGAACCTGAAACATCAAATTACAGACAGTTCGGTTAAAAGTTTTTAGTTAAAATCATCAAAATATCGAAAATCTGGAAATGTGGTGGGGGGCTACACCATAACGTAGGCCGATATAACCCATCTTCGAACTCGACCTGTCTGTGTAAAATATAAACTCGGGTTGAAAAATATAGCTATTTACCTCAGTTGTTTCTAGATCGTTATGTCTAAATCGATTACGCATTTTATTGTGATTAAGAATAGATTTCCGAGTGAAATCGGGCACAAAATTAGGTATTTGATTTCCTTTATTTTTTGCTGTGGTAATGCTGTTCATCAGCAAAACATTTCAGTATATTTTTAGATATTGTTTTACTAACGATTCCAGAGATATCGCGCATTGAAAAATCTAATTCTGTAAAAACTATGTGCAAAGAAATTGGTCCAATTTGAAAAATATTTTTTGTATGTTTTGTTGTTTTATCAGTTATTTAATAAAAAATAGAAACAAATTTTGCACAGTGGGCAAGTATGAATTTTTCGCGATTTTATATTTAAAATCAATATTTAACAATGATTGTACTCTTCGATTTTCTTGAAAATTTTTTTTATATTAAACTACGATCAATTACAAAAATTTTAAGTCCTATTCGGTAGTTGGATTCGATAGATTACTGTTGTTTCTTAATTTTTAAAAATTTCCTTTACACCAGTGTGAAACATTTGTTATTTTACCAAAAAAATAAAAAGTGTCATTTATAAAGATTTGTTGTAATGTTCTTTTTTTTTGAAATGTATCTTAAACATCTTAAAATCTGCGTCATTTTTCGATTTTGAAAATGGATTAGCAATTATTTTACCAGCATTAATGGGTATTACTGCCGAGCCGACAGCTACCTAATTGTCCCGAGCCGACACTAACCCGAATACTGTAGAGCTGAGTCACACACCCGACAACTGCCGAGCCGACAACCACCCGATTACCCTGGGCTGACAACAAATCGAGTAGTGTAGAGCCGAGCTTCATCCAACAACTGCCGAACCGACAGCCACCCGATCACCTCGGCCCGACACCAACCTGAGTACTGTAGAACAGATCCACTCCCTACAACTACCGAGCCAACATCTACCGAATAATACAGAACGGAACTCAGCTAATCGATAACCAAAATCATACTGCATCCTTTTTCCTACATATTATTCGTTTAACAAGGACCAAGAGTGTATAATAAATATTGAATAGACAAAACCACTCGTTAAAATGTACAGGAGGCAGAATGAAGTCCAAAATTCGTACCATCTGGCAGGAAGAACGCGTACCCGACGATTGGAACGTGAGCATTCTATGTCCAGTATCAAATAATCAACGACATCAGTATAGTTAAACGAATGAAAAATTTAGCTAAACTCCTAAAAATCGGAAGGTAATGTTTGGCATACCACCCAAACATGGGCTATGTTGACACATTTTGGTGGAGAATTTTTGGAGAATCAATCAAAAAATGTATGTAATATATGTCATTATATCGACATAGGATTTTTAGAATGAATGAATGAATGGGTGAATGAATGAATGAATGAATGAATGAATGAATGAATGAATGAATGAATGAATGAATGAATGAATGAATGAATGAATGAATGAATGAAAAATGTATGTAATATATGTCATTATATCGACATAGGATTTTTAGAATGAATGAATGAATGGGTGAATGAATGAATGAATGAATGAATGAATGAATGAATGAATGAATGAATGAATGAATGAATGAATGAATGAATGAATGAATGAATGAATGAATGAATGAATGAATGAATGAATGAATGAATGAATGAATGAATGAATGAATGAATGAATGAATGAGTGAATGAATGAATGGATGAATGAATGCATGAATGAATGAATAACCCAGTGGGAAAATGGAGAATATATTACATTGATAATAAATAATTTATAGCATTATATGATTTACATTATAGAATTTGTCAAAAATAATCGAGAAAAGAATGCAATTTGAGCAAAAATTAATTATAACACTGTTGTTATAGGATGCACTATATTATTCATCCCAATTGAAGCGAAATGGTAATTTCATTTGACGAAATTTACAGATTGATTACCGTCTATATTCCAGAATCTGTATATGATGGAATGTGTAGTTTTATACTTTGTTTTTTTCTTGATTTTGTGTCCCGTTATTTTCGGACGACTTCATGTCGCGTCATTGTTAACTTTGTAAATTTGTTTAGTTTTGTTTCATTCGTGTGACGGTAAAGATGTACGTTTTTTAAATGTATTCAAAGCGACATTGGAGGCGTTTAATACCAAATATAAAGAAACGTTGTGCAGGTACATACATCAAATGAAACCAAGTAAAATTGTTCAACATTTGCAAATTAAATACTTTTATAACATAAATATTAATATAAATTATTTTTTACAGAAGTGTCAAAGTGCGAAGGATATAACGAGAAGGAATACATAAAGGAGATCAGAAAGACATTCCATCTGACTAAATTAAGACAGTTTAATAGTTGGTTTACTTTTAAGAAATCTGCAATAAAATAATAAAAAATTGAATTAAAATATATATTTTTTTAAATAAATAATCAATTATATAATGTATTCTTGAAATAGTGTCCAAACATGTATTATATTGAATGCATTATATTATGAATCACTTAGGCAAACAAAAGGAATGCATTATTTTTCTAGGACATGCACCGTGTTAACAATAATGTATTCTGGAATCAATAAATCATAGTGTTTATGCATTACCTCCTCGTTTACCATTGCTTCCATTTTCCCACTGGGAAATGAATGAATGAATGAATGAAAACATGTTATGGTGGAAAACACATAAGAATGTCTTCGATTTTCTCCTAAAATTCAATGTATTCCAGTAACAAAATCTACGTTGGAAGCTCCCAAATTCCTCTCAAAACTGTTTAATCAGGATAGGAAATCAAAAAAATCAGGATAGAAGGTATTCAATTTGCACAAAAAACTATTTAAGAAATCCACATTAGATTTGCTTACAGGAATCTACTTAAGAAATTTCCAATAAAAGGTCTTCATTTACCTACAATATCTGTAAAAATATGTAATAAAGACACCTTATAGAACGCCTTCAATTACATTCCAAAACAATTTAAATTCATTCACATTAGAAGGTCAGCAAACTTATTTAAAAAATTCACGTAAGATAGCCTGCTAAAACTTATTCTGCGAAATCGACGGTAGACGCTCTCAGATTTTCCACAAAACTTCGTAAGAAATAAACGTTTTATTACATTCCAAAAATATTAAATTGCTATTATAGACTTAGTCGTTTTTATATACAAAAATAATAATTCAAAAATTCATCAACTCAAGTTAGAGAAACTACAACAACACCATTAATAATAGTAATATGCTGATAATATAACCGCTGTGACAATAAAACATTTCATCGCTTTACCACAATCATATTGACAAACTGAAATGTTGTTACATATGTATAATCAAACCCCAAAATCACAAAAACACACTACAATACACATACATACATGATTTGTATACAGTTTGTCAAGGTAATATTTTCGAACCATGGAAGCGATTTTTTGTATTAATTTCTCTCTGTTTCTTGCTTCGCTTTTTGGAATACCGCGCCTCGGTTTCCACTTGTTTGCTCCATCGCTACTGCCATGTAGCCCGCATATATACGTCTTTTTAGCGGGTTCATCGTCGCTCATTCTTATGATATGGCCTAGCCAATGCAATCGTTGCATAGCACATACGGCCCGTGGTTCATACGACGTCGATATTCTCCGTCAACGCAGATTGTTCCGTAGAATTTTGAAGAATTTGTCTCTCAAACACACCAAGCATTACCTTGTCTGCTTGCGCAAGTACTAAGGCTTCGGAGCCATACATCGGCAAGGGTAGTATAAATGTTTTATAAAGCAGAACAACCTCCTCTGGACCTCCGACCACCCTCGTCCGAACTTCGGAACAACCTCCTCTGGACCTCAGACCACCCTCTCCGAACTTCGGAACAACTTTCTCTGGACCACCGACAACCATCTTCCGAACTTCAGAACAACCTCCTCTGGACCTTCGACCACACTCTTCCGAACTTCGGAACAGCCTCCACTGGACCTCCGACCACCCTCTTCCGAACTTCGGAACAACCTACTCTGGACCTCCGACCACCCTCCTCCGAACTTCGAAACAACCTCCTCTGGACCTCCGACCAACCTCCTCCGACCTTCGGAACTCCATCCTTTGAACCTCCGACCACCCTTCTCCGAAATTCGGAACAACCTCCTCTGGACCTCCGACCACCCTCTTCCGAACTTCGGAACAACCTCCTCTAGACCTCCGACCACCCACTTCCGAACTTTGAAATAACCTCCTCTGGACCTCCGACCACCCTCCTCCGAACTTCGAAACAACATCCTCTGGACCTCCGGCCAACCTCCTCCGAACTTTGGAACAACCTACTCTGGACCTCCGACCACCCTCTTCCGAACTTCAGAACAACCTCCTCTGGACCTCCGAACAACTTGCTCATTCCATATTCAGTCCTCAGGAACATCAAAACCTGTTCACTACTACACACGCAACAACACAGAAACAGAAAAAAATATTTTTTTCACCTGATTTTACTCTTCGCGCAAACTCGTACTCTATTTCGAGTATTTTCACTCGCACTCTTATTTTTAAACCAAGAAAGAGTACTCGCGAGTACTCCCAAATAAAACAAAAGAGTGGAGAGTAAACTTCTTGTAAAACTCGTACTCTTCGAGTACTCCCACTCGCAGTATTTTTCACTCGCGAGTAAAAACAAGCAAATCGGACTTTTTACTCGCACTCTTCGAGTACTCCTACTCGCGAGTAAAAACGAGCAAATCGGAGCTCTGGGTCCGAGTTCTATGAACGCATTGCGCGTCGACACCATCAACTTGGTCTTCTCACCGTTTACCGCCAGACTCACTTTAGCAGATTCTACTCAACCTTCACAAAGGTATCCGTTACTTCTCTTACTGATCGTCCAATGATGTCTATGTCATAAGCATAAACAAGTAAAATGTGGCTATTGGTGTAGATTGTGCCATTTCATTTAACGTTTGCTTCTCGTATAAGCTTTTTCAGCAGGATGTTGAGTAGGTCAGACGAAACGCTGTATCCATGTCTAAAACCTCTTTTGGCACAAAACTGTTCGGAGAGCTTCTTTCATATCTTAGCTGAGGACCGAATATCAGTTAAAGTCGTTTAACAAAGCTGAATGGGCTTTGCGGGGTTACCTGACCAAAATTTTGAAAGTTCATGTTAACGAAAATTTCTTATTTAGCAATGATGTAAACCCTACACCACTATGTGGAAAGGGTATTATAAGTTTGTTTTGGTAAAAATCCATGTAACACCGCGAAATATTCGTCGGAGACCCCCAATGTGGTATACCAATCTTCATATCTCGGCGAGATAAAGCGATTTTGAGATGTGTGTCCGTCCGTCCGTCTGTCCATTATAAATTGTAATCAAACCCCAGGCCGCAATTATAGACCGATCGTCACTAAATTTGGTATGGAGGTAGGTTTCAAATCAGAATAGATGGCTATTTTAATTGGTGATGATCGTGAAATATTTAGCGGGTGAAATGGACCAAAAACATAATTTTTATCCGATTTTGTTGCTGCTCTGTTGGTCGCAATAATAGTCCGATTGCCTCGAAATTTTAAACAAGGTAAGAGTATATAACAAATAAGAAGCTTGCAATTAGAGATGGCGATCAAATAACATTTAGAGGGTTAAATGGACCACAACTTTTTGTGTGAAAATTTTTATATTTTTTTTTTATATCTTTTTTCTTGGAGGATACATTCAGGGCAAGTAAGCTATACTTGCAAGAGGAACGCTTGACCTTTCTGTTGATTTCAATTGTGTTGGTGTACATGATAAGATAACAGAGTTACAGCCTAATATTATGTATTATTTGTTTGTAGTGTTATCATAAACACGCTAGAGTTCGCAATTATAGCTCAATAATCACGAAATTTTGCACGAGGTAAAAGTTTAGGTAGAAGAAGATGCTTACAATTTTGGATGATGATCTAATATTATTTAGCGGATGAAATGGACCATTACTTTTGTATGAAAAACACAAATTACATGGTGTCCTAACGTTATAATTGTTCACTTGGATTTTTATACATACATTGCAGCATGGGTCGCTTTGCCACTTTTTTGCAAACCGATTCCCCAGCCAGGCAAAATCAAATTTTCAACGGTGGCAAAATATCCTTCAGTAAGGTTTGCGACATTTTCTGAGTATTTCAACCATATAAAACTCTCTACAAGTTGTGTCTCATTTAGCGAATATGAATTGGGGTACACTCACTCATTGATATGAGAGAAGTCTCCCTTGTCCCTTCTGAGATGTTTGTGAAACAATTATTATATTATTATTTAAGCTTGGTGTGTGCGGTACCAGAATCCACAAGGTTATTTCTTACAATAAGTTTATTTGTTCCATAGAGAAATTTTGATTTGTGAAAAGCTAATTCCTAGTGGTAAAGGTGTAGGGTATCACATGGTCGGCCTCGTCAGACTATAGCCTTGGCTTATTTGTTTTCATTACTATTTTTTAATTAAAACAAGTAAGAAAGTATCAGTCAGCTGTGCTGACGGAGATATACCCTCAGCCACTGACAAAAAAATATATTGATTTTGTATCACGAGTTTGCTTTAAAATCTGTACGTATCGTAATATGGGGCTATACCAAATCATTGACATATACCAAACAGTTTTAATAACCAAAGTTCTTCATAAAGGACACGAAATATTAAATTACGTTAAACTAAGTCTGAAAGAAATTTTTGAAAAAGTTTTAGAGTCATCTTGCACAATTGCCATTTTAGTATGTGCCGGGAGGGGGTTTTGGTGCTTGGACCATTATCTCAGGAAGTACTGACTTACTCCCGAAAAAGACTGTACCGTTGAAAATGAGGCCGCTAGAACAACCTACTGAAAAAAATGAAAACGATGCGAGAAGAGCTCTTTAACTTCACATTTTTCGAATTTTGTGTGAGAGGTACCAGAAGGATGGACCGATATAGCCCACATTCCAACCTGATACATGACTTGATAAAATAATATGATGTGCAAAGTCTGCACCAATCAGAAACTTCTGCGAGAATAAACTTGCGGATTTGCCATTTTGGTGATGCCGTCAGGGTTTCTTGGGACTTTTAAGCCAATATCTCAGGAAGTGTGGACTTGCGGAAGAAAAAATTGTACCGCCGTAAAGGGAGCTGCAAGGACAACTTACTGAAACAAATTTCAAATTGATCCTAGAGGAGCTCTTAAACTTTACTTTAACCGAATTTTGTGTGGGAGGTACCCGAAGGAGTGGACCAATATACTCCATACTCGAACCCGATCTATATCTAGAAGGAATAATACGATGTGCAAAGTTTGGACCAAATTGATTGTTCCCCTCGAAAGTTATCATTCACACAATTTTACAGGCAAATTTTGAACTTTTGTGGGGAAGGTACCCGAAGGAGTGGACCGATATGGCCCATTTTCGAACTTAAACTAAGTTTGGAAAAAATATTACGAGACCTACAATTTGTTTTGAATCGGTTGATCTGTTCGAGAGTTATCGTGCTCACCAGCCATCCAGACAGACATTTTTCGTATCAAAGTGTATATACCCTTTCTAGCCTAAAGGCTGAGGATATAATGACGCAAGACTTCTTTGACAAATTCCCCTTGTTTTCAGAACTTTTTTGACAATATATCAGAGTTAATATATGTTCAAAACAATGGATATATGAATAATCACATATACTTTTGGATGTATCATTTATCAAATAACGCACAACTACAGTGAATGTTCTGTAATTCAGTGATATCACATCGGTAAGTCCACAGTTTATACAGTTGGACACTAAGCCCCCCTGATTGTTATGTTTGTTGTCAAAAACATTATTGTTATTTAAAATACAAAGAAACTCAAATCACAAACTGTTCTTTGGCGTAAGGGAAGCCAAAGTAAAGACACTACGCCCACTTGGCCCGAACGGAGAAGACGATGGTGTTGACGTCGACGATGCCGAAAAGCTGCTCGATAATATGCAGCTAGAGGGGCCATCCACATCATCTCCCCATTAAAACTATGCTTAAGGTCGTTCAGATCAATCTGAAGCACTCCAGGGTAGCTTCAGATAACCTGAGGATCCTTCTGGTGGAGGAGGATCTAGACATATGCATTATACAAGAACCATACGTCTTTGAGAATGAAGTAAAGGGACTTAATAGCAGAGAATACAAAACATTATACATGAAGGATAAAGGTAAGCCAAGATCATGTCTAAATGTTAAAAAAAAACATAAATGCATTTCTGTGTCCTCAGTATAGTACAGCGGGCTTCACCGTGGCAAGAGTGGAATTGAAAAATGGTAAACTGTTCTTTATGGCATCCTGTTATATGGCTCACTCAAAGGAAGCACCACCAAGCGAGGTCTGGGACACCTTGTGGGTCATACACCCACACAACACCGTTATCATTGGCTGCGACGCAAACGCAAGACATACCCTGTGGGGTAGCTCTGAAATCAATGACAGAGGTGAGTCAGTTTTAGATTTCATTAATACTAACAATCTCACTATATGCAATAGAGGTACTAACCCAACCTTTGTATTTCCAAGCTCGGATAACTTTAGGGGATGGCAAGATGTCATTGATCTAACCTTAGTATCCGATAAACGACATATTGAAATTGCTAATTGGATGGTATCCGATAAGAATTCTTTCTCAGATCACAATTGGATACTATTTAATATATCTGAAAAAGAAACGCCAACAAATTGGTTTCGTAACCCCAAAAGAACAGACTGGGAGAAATTTAATAGGGTTTTAAAAGATAAACTTCCCAGCATTCCTCACAAAGGCGACACTACAACATGTATTGGCAAAGCTGTATCTATTCTGGAGAAATCACTAGACACAGCCTTTCAAGTATCCTGTCCAATGACACGATCGAAAAAACACTATCCATCATGGTGGACATCCGAACTCTCTAAACTGCGTAAAGAGTCACGGAAAGCTTTCAACGCCAGCTACCAAAGCGGATCCTGGCAGTCATACAAGGATAAGCTAAAGGAGTACAAAAAAGCCATAGCCAAAGCAAAAAAACAATCATGGATTGATTTTTGCGGATCGTTAGGAAATACCAAAGATACAGCCAGACTAAGCAAAGTTATGGCAAAAGGTCATTCGAATCCTACCTATGTAAAGAGAAACAACGGCACCTGGTCAGAAAACTCAGCCGAATCTCTTGAAATCCTTCTTACTACGCACTTCCCCGGCTGCTCGGACAGTACCGAAGAAATGTGACCCATTATAGCTGCAGATAAAAACAACAGTGAAGTTGATAAGATAATAAGTCCGAGTAAAGTCACGTGGGCTATAAACAGCTTCTCTCCCTACAAATCTCCAGGACCAGATGGAATCATACCAAAAATGCTACAATGTGCAGAGAAAATAATAAATCCTTGGCTAGTATACATCTATAGTAGATGTACATCCCTTAACTACGTTGCAACGAGTTGGAGACAGGTAAAGGTTGTCTTCATACCCATAGCAGGAAAACGTAGTCACGAAAATGCTAAAGACTTCAGACCAATAAGCCTTTTATCATTTCTACTTAAGACGCTCGAAAGACTCATCGACGTGTATTTTTGAGAAAAGATGGACGACTCAAACATCATATCTTGTAGCCAACATGCTTACATGCTACACGAAGTCGATAGAACTATAGAGAAGTGCTTAGAGCACAAACAATTTACTTTAGCTGCTTTCCTAGACATAGAAGGTGCCTTTAACAACGTCAGTACATCAGCTATAAAACAAGCACTAGATAACTTCGGTGTGAAACCACTCATCAGTAGTTGGATTACCACCATACTGCAAAGCAGAGTTATTAATGCCACACTGGGAAACAGTACACTGTCAAAGCACGTGAACAGAGGAACTCCACAGGGAGGAGTTATCTCGCCATTAGTTTGGCTCCTTGTCATCAATGAAATTCTTAATAAACTTGACCACATGGGGATTAAGGTGGTTGCCTATGCGGACGATGTGGTAATACTCGTATCAGGTTTGTTTCCGACCGTAATAAGTGACATTATGAGCGGAGCCCTGAGATCGCTAGATACTTGGGCCACAAGATGTGGTCTGGGAGTGAATCCAGGGAAAACTGAGATGGTGCTATTCACCACAAAGACCAAATATGCAATCTACCAAGACTACGAGGTCAGGTAATACCCCTATCAGATCATGCGAAGTACCTAGGAGTCATCCTAGATTCAAAGCTGTCATGGAAACGTAACGTGGAGCACCGTGCTCACAAAGCTACTGTTGCATATTACGCATGTCGCAAATTGTTTGGAAGCCGTTGGGGCCTCAAACCTGAAATGGTGCTATGGATGTACAGCAGCATAATCAGACCAATTCTCTCATATGGAGCACTTGTATGGTGGCCAGCAGTGGAAAAGAAAACAACCCATAAAAAACTATACAGCATACAAAGATCTGCACGCATCTAGGCAACAGGGGCGATGCGAACGTGTCCGGCCGAAGCCCTCAATATAATGATTTTTGCCAATTGATTTACACATCAAATCAACAGCAACATGTAATGCGGTAAGACTCCGAGCTCTAGGAATGTGGAGAGACAGAGCTTACGGACATGCGTGCATGCTTCAAAAACTTCCGAAAGAAATAACAACAACTGCTGATTATTGCGTACCTATAATGGATTTTGATCAGCCTTTTGTAATCAAATTTCCAAGCAGAAGAGAATGGAGTACTGGATCACCATTGATAGCATATGACACTAAGGTATACACGAACGGCTCCAAGATGAAATGTGGAGTCGGATCCGGTGTGTTTTCGGAAGAAGCAAACATATACACACCTACAAAGCTACCTGAGTACTGTAGTGTCTTTCAAGCGGAGATACTGGCAATAAAGGAGGCCTGTACTGAACTTTTACAGCATCACACATCAAACTCAATAGGAATCTTCGTCGACATTTAAGCGGCGCTCCTTGCACTAAAATCCAACGCTGTCACATCAAAGCTAGTGAAAGATTGTAAAGAAGAACTTGCCAAACTAGGGCGTCTGTCAAGAGTAGTTCTCACTTGGATCCCGGGCCACAAGGGACTTGCTGGGAACGAAAAAGCAGACGAGTTAGCTAGAGCGAGATCCGGCTCTGACGAACTCCCAAAGGCGTCAGTCGCAATACCAATGGGAGTAGTTAAAGGGGATATTTTCAAACACTATCAGTAACACTGAAAGTAGATGGGACAAAACGGCAACATGCAAGATATCAAAATTAACGTGGCCTCTATACAACGCCAAACGAACTAAGTTCCTAATCAATCAAACGCGACGGAACCTTGCAAGACTTATTGCAGTGTTAACCGGTCACTGGGCAATTGGTAACCATGCAAAACGTTTAAATCTACCGCACAATGACCACTGCCGTAGCTGCGGAAATGAAGAAGAGGAGGAAACTGTTGAGTACCTCCTCTGTTCCTGCCCTGCACAAATGCAACAACGATTTAAAGCTCTAAGACAACCGTTCCTTCGTGATATCACAAATATAACAGAAGTAGGTCTGGGAGACCTTCTGCGATTCCTTAACTCATCAGGCTGGATTTAACTGCCAACATGCAACAACGAAATAGCAATCTCTGAACGAGTGGTGTGGTTTTTCAAAACGGTATCTCTTACATACTAATTGAGGCTATAAAGTATAGCCACCACGTAAACCAACCAACCAAATCACAAAAAAATCTATTATGTTTGTTGTCAAAAGTTGTTTAACAGAACTCTGAATGATATTTTGGTGTCCAATCGTAGATCTTATCACAAAGAATTTCTGAAGACCAATAGTGGTCTATTGGTATTTCAAACAATTTTCAGAGAAGTGCTGTTTAAGACCTCTCTGGATAATTAGTAAATATACCTGTGTAAACTTAAGACCTCAGTAGTCATGGCTTCACTTTCTTTATGCTAATAATTCAGTTATAAGTAAAAATATGAAGTAAATAAATTAATGAATAAAAACACCTTTGCTTTTTGCAATAATTGTTCTCGGGCCCCTATTACTACAATACAAGTTTTTTCAGGGACAATTCCATACTTCCAGAGAAAATGGCCCGAAAGCTGTAAGGAACACCTACGGCCATCATGTGTAGTGGCTGGTGCGCACGAAAACTTTCGAACCGGATACTGTTTTGGTACAAACATTCTTTATAGCAATATTTCTGCGAGCCTTATATAAAGTTCGTATATGGTGATTTTCGGTCCACTCCTGCTGGTATTTCCCCCCAAAATTCAAGAAATTTAGCTACAGTAGTATGTGTAATTTTTCTTGAACTGAGCAACAGACTTGTTCCACACTTTGGTTTTAGTAATATTTTATCCAAACTTAGTTTTAGCTCGAAAATGGGTACACCCCAACAAAACTTCAAAATAGTTGTTTAATGCAGTTTAAGGTCGGTATTCCTTGTGTTTAGAGCGGTATTATGTTTTTGGTGGACAAGTCCATATTTCCTGAAAAACAACTGAAAATTATACTGTGACGCACTGAAATGACTAATAGGTCCAATATCTTTTAAAAGGAATGACTCCCAAAATAAGATCTACTTCCAAAATTAACTATGTCGGTCCGGTCCATTTCTTCAGGTACCTCCTCCGTAACATTTGTGATCAATGATAAAATCCATATTTTGTTGGTGAGTTCATACGTCCGAAAATGGCTACACAATTCTGAAAATCTCCTAATGCATAGCTTTGGATTAAAGGATTTTGGATGTGTGGCAGCTATTCGATCTGTTCATAGATTAAAGTTTCAGTTCACACAGGCATAGGGTATATTCAGTCCGCAAACCGGACTAATACTTGTTGAGATTTTGACGAACCTAAGTCTGTATCCGATCAGTTTTTATACCCTCCACCATAGTATGGAGGGTATATTAAGTTTGTTTTTCCGTTTGTAACGCATTGAAATACTCATTTGCGACCCTATAAAGTATATATATTCTTGATCAGGGTAAAATTCTGAGTCGATCTGTGCACGTCCGTCCGTCCGTCCGTCTGTGGTAATCACTCTAGCATCCACAAAAATGGAGATAGGACGCTGAAATTTTGGGAAAATGCGTCTTTTGTTTGCAGGCAGGTCAAGTTCGATGATGGGCTACATCGGTCCACGTTTTGGTATAGCCCCCATATAACGGTACCCCCCGATTTACGGTATTTTGATGTTTTTAGCTACATTTTCAGACCGATTTAGCTAAAATTTGACATTTAGGGTTCTTAAGTGTCACTAAACTTATATAACTAAACTTGTGGACATAGGTCCACGTTTTGGTATAGCCCCCATATAACGGTACCCCCCGATTTACGGTATTTTGACGTTTTTAGCTACATTTTCAGACCGATGTAGCTATAATTTGGCATTTAGGGTTCTTAAGTGTCAATAAACCTATATAAGAAAATTTGTGGACATAGGTCCACGTTTTGGTATAGCCCCCATATAACGGTACCCCCGATTTCCGGTATTTGTACGTTTTTAGCTATATTTTCAGACCGATTTAGATATAATTTGACATTTAGGGTTCTGAGGTGCCAATAAACTTATATAAGAAAACTTGTGGACATAGGTCCACGTTTTGGTATAGCCCCCATATAACGGTACCCCCCGATTTACGGTATTTTGACGTTTTTAGCCACATTTTCAGACCGATTTAGCTATAATTTGACATTTAGGGTTCTTAAGTGCCAATAAACTTATATAACAAAACTTGTGGACATAGGTCCACGTTTTGGTATAGCCCCCATATAACGGTACCCCCCGATTTACGGTATTTTCACGTTTTTAGCTACATTTTCAGACTCATGTAGCTATAATTTGACATTTAGGGTTCTTAAGTGTCAGTTAACTTATATAACAAAAGTTTTGGACATAGTTCCACGTTTTAGTATAGTCCCCATATAACGGTAACCCCCGATTTACGGTATTTTGAAGCTTTTAGCTACATTTTCAGACCGATTTAGCTTTAATTTTACATTTAGGGTTCTTAAGTGCCAATAAACTTATATAAGAAAACATGTGGACATAGGTCCACGTTTTGGTATAGCCCCCATATAACGGTACCCCCCTATTTACGGTATTTTGACGTTTTTAGCTACATTTTTCAGACCGATTTAGCTATAATTTGACATTTAGGATTATTAAGTGTCAATTAACTTATATAACAAAAGTTGTGGACATAGGTCCACGTTTAGGTACAGCTCCCATATAACGGTACCCCCGATTTGGACGTTTTTAGCTACCTTTTCAGACCGATTTAGCAATAAATTGACATTTAGGGTTCTTAAATGTCAATAAACTTATATAACGAAACTAGTGGACATAGGTCCATGTTTTGGAATAGCCCCATATAACGGTACCCCCCTATTTACGGTATTTTGACGTTTTTAGCTACATTTTTCAGACCGATTTAGCTATAATTTGACATTTAGGGTTCTTAAATGTCAATAAACTTATATAACGAAACTAGTGGACATAGGTCCATGTTTTGGAATAGCCCCATATAACGTTACCGCCCGATTTCAGGTATTTTGACGTTTTAAGTCACATTTCTAGACCGAATTAGCTATAATTTGATATTTAGAGTTCTTAGTGACCAAAAAACTTATATTCGAAAAAATTATGAACATAGGTACATGTTTTGGTATAGTCCCATATAACGGTACCTCCCGATTTTCGGTATTTTGGGATTTTTACCTAAAAGTTTTAACCGAATTAGCTGTAATTCGAACATTTGACATTTGAAGTTCTTAGTGGTCACCACACCTCTCCACCAAAATTCTCTGAAATTTTGGGAAAATGCGTCTTTTGTTTGCAGACAGGTCAAGTTCGATGATGGGCTATATCGGTCCACGTTTTGGTATAGTCCCATATAACGGTACCTCCCGATTTTCGGTATTTTGAGAATTTTACCTACAAGTTTTAACCGAATTATCTGTAATTTGACATTTGAAATTCCTAGTGGCCACCACACCTCTCTACCAAAAATTGTCGAGAAAGGTCGATGTATTGATAAAGCCCCCATATAACGGTACCTCCCTAGTTTCCGTAATTTGATGATTTTAGCTACAATATTAAACCGAACTAGCAGTAATTTGACATTTGAAGTTCTTAGTGGTTCCAACACCTCTCCATCAAAAATTGTCAACATAGGTCCATGTTCGGATATAGCTCCCATATAACGGTACCTCCCAATTTTCAGTAATTTTGCAATTTTAGCTACAATTTTTAACCGAACTAACTGTAGTTTGACATTTGAAGGTTGTAGTGGTCGCCACACATCTGCATCAACAATTTTCAACATAGCCCCAATATAACGATACTTCCCGATTATCGGTACTTTGAACATTTAACTTAAAATGTTTAACCAACGTAGGTCCATATTTTGGTATAGCCCCAAAACAAACCTCCCGATTTTCCGTACCTTAGCTTTATTTTTTGGATGAACTTTCTGTAATTTGAAATTTAAAAGCCAACAAAAATTCTGCAACCAAAATTTTTCATTTAAGTTCATATTTTCGTATAGCCCACATACCTCCGAACTAGCTGTTAATGACATTTGAAGTTCCCACGTTATGTACCGATTTGTGGATTCTAGCTGCAACTTTTAACCGAATTAGTAGTTATTTGACATTAAAGGCTCCCATCAAAAACTGTCAAAATAGGTCCATGTTTTATTATAACCCCTATATAACGGTACCTCCCAATTTCTAGCCCACCAAAATTTTTCAACATACATAATTAGATATAGACACCATAAAAAAGGGCCTCCCGAATGAAGCATTTTATGTACATTATCTGACATTTTAACGTACCCACTTAAAATTGGGGACAGGAATGAAAACTAATTATTCCATTTTAGTTCAGAATATTTTATGGTGGAGGGTATGAAAAGTTCGGCCCGGCCGAACTTAACGCCTTTTTACTTGTTTTATTTTGTTTGTCGTTATAGAGTCCTTTGCCGAAGAAGGAAATAGGAACAATTTTAGAAATATGATGTATCCATTGAAAGTAATTCCCAAAATACAATTCAAAGAGTAATCGACAGAAAAATCTCTGAAGATGAAATTCAATGTAATTTCCAAATATTGGAAATAATATGCAATAAATAAAATATAAACATTGACCTCAATCTTAATAATCTTGATTTTATTAACATTCGAAAGGTCGAACAAAACCTAAAAATACAATAGACATTTACTAATTATTTAGTCAAATCCAATGAGGATTATTTTCGTAGAGCATTTCGACCTTCTAACTCGCGATTTTATCGCGCTTTTTAATGGTAATTTTGACATTTACCCGGTTTTGTTCAGGAAAAGACTATATTTTGGTTTATTCGTTATTGATTGGTTGTTCGAATATACAGAATATACAAAAACACAAAACATAGTTGTTTCTGAGCCAAAACAGGATAAATGTCAAACCATGAAAACGCGACAAAATCGATTAGTTGTAATAATAGTGTAGTAATACTTCCTCCAAATACTTTACATATTTCTTGAAAAATGTAAAACAGTCGGTGGGTTCCAATCATCGGGTACGCATTATTCCTGCCAGATGGTGCTAACTAACTGATGCATACACCTAATCAGCGTGTCGTCTCAGGTTTTGAACAGCTTGCTTGTCTCTACAGGAGGATGGTACAGGCCCAAAGCCATCAGTTTGATGTTTCACTCATTGGTAGAATTTTCGGACTTCATTCTTGCTTCTGTACATATACATTTTTTCATAATCTCGCATGTCAATTTCTCTCTTTTTCCTCCGGAAAAGACGTTTTTCCTCTCTCCTTTTCTCCCAATACCTCTATAGTGCGCTACGCGTTGCAACTGATTGTAGAGTAGCCCTATATGACGCATTTTTCTCTTCTGTAGCAACACTACACTCCTGGTCATATCATGGATTCCTTGGTGGACGTCTCTGGTATCCAAGTCCTGATTTTGCGGCTGGACAATATTTTGCCATTGTGCTGATATGTTATCGGAACGAAAAGTGCTTTGATTAAGCAATTGGGCCAGTTTAGTGGAATATGCTGTGGCAATCTGTTGTGATTGCAGCTTACCGATGTCCAGCTTCCGTGTTGGATCTCTTCGTAATATATGTGAAATGTTTGGACGGGTGCGTACCTTTGCTGCAACAAGGTAGTGGTCCGAGTGTCTCCCACCTATCACAACTTGATTTGTTGTTCTTTGATCTGTAGTGGGATTCTGTAACTCATTTTTGTTGTTATCGATAATTGTCGGTAAAATTAAAATGCTTATAATTTCGATAATTAACGAAATATTTCGGTAATGTAACGATGAATAAAAAGTAGTAGCTAGCCTCTACCGACACAAACAGTGATGCCAACTTTTCTTTATGTTTTTAGTCATAATTTCGCGATTTATTTTACCGATTTTTGTCGGTAACAGCAAAAATGAGATACAGAATCTCACTACTGGAGACAGCCAGACGCCCTATGTCTATCGAGATGCTTAAATCTGGTATTGCTGACTACCATGTTTTTTCCGAGGTCTACCAGTCTCATGCCAATATCAGATGTTTCACTATGAATACTGAATTTCCCGTCTGTTGTGTCAAAGAAATTATCCTTTGCAATTTTGGACAACGGTCATATGTTTCTTCTAAGCTATCGTAGAATATATCTTTGGTCTGTTCGTCCTTGTCTTGCGTTGGAGCACTAGCGCAGATAATGAAGAATGCTTTTATTATATCAAGTCTTTCATTCACTGGGGTGAATCTGGATACCAGATGTTTTAACCTCCGACTAACTACAAATCCACAACCAAACTTATGATTTGTGTCATGGCAGCTATAATACAGTGCGTCACCTTTATGTGTTGTTGTGACGCCTTTCCCAATCCATTACATGTTATTATTATAGGTATTGGTTATTATTGTTGTAATGCTTGGGTTAATTTTTTATTTATGCATCCAATTTTGTCGCACTTTGCAAAAAGCAAAAAATTCTTCCTATTTATTTGTCATTTTTAATAAATTTAAACAAAAAAAATTTCGTTCTCTTAGTTCGAAAACATTAGCTTGACAAACTGTACATACATACTTATTTAATTTAATTTTCAATTTATGATTTGTGTTTGTGCGAGAATCTATGGACGTATGTGGAATGTTCATTTGCCAATATAATTACAATAACAATGCCAAATTAAAATTTGGCTCAATAACCGAGGCCTTCAACTAATGGCTAAAATAATAGACTTCATTGCTTTCAAAAATTATAGCATTTATTCGAAACGAAATGAAATGAAAAGAGCAATTGAACAATTCCCATGAATTTTTGTGATTTGATAGTACAACTATATGTATTTTCAGCTCATTTATTCGAAATTGTTATTATTAAAATATTGTTCCAAACAGCATTCCACTAATAAGCTCATTTTAAACAGATGCGGTTGTACTCGAATCAATTTAAGATAATAAGAGGAATTGCAATTACAAAGCTATATTCTTTAAATACAAATTAATTAGTTTTTACAAACATGGCAACAGGCTAATAAATAGCAAAGCATACTTTTAGGCGTTCAAAAATTAACTAAATACACTCTTGAGCACTTGAGTATGTCAAAAGTGTTTTTACAGAATTACCCTATTTTGTAACATTAGCATGTTTAAGTGTTTGGGCCAATCAAATATCCACGTATAGATGTAAATGCTGTAGTTTTTTGCAGGTTTCCAATAAAGAATTCAAATACTTACAAACTTAAAAATGTATTTCAAAAATTTATTTCTCTGTTGATTTTTGCAGGTTCTGGAACAAAGCATATATTTATGTATATTGCTTTCCGAATAAGAAAGTATGTAATTTGCATACCCTCCAACGTTATATGTATTGTATAATTAACTTTGCCATTCCGTTTGTAACACCTCGAAATATTATCCGAAGACCCTATAATACATATATGGCAACGTGGGGCGCCTTCGCTACGTTTTTGTTCAAAATGTTCTCATATCGACACCGTTACATTTTTTCCAATACTACTTTTGGTAAAAATATTAGCATATCTTGACTATAAGTTTTGATATATCAGCAAAAATGTCTAAAATCGTCTTTTCCATTTCAAAAAAATCAAAAAAAAATTTAGATACTACATCTATGATTTTTGGTACATAGATTAAGAATAAAATCGTCATTCCAAATCTGTTTTCGTTACCAACTTTGATCGTTGCGCGCAAAAAATATGACCGTTTTAATTATGCTAATTAGAAAAAAATCTAAAAAAATCGCGGCTTAATATAGTAAGCTGTTATATCCAATTATCGTTAACTGAATTCGCACCCTTTGAGAATATGCAAAAAAAATTCAAAATGTTTCAATTGATTCGCGAAAAATTAAATTTGTTAAATAATTTCACGTATTTACAAACATATTTTTGAAACAATAGCGCTTATATTTACAAAAAATATATATAAAAAAAATTATAGCAGCATCCAGAAATTGTGAGGAATAAAATGAAACCTAAGTCGTGAAGTTTGGAGCTATAGTATTCGTGTTATTTGCAAAAATACAATGAAAATATGAAGAAAAAAAATTATGTTATTCTAATTTAATTTTTTTATGGTTTTATAGGAAAGTTTGAAGAAAAAATGATTGAGTTCTTCGTCATTTTCGTCCAAATTTCACGCAATAATGAAGATATTCCGTTGCAACAACTTTTTCACTTATAGTTTTCCTATTGGCGAATATTTTTAGAACATTATATTAAATCACAAGGAATTCCAATTGTGGCATAACATTAAAATAATGTTATATTGAATATTACAACATTTGAAACGCATATAAACCGCGTAATAGTGAAAATGACATGATGCGCATCCGATTTTCCAACACAGCGAATCAATCCCTTTTATTTGGTGTACAGTTTGTGAAATTATAGTTGGCGGCCACGATGTAGCGTCTGTTGCATATTAGGACGCAAAATACAGTTAGATGGTCATAATTTCCGCGAAGTTCATTTACATTTTATGCGCATCCGATTTCGATGATAACCTTAAAAAAATACATCATTTGATGTCGTTTCATTGCGATCCATTAAGAACCGTGGATGTAGCATCGCACTTAATTTTTAGAAAAAAATCAATTATATCTCCGGATTCGCGAACGTTTTTCAATATCTGTTTTCGCACATTTTAAATATGCGTTTCGCTCTATTTATCTAAGTAGGAATAACACATCTAAAACGCGTCTAAATACGCGATATTTTCAAAAATATTTTTTGCAGATTTTCGAAATTTGAGGGGTATCATATCCGCCGATCTAGTGGATGGATTTAGACGCGCAGAGGCTTGTTAGATTCAGACCGTAAAAAAACTAAATTCACGCGAGTTTCCACTGAAATCGAATGGCATTTGTAAATTTTGAATCCAAAAAACTGGTTTTTTAGAAAAATTTACGCACAAAAATTTCGACTTTAAGCTGAGATTGTTGTGAACCTTTAAAGGCTACAAGCCCGAGTTATACATCAAAAAATGCGTAATCGCGAGTACTACAATCTCATAATTAGTTTTTAAACGAGTACAGTTGCGCGTCCCGATTAGAGCAAAAATTCAAAAAAACCCAATTTTTCAGTCTTCAAAATGTCAGCATCCGTTTGAGATTGATGCGGTGGTTATATTAAAAAATCATTCATTAGAAACTTCATCTCTGAAGTGTATTCTTTAACTTCTTCTTTGAACATTATACTCTACATTGTATTGCAAAGCCACTAATTGAAAATTGACTTAAAAAACTTCCGCTCAAATTATAATTTTAAGAAATCCATCGGTGAATCGTTCTAAAACAGTTTTTTTTTACCTAAATGCGCCAAAGGTTATGGTATATTACAACAATTCGCGAGATACAATACCCCATACCTCAGTTTCAACAGAAGTAAATTTTCTACAAAAAGGCCGATATGGGAAATGTTGCCAATTCTTTCATATTCAAAAAAAATTATTTATCAAAAAAATTATTTTTTTCTTTTCGCGATACATCGACAATTATTGTGTACATAGATTAAGAAAAAATTCCCCAATATGAGCACAATTGTCACTAAACAATTATCACGAAGCGACGTCAGTGAGCAGATTCCATAATATTTGTAAAATGTTGCTCAGTATTCGCGGAATATTGCCGAAAATTAACAAAATTTTAAATGTAATTCGACTTTTTCAAAATATAGCTCCATTTACCCGTCAACAATTACCCAAAATTTTAATGATCGGGATAATAGTTTGGATGTTATAGTCAATGGGTGACGTAGGGGATGGAAGATACCAAGGAACGGTCCTGACCCGCTTTAACATGACAAAGCCCAGGATTCATGTTGGTCCCTCTTTCATCTCAAGTGGACACTAACCTCCCCGTGGTGTCACGTGGGTATCTGCCTTAACACCCGTTAAAGGTAGTTAGCTAACATCTGTCGCGCGTTCACCCATAAGAACGTTAAAAACTTGGGTTTGGACGTCGGGTTAGTAACCCTCTCCTAGAAAAAACAGTCTGCTATGAAAAAACGAAAGAAAAGAAAAACAAACTCCTCTAAAGTTGACGAACCCCGCAAACGGTTTAAGGAACATGATCTGCGAATCTGCACCTGGAATGTTCGCACTCTATATAGAGAAGGTGCAGTTTACGCATTGGCGGATGTACTTCAAAAGTACAAAGCCGATATAACTGCCATACAGGAAATACGATGGATTGGGAAAGGCGTCACAACAACACCTTAAGGTGACGCATTGTATTATAGCTGCCATGACGTAAAGCATGAGTTTGGTTGCGGATTTGTAGTTGGTCGGAGGTTAAAACTTCTGGTCTCCAGCTTCACCCCAGTGAATGAAAGACTCGCTGCAATTCGATTAAAAGCAAAATTCTTCAACGTCAGCTTTATTTGCGCTCATGCTCCCACTGAAGACAGGGACGAACAGACCAAAGATGTATTTTACGAGCGCTTAGAAGAAACTTATGACCGTTGCCCCGCCCATGACATTAAAATTATTCTAGGCGATTTTAATGCCAAAAATTGGAAAGGATAATATCTTTGGCCCAACAGTCGGGAAATTTAGTCTCCATAGTGAAACATCTGACAATGGTATGAGGCTGATAGACCTTGCAGCTGCAAAAAACATGGTAGTTAGCAGTACCAGATTTAAGCATCTCTATATTCATAAGGGCAAAGAACAAGTAATCAAATTGATCATGTTGTGATAGATGGAAGACATTCATCGAGCGTGTTCCGATGAGACAACATAGATTCGGACGACTACCTTGTTGCAGCAAAGGCACGTACCCGTCTAAACGTTGCAAATAAAGCACGAACAGATACAAATCGGAAGTTGGACATCGGTAAGCTGAAAACACAACAGATAGCCACAGCATATTCCATTCAACTGGCCCAATTGCTTAATGAAAGCACTCCTCGTCCCGACAACATATCAGCACAATGGCAAAATATTGCCCACTCCATGCAACTAACCGCAAAATCCATACTTGGATACCAGAAACCTCCACCAAGGAATCCATGGTATGACCAGAAGTGCCGCGCTGCTACCGAAGAGAAAAATGCGGCATATAGGACTACTCTACAATCAGTAGGAACGCGTAGCGCACGAGAGAGTTATCGGGAGAAAAGGAGAGAGGAGAAACGTGTTTTCCGCAAGAAAAAGAGAGAAATGGAAAGACGGGAGTGTGAAAAATTCGAGATGTATAGGAGCCAGAATGAAGTCCGAAAGTTCTACCAAAGAGTGAAACATCAAACTGATGGCTTTGGTACAGGCACATCCTCCTGTAGAGATCAGCAAGGTAATTTGGTAACTGATACAGATAGTGTGCTCAGGATATGGAAAGGACATTTCTCCAAACTGTTGGTATCCGATAGTAGCGAAGACGGCGAAGATACCACAGATCCAATCCCTGAAGATGGTATTGAATGTATACCGTCCAGCTAATTAGCACCATCTGGCAGGAAGATGGAGTACCCGATGATTGGAACCTGAGCATCCTGTGCCCTGTCCACAAGAAAGGAGATAAGACTGTATGCTCTAACTATAGGAGCATAAGTCTTCTCCCTATTGCCTACAAGATAGTGTCAGGGATAATGTGCGAACGACTAAAGCCTATGGTCAATGAAATAATTGGGCCATACCAATGCGGCTTTAGACCTGACAAATCCACCATTAACCAGATATTTACCCTGCGGCAAATCCTGGAGAAGACCCAAGAGATGCAGATCGACACCTACCAACTTTTTGTCGATTATAAAGCAGCCTTCGACAGCCCCCTTCGTTCAATGGTATTCCAGACATGTCTGAATTTGGTATCCCTACAAAGCACATCCGGCTTTGCAGAATAACATTAACTGATACTCGATCGTCAGTTAAAATAGGAAAGAACCTCTCCGAAGAGTTTGGTACCAAAAGAGGTTTCAGACAAGGTGATGGCCTCTCGTGTGATCATTTCAACATTCTGCTGGAAAAGGTTATACGAGATGCGAATGTGAAAAGAAGTGGCACAATATATACAAACAGCCATATGTTACTTGCTTATACCGATTTTTGTATTTTTAAAATACATACAGTTAGTCAACTTAATTATTGCAAAACCAAAATTATTACAAAATTGAAAATAAAACTCCATTTTATTGCTATAAATAAATGTCATAATTATTATTTCTGTTAACAGTATAATTCATAAACATGTTTATTAATAAAATAAAATAGAAAAGGAGCTAAAATTCGATAAAAAAAATTCTTAAAATTAACAAAAAGGAGAACAACTCATTATTTGCACTGTCAACTAAAGAATTGCAAAATTCAGAACTTTTCAGTCTTCCACGGTATTTTTCGAAAATTTGGTTCTAATATTTCGTATGCCCACCTTGGGCATCAATAACAGCTTCTAAACGTCTCTGAATTTAATAAATATGTTTCGGAATGTCGTATTCCAATGATATTTTTTGCCATTCATCTTTAATGCATTTCATTTAGTCTCTCCTGTTATTGGGCGACCTATTCCCGACTTTTTTGTTCAGGTGTACCCATGAATTGTCGATGTTGGGTTAATATTTAGGCTTTGGACTGGGATGTCAATGACTTTTTTGCAGTTGTATAACAACCAAGTCCTACATAAATACGATTTAAGCTAAGGGTCGTTGTCTTGGTAGTACTCATATTGCAATTTTTTGGGTTAACAGGTCCAAATTTCTTGACGTTTTTGGTTAAATCATTTTTAAAACATTTAAACAAACGTCCTCTGTCATTGTTTCCTTCAAAATCTGGATGTAATTAACGTCCACTGTTTGGTATACAACCCAATACCATAATTGACAGTTTTCCGAACTTTGCGGTATGTATTAAATTTTTGTTATCCATGGCTAGAAGGGGGTTTCGCAATACTTTTTGGTGCCCATCGTGATAGTACAACATAATTTTAGTCTCATCAGAAAATATAACGTAATCCCAATACTTAAGATGGCGTGAAAAATTGTCTGTAACTAGTCTGAATAGTTTCTATATGTTGTGCTGGGAGGGCAATGGTTTTTACCTAGTCACTCATGATGAAGGCTTATTATTATGTAGCACTTTTCTGACTTTTACATGTGACACACTTACTCCAAAATCTTGTTTGATTAGAACAAAAAAATATCTGATGCTGCTCTGGGGTCTTTCGTCAATTTCTTTAATCGGTATCCTGCCAATTCGTTGATTTACTACTTTTGGCCTACAAAGTGACGACCTTAGTTTGAGCCGGCCCTCTCTCTCGGTGCGATATATGATGTTGCATACAGTTATCAGCTTATGAGAGGTAATTTAACGATTTCTGTGTCGTATTTACCATTATTATAATTGGAATAGACCAAATGTAGCATATTTTCCGAAATCCGTTTACCTGAGTTTCTCTTTTTCTGAATATACCTATGTTACACACAGAACAATTAATTTAAGATCAAAAATTATAGATTTACATGTCGCAATACTTTTTGGTGCCCATCGTGATAGTACAACATAATTTTAGTCTCATCAGAAAATATAACGTAATCCCAATACTTAAGATGGCGTGAAAAATTGTCTGTAACTAGTCTGAATAGTTTCTATATGTTGTGCTGGGAGGGCAATGGTTTTTACCTAGTCACTCATGATGAAGGCTTATTATTATGTAGCACTTTTCTGACTTTTACATGTGACACACTTACTCCAAAATCTTGTTTGATTAGAACAAAAAAATATCTGATGCTGCTCTGGGGTCTTTCGTCAATTTCTTTAATCGGTATCCTGCCAATTCGTTGATTTACTACTTTTGGCCTACAAAGTGACGACCTTAGTTTGAGCCGGCCCTCTCTCTCGGTGCGATATATGATGTTGCATACAGTTATCAGCTTATGAGAGGTAATTTAACGATTTCTGTGTCGTATTTACCATTATTATAATTGGAATAGACCAAATGTAGCATATTTTCCGAAATCCGTTTACCTGAGTTTCTCTTTTTCTGAATATACCTATGTTACACACAGAACAATTAATTTAAGATCAAAAATTATAGATTTACATGTCCAAATTCTATAAAATCATAAAAATCCTTAATTGAACAAGTGAGAAAAGGCTATAGTCGGTACGGGGCCGACTATGTGATACCCTACACCACTACCTCTGCGCACTCGAAAACATTCCTTTTAGGGAGATACGAAAGTTTTCACCCATCTGGCTTTTATATCAAATGAAGGCGAACTGAATCAAAATCGGACTATAGGAAAGGTTTGGAATTAAATGACTAACATTAAAATAAATATTTTATATATTTGTGTTTATTCGACCTTTTGCATATATATTTTTAAATAAAATAAATAATTCGAATATACAAATTTCGAATGATTTGTGATATAAATGCTAGTCTCCAAGCTTAGCCTTCGTCCACCCACTAAAAAACACCATTCAATATGCCTGATGATCGGTCTAACCACCCGTGAAACGTAGCATAGTGGTTGAATGTGTGGGACTTCGGTGGATTCCTAGTTTTTCAATGTACCTATTAGGTCTAAATAGCTCAACTCGAAAGGGAATTAATTCAAATATCACTCTAAAAATGACCTTCGCCTTAATAAGGCAAAACAAAAAAATGATTTCAGCATGAGCCATGCTGGGATTCGAACGTGGGACCCCAACAACCAAGTGACACGGTTGCAGGCGTCTTAGCGTTCTAAGCCACCATCAACTTGTCAAAGATTCCGATGACAAATATTGATGATCAAAATCTTCTGATACAGAAGAACAAATAAAATAAAGGTGGAAAAAAGCTGCCTTAGTATTTGTAATAAAGCATTGAAAAATAGGGTTACCAGCCAAGTCGGACTATAGGAAAGGTTTGGAATTAAATGACTAACATTAAAATAAATAAATAATTCGAATATACAAATTTCGAATGATTTGTGATATAAATGCTAGTCTCCAAGCTTAGCCTTCGTCCACCCACTAAAAAACACCATTCAATATGCCTGATGATCGGTCTAACCACCCGTGAAACGTAGCATAGTGGTTGAATGTGTGGGACTTCGGTGGATTCCTAATTTTTCAATGTACCTATTAGGTCTAAATAGCTCAACTCGAAAGAGAATTAATTCAAATATCACTCTAAAAATGACCTTCGCCTAAATAAGGCAAAAAAAAAATGATTTCAGCATGAGCCATGCTGGGATTCGAACGTGGGACCCCAACAACCAAGTGACACGGTTGCAGGCGTCTTAGCGTTCTAAGCCACCATCAACTTGTCAAAGATTCCGATGATAAATATTGATGATCAAAATCTTCTGATACAGAAGAACAAATAAAATAAAGGTGGAAAAAAGCTGCCTTAGTATTTGTAATAAAGCATTGAAAAATAGGGTTACCAGCCAAGTCGGACTATAGGAAAGGTTTGGAATTAAATGACTAACATTAAAATAAATAAATAATTCGAATATACAAATTTCGAATGATTTGTGATATAAATGCTAGTCTCCAAGCTAGGCCTTCGTCCACCCACTAAAAAACACCATTCAATATGCCTGATGATCGGTCTAACCACCCGTGAAACGTAGCATAGTGGTTGAATGTGTGGGACTTCGGTGGATTCCTAATTTTTCAATGTACCTATTAGGTCTAAATAGCTCAACTCGAAAGAGAATTAATTCAAATATCACTCTAAAAATGACATTCGACTTAATAAGGCAAAACAAAAAAATGATTTCAGCATGAGCCAGGCTGGGATTCGAACCTGGGACCCCAACAACCAAGTGACACGGTTGCAGGCGTCTTAGCGTTCTAAGCCACCATCAACTTGTCAAAGATTCCGATGACAAATATTGATGATCAAAATCTTCTGATACAGAAGAACAAATAAAATAAAGGTGGAAAAAAGCTGCCTTAGTATTTGTAATAAAGCATTGAAAAATAGGGTTACCAGCCAAGTCGGTCTATAGGAAAGGTTTGGAATTAAATGACTAACATTAAAATAAATAAATAATTCGAAAATACAAATTTCGAATGATTTGTGATATAAATGCTAGTCTCCAAGCTTAGCCTTCGTCCACCCACTAAAAAACACCATTCAATATGCCTGATGATCGGTCTAACCACCCGTGAAACGTAGCATAGTGGTTGAATGTGTGGGACTTCGGTGGATTCCTAATTTTTCAATGTACCTATTAGGTCTAAATAGCTCAACTCGAAAGAGAATTAATTCAAATATCACTCTAAAAATGACCTTCGCCTTAATAAGGCAAAAAAAAAAACAAAACAAAAATATTTAATTTTATATTTGACTACTATCGACATCACCATCATCAATATGCTTCTATCTCTATGAGAAAGCTTCTTGATGATCCGATCAAAATTCCGACCCCTAAATATTATCCGACCATCACCAAAATCAATAGGCTTCTTCCTCTGTGAAACCTCGATTAAACTTCGAAATTTCTTGACAATCCGATCCAAATTGCGACCTGTAGCGTAATTTCAATATAATTAAAATCGCAAAACTGAAAATTTGGGTTTTATTTGCGACTATTGCATATCTTCGTTGTTTGATCACCTACGAGAACCTACTTTACAATTTTACATTAACAATTCATCGTTTGCAATAATATAGTTGACTAAAGTATGTATAAATCGCGTGATTATAAAAATCATTATGTCCGCATGAGATTTTCATGTAGGGCAAGACCATATCATTCAATTTGTATATATTTTTCGAAATATAATTTGGACTCTAAGATGTAGCATTAAAAAGCCTATAAAATATCGCTAATTTGCGCAGAGTGCATACAATTTTGTTCCGCATCCGGTTTCAGTGTCACCATGAAAATCTACATCGATATATACATACCCAGCCAAAAGTTTGCCTCCAAAGAGGCAGTTAAATGATATGTACAAGTGATCTGGAAGTGCATCGAATTATGCATTTTCACTCATGATTTTTACAAGAGCGTGACTACGGAAAGAGGCACTCCATTGCACTGCATTTTAACTGACCCTTTGGCACTGCATTTTAACTGACCCTCTGGCACTGCATTTTAACTGACCCTTTGGCATTGCATTTTAACTAACCCTTTGGAGTAGAATAGGAGGCAGTCCAAAGCACGTGTTTTGATACAGGCATTCTGCGGAAATTGTGCAAGCCATTACAAAATATCCCAGAACAAATAAAATGCATTATTTGTGTAAAACAACAATATTAAGAACTTTATTACATTAACACAAATTATGAAAATCGTCCATTGAATTCAATCGCAAACATGCGTGTTTCCTCCGCTCTCCATTTGTTCCAAGCTGAACTGTTTTTGTTTCATTTGCTAAATGGGTTGTCTTCCCATCACCAGTTAAGATTTCGACATGTACTCCAACAGCACTCCATTCGGAAATTTTCTTCTCTTGAGTTACCGGAAAAATGTTCACAAATGAAATATTATTTAGTTTGTATTAACAAATGTTTGAAAATGTTAACACGCTTATCTCTTATTGGAAAATGTATACCGCTGCCTGTAGAGATGTAAAAACTGATTTATGTATGTACATGTAGGGATCTCTAACAACTGCTAATAATATGTAGCGAACGGAGTGCCTTTTTCACGACTCCGTTTGGACTGCATCCGGATGCTGTTAAATTATGAGGAATTGGAGTGCATTTTTCACGACTCCGCTGAACTGCATCCGGATGTTGTTAAAATGTGACAAGTGTATGTGATTCTTTGGATTGCATCCAAATGCGGTTAAAATGTGAGGACTGGAGTGCCTTTTTCACGACTCCGGTTGAACTGCATCAAAACATGCCGTGACAGAACTAGTCCACATTGCACTACTTCCAATTTATTTTGCTGGGTATCTATTTCAAGGCGTTAGCCGATAGCCTTAGATGCTAGTGCTTTTTTTACATAATTTTATTGTAATTTTTTGTTATTATAATATTTGAAATGAAAAAAATTAAAATTTCAATGCGATCAATCAGGAACCGAGGATGTAGCATCACACACTATTTTTTTGGGATAAAATGAATATAGCTCCCTTATCAGTGAAGTTTTTAAATCTATATTTCCGCAAAAACGAAGATACTGCATTAGTTTTTTCATTGCAGTGGAAACAGTCTGCAGAATACGCGATAAAATACGCGATATTTTCAAAAACAATTTTAAGTGATTTTCCAACCTTGGAAATTTTCATATTCCGCGTTTTAGTAGATGGATTTTCACGAGTAATGATTTATTAGATCCGCAACGTAAAAATCTAACATTTTGCAATCAAGTACGACTAAATCGAATGACAATTGTAAAAATTAACTCAGAAAAATAGGATTTTTAGGAAATTGTTTGCACAAAATTTTCGTATTTGGATACAGATTTCTGTGAAGCTGTGTAGGCTACATTCACCACACATATATCAAATAACTCAGCATTGCGAGTTCTACAATCCTGTATATGATTTTTAAATAGTAGACGCATATAAAGTTTCGAGAAGTTATTTATTGGTCCGATGATCATTATTTAGTTGGCTTCTACATTTACTTTGACAGAAATATCGTGAAAAACGTGATTTAATCACAAATCGAGAGAAAACAAAAGAAGACACGTTGGCTTCAACCGATTTTTACGATTTTTTTAACAAAAATATAGCCACAGCTTCCACGCAAATTAACTTTTAAGGCCAATATTTTTTGCAAAGTCTAAAAAACTTTGGCTTCAACTATGTTAAATATTCAAAAATATTTCCCATATAAATGGTTATAATTTTGTTTATAAAATATTATTTTTGACAATTTACAAAATGTCTAAAAAGTGGCGAAGCCTCCCCACCCATGGGGCAGCTTCGCCATCGATATGAGACATTCGCCAACGGACTCTAAAACTGTAAATTACCATACTTCTACCTTAAATATCAACATTATGCAAACAAGGAATTGAATAATCAAAAATGGTTCTAAAATGCACAAAAAGAAACAGTAGGTACCTTGAATTTAGGTATAAAAATCATAATATTACTAAAATTAGATACGCTTAGCATAATATTCTCATTATAGTGTGGTAAATCTAAGGCATAAGGAATTTGAGTTAAACCTATCAAATTTCTCAAATTTACCCACCCCCATAATGGCATAGGCGCATCATTCCCTACTGATTTCATAATATGAATATACAGTCAAAATCGCTTATAACGTCGTCGTTTATAACGTCATATCGCTTATAACGACGAAATTCAAAATTCCCGAATTTCTGCCCTTTATATTCCACACAAATAAATATCGCTTATAACGTCATATCGGTTGTAACGTCGGTTTTTTGTGAAATATTTAAATTTTGCTATCGGTTATAACGTCGAACCATACGAAGAAGAAAAATTTCTCTTAATATTTTGTTGTCTGTATATTTTTTTCCAACAACTACAAAATACCAAACATATGCACAAAATGTTCGAAGACAACTGAATTAAGACTAACATGTAGGCGGGCGATCTCAAGCCAATTAAGCTTGAATTTTTGCCACCCAATGTCACATCTGTTTCACAGCCCATGTACCAAAGTGTAATAAAATCTTTAAAATCGCATTACTGGAATCGGCAAATATACACTATCCTGGCAAGAATAGAAAAGGATAAAAGTCCGAAATTAAATGTGTTGGATGCCGTGTTAGTGTTAGATGAAGCGTGGAAAAATGTAACGTCTTCTGTCATTGCTAATTGTTTTCATTATGCGGGATTAATAGTCCTTTGAACGTTTCTAAAGACATTTGTCTCCATTCTCATTTCTCCCAATACGTAGAATATATTGACGTATTATATGCCACCGATGACAATATTTCTAATCTGCCTTGTATAATGACGAGTACATAATATTGGAAGTTTTAGATGATGACAATTCTAACGAAGAACTTGAGGATACTACAGAACCAGAATTTCAATTACCGTAAAGGCCTCGTCACATAAGCGGCATGGCTTGTTAAGTCAGCATCATCGGCTGGCATATTCGTAAATGAACAAAAGGAAAATGATAACATAGTTACCATATGTTACCATTTAGTGTCAGATGCGTGCCTAGCAGTAGAAACTCTTCAAAAATTTATTTACTCCGAAGATGTTGCAAGCCAAAAATGTGTTTTGGAAACCCTTTCAAACTCAGATCTGAGTTAAATTTAAGACTTATGAATTCCAAAAAAAAAAAAACGAAACAAAAATAACAGATTATTTAAATATTAACTTTATATATCTGCTGAAGAATGAATTTAATGTCGTTATTTTTTATTATTTTTATTTTGTATGTATATAAAATGAAAAATCACAAAAAGTGAATTGAATTTATTTATTTACTTAATAAACAACGTATTTATACACTAAAGTCACTATATATAATATAATTTCACCTCTTTTATTGATATCGTTTATAACGACTATCGCTTATAGCGTCCGAAATTGGTCGGTCCCTTGACCGACGTTATATACGATTTCGATTGTATTGACATTTGTAATAACTTTTTTCATGCACATTATTGGGATTTCCATACTTCAGTAGTTATATAAAATATATTTTTGATATCACAAAAGGTAAAGAAAATGGTACAATAAAGTAGAGGTAGGCCAGGTATGAAAATCGCTGAAAATACAACCTTGTAGCCATGGCTTAAAACGTCAAATGACATGGAGCAATAATAAAGGTAGATGTATCTGCACAGTTAGTCGGTTTTACAAACACATATAAAATTTAGAATTTCACTGTTTATGTTAAATGTAAAATATAAAATTCACTTCAGCTATGCTCCAGAATATTATTGCTATAAAGGCGTTCCAAAAATAGCAAAAGTTGTACCCAAACTTATGACCCTGAAAAGTTTGTCTGATCTAACATCATGACTGCTGGCGTCCGATTTCCAGATACGGCGACATTTCAGCTAGAATTTTTACTATATTTGTAATTTTTTCGTTCCCGTACTTTTAGAACAACAAGTAAGCAAAGGCTATAGTCGGACAGGGCCAACCATACGATACCCTACACCACTACCCTGCGAGTTAGCTTTCAGCAAATCAAAGTTTCTTTTGGACAAATAAGCTTATTGTAAGAAATAACTTTTTGGAGTCTGCAACCTTATCACATTAAGTTTAAATAACAAAATAATAATTGTTCCACAAACATCACAGAAGGGACAGGGCGTGCACCACGATTCATATTACAGCAATAGTATGGGGCCTACTGTTTATCGCCGATAAACAGACATTTAGTCTGGACCTAATTTTTTGCATATTTTGACATATTTGCTAAACCATATGGAAGACTTTGTGTCCTAAATATCCCACCGAATTGGCTGAAAGTTTGTAATAAGTATTCATTCATGACAATTTTTGACCTCAAATTTATCGGCATAGGTCCAGGTCTTCATATAGCTCCCATAGAACCGTACCTCCCGATATCCGGTATTTTGAAGGTTGTGGCCTCAATATCAAACTGAAATGGCTGACATTTTGTATTCAGTCTTCGTTGGAGGTAAAAAAAACTTTCCACCTGAAATTTGTCGTTATATGTCCACGTCTTCATATAGCTCCCATAGCCAGAACCTACCGATTTTCTGTACTTTGAAGGTTATGGTCTCAATATCCCTCCGAATTGGCTAAAATTTGGTATTAAGTCTTCATTGGGGGTATTAAACTTTCCATATGAAATTTGTCGGTATAGGTCTAGGCGTTCATATAGCTCCCATACAACGACAGCAGATTTTACAGATTTCCCTATTTTATTGACTTGTCTGAAGTGAATTTCAAACAGAAAAATGTACACATAAACATTTTAGAAGATATTATTGAAACATATGTAGCATACGAAAATATGTGAAATACAGAAATTTTCCATATGCAAAGCATAATTTATACCTTTCGCGATTGGAATTTTATTAGATGCCAAAATTATGCAAATTTTTTTATGCAAATTTTATTTGCTCTCATTGATATGAGAGAAGGCTCCCTTGTCCCAACTGCGATGTTTGTGGAACAATTATATACTGTACATTTTAAGAAATATTCTTAAATTTGAAAATTGGCGTTGTTTAGCAATTTCTGCTACATCTTTAAATTTTGGACAATTGGACAGGTAATACGATGGGAAGAACTGGGAATTTGTCTGTCATGATGGAGACAATTTGTAGCATGGGAGGAAGATGTAGTTCTCTTTACAAAACTCATTATATCTTAGGTAGTAGGTCCGTTATCAAGCACACATATTATTGCAATTTTCATCAGAGGAAAGATCGGTAGTTAATTTTTCATATATAGGCGACTTTGCCGGTATATGCCCACCAGGGTTTCAAATATGGACCAAAAATAAAATGTTTTTATTATTTTATACAAAAGTAATGGTCCATTGCACCCGCTAAATAATATCAGATCATCATCAAAAATTGTAGGCATCTTCTTCGACCTAAACCCTTACCTCGTGCAAAATTTCGTGACTATTGAGCTATAATTGCGACCTCTAGAGTGCTTATGATTACACTACAAGCAAAAAACTGGATATATTAGGCTGTAACTCTGTTATCTGACCACATAAATCAACATAATTGGCATCAATGGAAAGGGCAAGAGCTGTCCTTCCAAATATTATTTATGTGGGCGAAATGTGTGGTCCAGGAATAAAGATATTACCGGTATATTAAAAATTTTCACAATTTTCACACAAAAGTTGTGGTCCATTTAGCCCTCTAAACATCATCCGATCACCATCTTAAATTGCAAGCTTCTTCTTTGTCATATAATCTAACATTATTTAAGACATTAAGAATAGGGATCTATTCTGGCCTGAACCCGACTTCCATACAAAATTTCGTGACGATCGGTCCATAATTGCGGCCTGGAGCGTGTTTACAATTTATAATGGACAGACGGACGGACGGACGGACACACATCTCAAAATATAATACCCTTTCCACATAGTGGTGTAGGGTATAATAAATATCAATATTTGACAAATCGTTCCATCTCAGGTATTACTACGTATTAAAAAATCAACAATTAAGTTTAGCCACACGAATAAAATTTGTTGTCCTTGTTTTCAATACCAGAAGTCCAGTTGACATAAGATACATTTAAGCCAAATTTTGTCGGCCTACGTCAAGTGATTCAGCAGTTAAAGAGTTTTTACCCAATACTTGGTTAACACTCGAAATCGTGGTACCCGTATGTGGGGGCTACAAGAAAACGTAGACCTACACGCAGAGAAAAAAATATGTTTGATCCAACAATATTCCAAGAGCAAAATATGTATTGTTAACATATTGTTGAATTCCTTATGTAGTATTGTGAATCCAACAATCGTTTTTGTTAAATCCAAAAATAGTTTGTGTCAACTGAACAATATTTCTCTCTTTTCTTCGAAATTTTTTTTCTCTTCTTTCGCTATTCGATGCCGTGTTGAAAAAACAATTTTGGTGAGTTGTGGTGTTTGTATGACATGCTGCCTTTATCTTTGTTTTTGTGTGTATGTATACCAACTATGAGACTCTTGTTATACCCTATACCACAAAGTGGAAAAGGGTATTATAAGTTTGTTTTGGTAAAAATTCATGTAACACCGCGAAATATTCGTCGGAGACCCCCAATGTGGTATACCAATATTCATATCTCGACGAGATAAAGCGATTTTGAGATGTGTGTCTGTCCGTCCGTCCGTCCGTCTGTCCATTATAAATTGTAAACACGCTCCAGGCCGCAATTATGGACCGATCGTCACGAAATTTTGTATGGAGGTCGGGTTCAGATCAGAATAGATCCCTATTCTTATTGGTGATGATCGAGAAATATTAAGCGGGTGAAATGGACCAAAAACAAAATTTTTATCCGATTTTGTAGCAGCTCTGTATGTCGCAATTATAGTCCGATCGCCTCGAAATTTTAAATAATGTAAGATTATATGACAAAGAAGAAGCTTGCAATTTGAGATGGTGATCGGATGATGTTTAGAGGGTTAAATGGACCACAACTTTTGTGTGAAAATTGTGAAAATTTTTAATATACCGGTAATATCTTTATTCCTGGACCACACATTCCGCCCACATAAATAATATTTGCAAGGACAACTCTTGCCCTTTCAATTAATGCCAATTATGTTGATTTATGTGGTCAGATAACAGAGTTACAGCCTAATATATCGAGTGTTTTGCTTGTAATGTAATCAAAAGCATACTAGAGGTCGCAATTAAAGATCAATAGTCACGAATTTTTGCACGAGGTAGGGGTTTAGGTCGAAGAAGATGCCTATAATTTTTGATGATGATCTGATATTATTTAGCGGGTGCAATGGACCATTACTTTTGTATACTAAATAAAAACATTTTGTTTTTGGTCCATATTTGAATCCCTGGAGGCCATATACCGGCAAAGTCGCCTATATATGAAAAATTAACTACCGGTCTTTCCTCTAATGAAAATTGCAATAATATGTGTGCTTGGTAACGGACCTACTACCTAAGATATAATGAGTTTTGTGAAAAGAACCACATCTTCCTCCCATGCTACAAATTTTCTCTATCATGACAGACAAATTCCCAGTTCTTACAAATTGCGTGGAACCCTATCATATTACCTGTCCAATTGTTAAAAATTTTAAGATGTAGCAGTAATTGCTAAACCACGCCAATTTTCAAATTTTAGAATATTTCTTAAAATGTACTGTATATAATTGTTCCGCAAACATCCCAGTAGGGACAAGGGAGCCTTCTCTCATATCAATGCGAGCACCCCGATTAATATCAGCTCAATTATATGTAGACAGCGGAATTTTATGCAACACCTATTTTTGTAAAATTTGCATATTTTTGGCTTCTAAATAAATTCCAATCGAAATATATCACATATGCAAAAATATGCGAAATGTATAAATTATGCATATGCAAATATTATTTTTGCATATGGAAAATTTCTGTATTTCACATATTTTCGTATGCTACATATATTTCAATAATATCTTCTAAAATGTTTATGTGTACATTTTTCTGTTTGAAATTCACTTCAGACAAGTCAATAAAATAGAGAAATCTGTAACCAGAGCCACAATCTTCAAAATTTCGAAAATGGGGAGCTTTCGTTGTATGGGAGCTATATGAACGCCTAGACCTATACCGACAAATTTCAGATGGAAAGCTTAATACCCCCAATGAAGACTTAATACCAAATTTTAGCCAATTCGGAGGGATATTGAGACCATAACCTTCAAAGTACAGGAAATCGGTAGGTTCTGGTTATGGGAGCTATGTATATGAAGACGTGGACATATAACGACAAATTTCAGGTGGAAAGTTTTTTTTACCTCCAACGAAGACTGAATACAAAATGTCAGCCATTTCAGTTTGATATTGAGGCCACAACCTTCAAAATACCGGGTATCGGACCTATACCGATAAATTTCAGGTCGAAAATTGTGATGAACGAATACTTAATACAAACTTTCAGCCAATTCGATGGGATATTTAGGGCACAAAGTCTTGCATATTGTTTAGCAAATATGTCAAAATATGCAAAAAATTAGGTCCAGACTAAATGTCCGTTCTAAAATTACTTATTGGTGCCACCATGGTACAATTGTTTGCACACCCGCCTTGCAAATTTCCAACGATGGCAAAATACCCTCAGTAAAGTTGGCGACATTTTCTGAGTATTTCAACCATGTACAACTTCTCTACAGGTGGTGTTTTAAGACATGCCTTTCGGACTCGGCGATAAACAGTAGGCCCCATACTATTGCTGTAATATGAATCGTGGTGCACGCCCTGTCCCTTCTGTGATGTTTGTGGAACAATTATTATATTGTTATTTAAACATAATGTGATAAGGTTCCAGACTCCAAAAAGTTATTTCTTACAATAAGCTTATTTGTCAAAAAGAAACTTTGATTTGCTGAAAGCTAACTCGCAGGATAGTGGTGTAGGGTATCGTATGGCCGGCCCTGTCCGACTATAGCCTTTGCTTACTTGTTTTTATTTGTTTCTGTTTTCTTCTTCTATATTTCATTCTCCTTTCCTTTTCATGTTTGTTATGGTGGTTAATTATTCCTTATGTTGTGGTGGCTGCTTGTGGCTTTTTGTTTGTCTTTGTTGTCAGCTAAAGTAGCAAACCATGTGTTCCGTTCATCAATGCTCGTAATATTATACGCGATATTTATATCAAAGTTGTGTGGAAAGTGTATATGAGAAGTATATACGCTCAAATCAAAAAATTTAGTATCTGGTTTTCAGGGCTGACAATATGTTTTGTAAACAATTTAGATTATGATTGTTCCTACAATCGGCATTGATAACGATTTTTACAATATTGCGGAAATTCGAAAGTTGTTTTTGTTTTCTATGTTCGGAACAAAAGATGGTATTTTTGGATTTGGATTACAATGTTTGTACAAAACAAACACATTTTTGGAACCAAAATAGATATTTTTGTTCCAACAAAACCGAAAAATATTTTTTCTCTGCGTGTACGTTGACGTTGAAAATTCGTACTCATGTGTACGAAAAGTACTAAATGGTAATAAATTTAGTACAATGTGGATTTGGGTGAACGGTAGAGCTAGAAACCTCAAATTTGGAATAAAGATTACTGTTGAAGTGTCTGATTGAGATATTGAGTTAGCTTTGGAAATTCGTACTTACATATATATACGAAAAGTACAAAATTGTACGAAATTTGATCCAATTTGGAGTTGGGTAAACGGATAGAGCTACAATTTGGAATTAAGATTACTGTTGAATATAAGAGGGTGGTTTTGGAAATTCGTACTCATGTGTACGAAAAATTCTAAATGGTACTAAGTTGGGTACAATCTGGATTTGGGTGAACGGATAGAGGTGGAAACCAGAAATATTTGGAATTAAGATTATTGTTGAAGAAGTGTAAGATATGGTGTAGTTTTGTAAATTGTACTAAATTTGGTACAATTTGGAGTTGGGTAAACGGCTAGAGCTGCAAACTTGAAATTTGGAATTAGAATTACTTTGGAAATTCGTACTTATGTGTACTAATAGTACTACAGTGTTCTAAATTTGGGACAATTTGGATTTGGATAAATGGATAGAGGTGAAATCCTGAAATTTGGAATAATGATTAAGGTAGTTTTGGAAATTCGTACTTTTGTGTACGAAAAGTACTAAGCAGTACTAAATTTGGTACAATTTGGATTTGGTTGAACGGGCCCTTAAATTTTTAATTAGGGTTACTGTTGAAGTGTATGATTGAGATATTGAGTTAGCTTTGGAAATTCGTACTTACATATGTGTACGAAAACTACAAAATTGTACGAAATTTGGTACAATTTGGAGATGGGTAAACGGATAGAGCTACAAACCTGAAATTTGGAATTAGGATTACTGGTGAAATGTAGAATTGAGATATTGAGGTAGCTTTGGAAATTCGTAGTTATGTGTACTAAAAGTACTACAGTGTACTAAATTTGGTACAATAAAAAAGCATAGAGCTGAAATTTGGAATAATGACTTCTGTTAAAGTATTGAATTGATATATGTAGGTATTTTTGAAATTCCTACTTAAAAGGTACTAAATTTGTTACAATTTGGATTTGATTGAACGGAAAGAGATGGAATTCTAAAATTAGGAAATGGAGTATAGGATTGAGGTAGTTTTGGAAATTCGTACTTATTGTGTACGAAAAAT
The DNA here is from genome assembly GCF_047663935.1 of Musca autumnalis. Classification (NCBI taxonomy): domain Eukaryota; kingdom Metazoa; phylum Arthropoda; class Insecta; order Diptera; family Muscidae; genus Musca; species Musca autumnalis. Next base: position 202,368,110 of record NW_027411644.1, on the reverse strand, counting down.
ACTAAATGGTACTAATATGATTTTGGGTTAACAGATAGAGCTGGGATCCTGCAATTTAGAATTACGATTACTGAAGGAGTGTATGATTGAGATAGTTTTTTTTGGAATTTCTTACTTATGTGTGCTAATAGTACTAAATGGTACTAAATTTGGATTTGGGTGAAGGGATAGAGCAAAAATTTGGAATTAAGATTACTGTTGGAGTGCAGGATTGAGGTATAGAGGTATGTTTGGAAATTCGTACTTAAAACGTACTAAATTTGGATTTTATTGAACGAATAGAGATTGAATTCTGAAATTGTAGGAGTATAGGATTGAAGTAGTTTTGGAAATTCGTACTTTTTGCGTATGAAAAGTACAAAATGGTACTAAATTCGGTATAATTTGGTTTTGGTTTTTTTTTGGGTGCCACCGTGGTGCAATGGTATGCACACCCGCCTTGCACGCAGAAGGTGGTGAGTTCGATTCCCCAGCTGGGCAACATCAAATTTTCAACGGTGGCAAAATACCCCTCAGTAATGTTGACGACATTTCCTGAGTATTTCAGCCATGTAAAACTTTTCTACAAGTGGTGTCTTGGGACACGCCGTTCTGACTCGACGATGAACTGTAGGTCCCATATCATTGAGCTAATATGAATCGGGGTGCACTCATTGATATGAGAGAAGTCTCCCTTGTCCCGCCTGGGATGTTTGTGGAATTATTATATATATTATTAGTGGTTTTGGGTGAACGGATAGAGTTGGGATCCTGAAATTTAGTATTATTATTACTGTTAAAGTTTAGGATTTAGCGATAGAGAGAGCTTTGGAAAATCAAACTTATGTGTACGGAAAGTACTAAATGGTACTAAATTGGGTACAATTTGCATTCAGGTGTGGAAGTGTAGCATTGAGATAGATATCAGAAATTCGTACTTATGTGTACAAAAAGCACTAAAAGGTACTAAATTTGGTACAATTTGGATATGGGTGAACGCATCGAATTAAGATCCTGAAATATGGAAATAAGATTACTGTTGGAGTGGAAAAGTTTTAAATGGTACAAAATTTGCTATACGAATAAAGGTGGAATTCTGTAATTTGGTATTATAGTCGCTGTCGGTGTGTAGGATTGAGATATGGATGTAATTGTGCTACGTATTTGGCGAACCAGTAAATATTATTCGAAATATATGTGTACGGAAAGTACTAAAATGTACTAAATTTGTTACCAATTCGTATTTTGTAAACATATAAAGCTTGAAATCTGGAGTGAGAATCATGGTTAAAAATTACGGTTGTCATAAGGAGGTAGTTTTGAAAAGCTGTACACTAGGGTTATGAATTTTTTACAACCTCATATCCCTGTATGTTATTTTAATCAGTTTTTACCTAAGATTACATAAAATCTTAATTATAAAGTGATTCGATAAAAAAAGCTTCCGCACAAAAACCTTTTAAAGTTTTTATTTTTCCGAACTTTTGAACTTTTTTTAAGTCACTGTAAGCAGATATTTAACTGAAAACAAGGTATAGGAGCACACGACATAACTAAAATGACATAACCGTTTGTTTCTCACTAATTTTATCATCGTATTATACCATATATGGTAACATGGGGCGCCTTCGCCACTTGGGCGGCTACGTCAGCGCCGGTTTTCTCGCAAAATACAAGTGCTAGAAAAAATCCCAAAAGTTGGCAGTTGTGTCATAGGTATGATAGCGGACGCACGCGGTTTTGTGTTTTCAGGGTATTGGGAAAAATAATTATGGTAGGTATTTTTGTGATATCTTCTTTACCTTTTGGGATATCAAAAACACATTTTATACCGTTAGAAGGCAACTACTGAAGAATATAAATCCCAATAATTCGCATGAAAAAAGCAATTGCAAATGTCAATATATTAATATTACGAAATATGTAAGGGGTGGGGCGCCTACGCCATGATAGTTGCGTGGTGGGTTAATGTTAGAAATTTGTCATGTTTAACTTAAATTCTTTATACCATAGATATACCACACTATAATATGAAGTTAAAATCAAATATTATCCTAAACGTATCTTGTTTTAGTTATATTATGATCTTTGTACCTAAATTTAAGGCACCTTCTTCAATTAACCGCTAGAATCGGTTACTTTTTGTGAATTTTAAAATAATTTTTTATTATTCAATACAAAACATGCTCCTTTTTTGCATAATGTTGATATTTAAGGAAGAAGTATGGTAAATTACAGTTTTAGAGTCCGTTGGAGAATGTTCAATATCGATGGCGAAGCTGCCCCATGGGTGGGGAGTCTTCGCCACTTTTTACACATTTTATAAATTCTCAAAAATAATATTTTAAAAACAAAATTATAACCATTTATATATCAAAACTTATAGTCAATATATCCTAATACATATTTGTACCAAAATTAATATTTGAAAAAACTTTAACGGTGTCGGTATGAGAACATTTTGAACAAAAACGTGGCGAAGGCGCCCCATGTAACCATATATAATTTTATATTATATATAACTTTATTTCATATATCATAAAAATTAAAAGTGGTTTGTGCGGGACGTTTTTTTTTTAAATTTAAGTGGAATAAAAGTAATTTTTTCATTTCATAGAATTTAAAAAAAAATCAAAGTGGTTTGTGCGGAACCTTTTTTTATATAAAGTGGAATGAATGTTATTTTAGAAATTAATAGGCAAAAGTTTATTCATTCTCAGGAAATAATTTTTGTGAAAAAATTTCAAAAAGTCATAACCCTAGAGTTCGCATATGGACGAAAAGTACAAAATGGTACTAAACTTGGTACAATTAGAATTTGGGTGAGCGGATAGAGCTGGAATCATGAAATTTAAAATTAACTTTGCATTTGGAGTGTAAGATTGAGGTACTTTTGAAATTAGATTGCTGTTGGAGTATAGGATTGAGGTAGTTTTAGAAATTCGTACTGATGGGTAAGAAAAATACTAAATGGAACTAAATTTGGTGCAATTTGGATTTGGGTGAACGGCTAGAGCTGGAATACTAAATTTTGGAATAAAGGATACTGTAGGAGTTTAGAATGGAAGTAGTTTTGAAAAATCGTGCTTATGGGTACAAAAAGTGCTAAATGGTATTTAATTTGGGACAATTAGAATTTGGACTAACGTATAGAGCTGGAATCGTGAAATTTCGAATGAAGGTTGCTGCTAGAGTGCAGTATGCAAGTAGTGTTGAAAATGGATATGAAAAGTACTAAATGGTACAATTTGGATTTGGGTGCACAAATAGAGCTCCAAGTCTGAAATTTGGAATTAAGGTTACTGTTAGAAAGTAGACTGGAAGTAATATTGAAAATTCGTACTTATGTGTACAAAAAGTACTAAATTGTACCAAAATTTGGAACAATTTGGTTTTGGGTGAACGGAAAGAGCTTGAAACCTGAAATTTGAAATTTGCTGTTGGAGAATAGGATTGTGGTAGTTTTGGAAATTCGTACTTTTGGGTACGAAAAGTTCAAAATTGTACCAAAATTGGAACAATTTGGATTTTGGTGAACGGATAGAGCAGGAATGCTGAATTTTGGAATAAAGATTGTTGTTGGAGTGTAGAATGGAGATGAGAATAGGAAATATTTTTTGTGAAAAAATTTCAAAAAGTCATAACCCTAGAGTACACATATGGACGAAATTATTAAATGGTACTAAACTTGGTACAATTAGGATTTGGGTGAGCGGATAGAGCTGGAATCCTGAAATTTAAAATTAACTTTGTATTTGGTGAACGGCTAGAGCTGGAATACTAAAATTTGGAATAAAGGATACTGTAGGAGTTTAGAATGGAAGTAGTTTTGAAAAATCGTGCTTATGGGTACAAAAAGTGCTAAATGGTATTTAATTTGGGACAATTAGAATTTGGGCTAACGGATTGAGCTGGAATCGTGAAATTTTGAATGAATAACACTGTGTGTAATTTTTTGCAGGTTTCTCTGAACGTTTTTCCAATTCAAATCTAAAATCAAAGCAACAATACCAACAACAACTTTTTCAGCCGCACAAAGGCAAAAATTCCAAACGAAGAAAAAACGAACGTCGTTTACGAGATAAAATGTAATGGCGATATATCCAATACTTGCGAAAAGGTTTATGTCGGGACAGCCAAAACAAAAAGCAACCCTATGGACCAAAAAACTGCACTAGCAGCACACTGTGCAGTAACAGGACATACACCTCTTAAGTCCCTGTTTATACAGGGAAAGTTGATGAAAAAGAAAATTGAGTTTATGGGCGAGGGAGTAGAGAGGAATAAGAGGGGGTACACACACCTCTGTACTGGCATATTCTGTTTTGTTTCGTTTTTCTTCGTATACAACCTGAAGTTGGCTGCAGATTTGTTTTTGCATTTTCTTTCATTTTATTTTCTCTGTCGAGAAACAAACAATAGCGGAGGCAATTGAAACAAGTAAAAAAGCATTAAGTTCGGCCGGGCCGAACTTTTCATACCCTCCACCATAAAATATTCATTCCTGTCCCCAACTTTAAGTAAGTACGTTAAAATGTCAGATAATGAACATAAAATGCTTCATTCGGGAGGTCCTTTTTATGGTGCCTATATCTAACTGTTGACAATTTTTGGTGGGCTAGAAATTGGGAGGTACTGTTATATAGGGGTTATAATAAAACATGGGCCTATGTTGACAGTTTTTGATGGGAGCCTTTAATGTCAAATAACTTCTAATTCGGTTAAAAAATTTAGCTAGAATCCTCAAAATATCGAAAATCGGTACATAACATGGGAACTTCAAATGTCATTAACAACTAGTTTGAAGGTAGCTGGGCTATACGAAAATATGAACTTAAATGAACAATTTTTGTTGCAGAATTTTTGTTGACTTTTAAATTTCAAATTACAGAAAGTTCGTCCAAAAAATAAAGCTAAGGTACGGAAAATCGGGAGGTTTGTACAAAAACATGGACCTACGTTCGGTTAAATATATTAAGTAAAATTCTCAAAGTACCGAAAATAGGGAAGTATCGTTATATTGGGGCTATGTTGAAAATTGTTGATGCAGATGTATGGTGACCACTACAACCTTCAAATGTCAAATTACAGTCAGTTCTGTTAAAAATTGTAGCTAAAATTGCCAAATTACTGAAAATTGGGAGGTACCGTTACATGGGAGCTATATACGAACATGAACCTATGTTGACAATTTTTGATGGAGAGGTGTTGTGACCACTAAGAATTTCAAATGTCAAATGTTCAAATTACAGATAATTCGGTTAAAGCTTGTTGGTAAAATTCTCAAAATACCTGAAATCGGGCGGTAACGTTATATGGGGGCTATTCCAAAACATGGACCTATGTCCACTAGTTATATAAGTTTATTGACATTTAAGAACCCTAAATGTCAATTGATAGCTAAATCGGTCTGAAAATGTAGATAAAAACGTCAAAATGCCGTAAATCGGGGGTACCGTTATATGGGGGCTATACCAAAACTTGGACCTATTTCCACAACTTTTGTTATATAAGTTTAGTTACACTTAAGAACCCTAAATGTCAAATTATAGCTATATCGGTCTGAAAATGTAGCTAAAAACGTCAAAATACCGTAAATCGGGGGTACCGTTATATGGGGGCTATACCAAAACGTGGACCTATGTCCACAAGTTTTGTCGCATAAGTTTATTGACATTTAAGAACTTCAAATGTCAAATTATAGCTAAATCGATCTGAAAATGTAGCTAAACCCGTCAAAATACCGTAAATCGGGGGGTACCGTTATATGGGGGCTATACCAATACGTGGACCTATGTCCTCAACTTTTGTTATATAAGTTTACTGACTTTTAAGAACCCTAAATGTCAAATTATAGCTTAATCGGTGTGAAAATGTAGGTAAACCAGTCAAAATACCGTAAATCGGGGGGTACCGTTATATGGGGGCTATACCAATACGTGGACCTATGTCCACAACTTTTGTTATATAAGTTTATTGACTTTTAAGAACCCCAAATGTCAAATTATAGCTACATCGGTCTGAAAATGTAGCTAAAAACGTCAAAATACCGCAAATCGGGCGGTACCGTTATATGGGGGCTATACCAATACGTGGACCTATGTCCACAACTTTTGTTATATAAGTTTATTGACTTTTAAGAACCCCAAATGTCAAATTATAGCTACATCGGTCTGAAATGTAGCTAAAAACGTCAAAATACCGCAAATCGGGGGGTACCGTTATATGGGGGCTATACCAAAACGTGGACCTATGTCCACAACTTTTGTTATATAAGTTTATTGATACTTAAGAACCCTAAGTTTTAAATTATAGCTAAATCGGTCTAAAAATGTAGCTAAAAACGTCAAAATACCGCAAATCGGGGGGGTACCGTTATATGGGGGCTATACCAATACGTGGACCTATGTCCTCAACTTTTGTTATATAAGTTTACTGACTTTTAAGAACCCTAAATGTCAAATTATAGCTAAATCGATCTGAAAATGTAGCTAAACCCGTCAAAATACCGTAAATCGGGGGGTACCGTTATATGGGGGCTATACCAATACGTGGACCTATGTCCACAACTTTTGTTATATAAGTTTATTGACTTTTAAGAACCCCAAATGTCAAATTATAGCTACATCGGTCTGAAAATGTAGCTAAAAACGTCAAAATACCGCAAATCGGGCGGTACCGTTATATGGGGGCTATACCAATACGTGGACCTATGTCCACAACTTTTGTTATATAAGTTTATTGACTTTTAAGAACCCCAAATGTCAAATTATAGCTACATCGGTCTGAAAATGTAGCTAAAAACGTCAAAATACCGCAAATCGGGCGGTACCGTTATATGGGGGCTATACCAAAACGTGGACCTATGTCCACAACTTTTGTTATATAAGTTTATTGATACTTAAGAACCCTAAGTTTTAAATTATAGCTAAATCGGTCTAAAAATGTAGCTAAAAACGTCAAAATACCGCAAATCGGGGGGGTACCGTTATATGGGGGCTATACCAAAACGTGGACCTATGTCCACAAGTTTTGTTATATATATTTGTTGACACTTAAGAACCCTAAATGTCAAATTATAGCCAAATCGGTCTGAAAATGTAGCTAAAAACGTCAAAATACCGTAAATCGGGGGGTACCGTTATATGGGGGCTATACCAAAACGTGGACCGATATAGCCCATCATCGAACTTGACCTGCCTGCAAACAAAAGACGCACTTTCCCAAAATTTCAGCGTCCTATCTCTATTTTTGTGGATGCTAGAGTGATTACCACAGACGGACGGACGGACGGACGGACGGACGTGCTCAGATCGACTTAGAATTTTACCCTGATCAAGAATATATATACTTTATAGGGTCGCAAATGAGTATTTCAATGCGTTACAAACGGAAAAACAAACTTAATATACCCTCCATACTATGGTGGAGGGTATAAAAAAGACCATTTGGAGGAAAAACTATTTTTTAAGCAAAAACAATTCGAAATATGTGGAAATATCAAAATTAAAATGCAATTCAAGGGTTCCTTTAATAATTAATTGTTTATCACACACGTCCGTTTTTACTTTTCATTAAAATTTTTCCTTGGATTTGTTTTTGAACGGCGCAATGTGAAAATGAGTGTGAAGAAGAATAAGAAAAATTATAAAATTGACACAAACATAATTTCCGTGTCTAAACAACAAGGAAATTTTAAAAGAAACTGAGAAGAAAAATTTTCTTTCCAGTTTGAATGTCTAAACACGGTCTAAATTATGTACAAATACTGTCGCAAGAAAATAACTACAGACGAAGATATATGTTGGAAATGCTCAAATCTACCGAAGCACTATAGTGAAATTTAAAAATACTTCAGTTGTAAAATACCTTTGAACATGAGAGGAAATAGAATTTTCGTCAAAAAACAAAATGTAATTATTGCTAATTTAATATTTTTGTTATTTAAATATTTTATGTAACAATATGTTATTGTTTTTTTTCGAATTATGATGATGATGATCGTCGAGGACGATCGAAATATCGGTAAAATAAAGTGATACATTAAAACCAACTACAAATTGTTGTTTTTATGTTCCATGACCTCAAGCCAAATCAAAAATCAAAGAAGAAATTATATTTAGCATTCATCGTATTGGTTCGAATTGAAAAAAAATCCTATGTTTCACGAATTGTACTTAGCATTTATGGAATTGGTTCACATATTATTCATGGAGTTCGTTCTGATGCCGAAGAAAAAATAGGATCCTTTATCACTTTATTGGAACTAATTCAATGAGCATGGAACCACTTCCAGAACTAGAATGACACTGGAACTCTCCGCGTGCATTGCAGATGTTTGAGGTATGCTTAAAATTTACAAACATGATTTCACTCCTCTCAGAGACGTGACGGAAGTCATTAGTGCTCGCTGTTTTGTCATTTATTCCACATTGCATTCCACATCACTTGGTGCTGTCATCTGTTTATAGTGGGTATAAAATAAGATTAGTAATATGGCTTTTTATCATTTCAATATTTTGCTACAATTCATTTCAGTAGAATCGAAGTTCACGTCACTACAGCAACCAAGGTGATCTCATAATACCGCTGACTCTTGCAATAATACAACTTTTGGATGTGATCACAACTATGCCCAATTTTGGATGTGTATGTACGTATGTACGTACATGCCATGAGTAAAAGTGAAAATGAAATAACTGACGTAATTCTACATGAGATTATTTTCGTGCACCTGAAATATAACTGATTTTGTGTAGGTATATTGCTAGTTTTGCTCTTCTCAATATATAGTCAATTTGAAAACTAAACATTTTCTCATCTTACGAGTACGTCATGTTCAAAACTAGATTCAACAAATTGTCCAATTTGAGATGGCCTAATATTGAAATAGACATGCAATGGCAATTCAACATTGCGACATTAGATCACCTTACTAGTTGACAAAACTAAATGTTGAACTTACAAACTTTGAATTTAACTTAAATTGAAAATAATCAAATTGTACAAAACCACAAGAAATATTATATTTATTTATAGAAACGAAATTAGCATGGGTTACTAAAGTAATAAATTGGAATTTTGTTCCATTAATGTACGAAAATTTCAAAATTTTTAGAGGGCCTTTAGAGGAAAACTTACGAGGACAATAGCCGTGGTTGAAAAAAGAATTTTTGGAGGACCCATACAGACCAACATGCATGGATTTATAAAAGAATTTTTGGGAGGACCCACAAAGGCCAACATGCGTATATTTATAATAGAATTTTTGAGGGACCCATAAAGGCCAACATCATTTTGGGGCTCCCATAGAGGTCATTATGTGTGGATTTATTAAAGAATTTTTTGGGATACTCATAGAAGTCATTATGCCTGCATTTGTTTATTAGAGAAATTTTTGGTAAAACCATAGAGCCCATTATGCCCATTACACTTTACAACAAAATTGGACAATTGGAAAGTGGACCAAAAAAAGAAGACACGTGTATCGGCGTTTTGAAAGTTTACGTCGGGAAGTGACCTAAAAAGGCGTGGCATGTTCCGCCCATTTCTACAGGTTTTGAAATATTCGACACATACAAAATTATTTGTCATAAAATTTGACTATAGGTCCCCGAATACACCAAAACTGTAAATCGTACCTAAACGCCAGGAATCTGCCAAAAGTAAAATCACGTTTTAGGGTTAATGTTGTACTTTATCTGAGTTTATTAAGTTTTGTCCCACAAAACTTCATTCTAGATAGAAGACGTCAAAGACAAAAATGTTCTCCATCAAATTTCAATATAAGTCGTCGAATAAATGAAATATGTGTTTACAATATATATCAAGAAAAACACCCAAATGTTTTTTGAATAAATTTGTTTTGTTCCTTTTACGACATGGTAGAACAAGAAAAGGTAGCAGCAATACCCAGCTGACTGAACTGGGTTGTAGTGTTAGTGTCAAATTCCATTCGACATTTTATGTATTTATTTCTATGTTCGATGTATATTAGGGATATATATTTTTGAAGAACAAATTTATTCATCAGAAAAAAACTATTTCCCATAAAGACGGCTTCATATCATTGACATGTAACCTCCTCCAGGTCCGAACGACATGCCGCACACTAAAACATCGCTTATAGAGGCGGTACAATATTTGTTAATATGTGTGGTATTTTGTTAAACTTGAAAAGAATAAAGCCCTAATAAACATGTGCTTTTTTGTTTTCAAAAGCAAACGATCTTTTTTCAATGAATTATCAGCGACCCGAAACATTTTTGCAAGTATTCTACTTTCTGCGAGAAATTATGCATTTAGTGGAATGATATGGAAACATTCAAATTGAAAATCTAACGAGTTTTCATTCATGTTTTCCAAAATATTCAATCAAATGTGAAAAAATATTAGTTTTTTAAATTCCAATAATTTATAGACATTTCCTTGTTTTGTTTACATTTACGTTGACACTAAGGTTTACAAACAAAAACTAATCCCTTTGTGGTTGTTGTTCGAGTTGTATTTGTTGTAGTATTAACTTTACCTTGTATTTGTTCTACCATGCTTTTACGAGTTGATGCATGAAAGTAACATGAAATTTAGTTTTAGACTTTCATTATGAGTCTCTGAACAAAAGAAATGTTTAGCTATAATATTTAACATCTCCAGAAGCTTTTTATATATGACTAGCAAATGTCCGCTACTTTGTATGCGGAAAATAAAAACTATACAAATAAACAATATTTAATATGGTAAACACTGAAAATTTGTATGTACTAATACCTATTTGAATTGATATTTAATTTCATTCAAGTACTGTACACGTTTTGTCCGAGTTTCAAAAAAAGACCTATACACTTCAACAGCGGCCCACATTTTAAATTCCGGTATGGGTATTTTGAAAATTTGATCCAAATTTTCAAACCGAAATTTGGAATTTGTGATATCAAGTGTAGAAACACTTTATTCAAAATATGTTGCCCTATATAACAGTTAATTTTTGAGTTATTTTATTTTATGCCTTTTTATTCTCAGGGTGTAACCTTCTTGTAAAACATTAGCCGCATAGATCTACCTTTTCAAATGAACTTTCTGTAACGTTCAGAATAGACAAAAAAAAAAATAAAAAAAAAAATTTGTTGAAAAGGTACGTTTGACTTTTTGATTTCAGAACATTATTTAGAAACCGAATACGTGTTAACATAGAAACAATAGTACATTATTCAGTACAATTTTTAAAATCCAGGACCTTAGCTCAAATGTTATAGTTTTAGCTCTACTTGTTCACCCAATGCCAACGGTATTACATGTAGAAACCTTTCATAGATTTAAAGGCGTATTTTAATAAACATTCTGATCCAATCTCAACCGTGATCCTCATAACAAATTTCATTTATCGATTCACTCAATACAAGTGCTTCAATATTTAGTATTATTTAATACTTCTAGTACACTTATTGTACGACCACCTCTAACAATGAACCTAACAAATAGTACATTTCGTATTTCTCAATAAATCAGCCAGCCCTCAACCTAATTTCAGAATTTGTATGCATTTCAAAAAATCCTTATCTAAACACCAACACAATCCCTCATACAACAATTCGAAATTCCACCTATATCCCATTATGCAACACAAAACTGGTACCAAATTTAGTACTTATAATATGTATAAGTTTTTAAAATTACTTCCTTTTATCAAAAACTATATCCCAACCACGATTTAGTATTTTTCGTATACATAAGTACGAATTTCCAAAGCTTCCTGTCTATCTATACTATAAACGACAACTGCTATACTAATACCGAATTTCACAATTTCCGAATTCCACCTCTATTTATAATACCATTAATCATTTTCGTATGAAAGTACGAATTTCATTAACTATCTCCAACAGTAATTCCGAATTTCAGGATTCCACCTCTATCCATTTAGTACTTTCGTACTCATAAGTACTCGTACGAATTTCTAAAACCATCCCAAACCTACACTGCAACAGCAATATTAATTTCAAATATCAGGATTCCAGCGCTATCCGTTCACCAAACTCCACATTGTAACAAATTTAGTACTTTTCGTACCCATAAGTACGAATTTTCAAAACTTCCTTAATCCTACACTCCAACAATAACCTTAACTAGAAATTTCAGGATTCCAGCTCTATCTATCCACCTAAAATTAAATCGTACCAAATTTAGTAACATTTAGTACATTTCGTACCTATAAGTACAAATTTCAAAGACTAACTCAATCCAATCCTTCAGTCCGACAGTAATCTTAATTCCAATTTTCAGGACTCCACATCTATTCGTTCCTCCAAACCCAAATTTAGTATTTTCCGTACCCATAAGTACGAATTTCCAAAACAGCCTCAATCCTATACACTATAAGTAACCTTAATTATAAATTTCAGGATTCCAGCTCTATCAGTTTACCCAAATCCAAATTGTACCAAATTAAGTACCAATTATTAGTACCAATTTAAGTACCATTTTCCATACCCATAACTATGAATTTCCATATCTACTTCAATCCTACACTCCATAAGTAATCTTAATTCCAAACTTCAGGATTCCAGCTCTATCTGTTCACCCAAATCCAAATTGTACCAAACTTAGTACAATTAGTACTTTCCGTACCCATAAGTATGAATTTCCAAAACTACCTCAATTCTTCATTCCATCAATAATCTTAATTCCAAATTTAAGGATTCCAGCTCTATCCGTTCACCCAAATCCAAATCCAAATTGAGTACCATTTAGTACTTTCTGTACCCCCTAAGTACGAATTTCCAAAACTTCCTCAATCCTACACCCCAATAGTAATCTTAATTCAAAATTTCAAGATTTCAGCTCTATCCGTTCTCCCAAATCTAAATTGTACCAAATTTAGTACCGTTTAGTACTTTTCGTACCTATAAGTACGCATTTCCAAAACTACTTCAATCCTTCACTCCATCAGTAATCTTAATTCCAAATTTCAGGTTTCCAGGTCTATCCAAATCCAAATTGTACCAAATTTAGTACCACTTAGTACATTTCGTACACATAAGTATGAATTTTCAAAACTACCCACATATCTCAATCATACACTTCGACGGTAATCTAAATTCCAAATTTCAGGTTTTCAGCTCTATCCGTTCACCCAAATCCAAATTGTACCAAATTTAGTACCATTTAGTACTTTTCGTACACATGAGTACGAATTTCTTAAACCATTACCTTTCATAAAAACCACTTACCAACCTTTATTTCCGTACCAAATTTCAAGGTTCTAGCTATAGCCGTTCAAAATATACAATTGGTGCTAAATTTTATAACTTTTATCACTTTTTGTACACTTAAAGGTCGAAGTTCCATTGGTACATCTTTCTAACTCTCCATCAGTGACCCCCATTCCAAATTTCAGAATTCTAGCTTTTCCCGTTTGCCTTAAACAAAGGGTACGATATTTAGTACCTTTTAGTACTTTTCGTAGCCTTCTAGCCTTATTTCACACCTACACACCAACAGCAACCCATAGTCAAATTTTCAACTTTCTAGCTTCAGCGGTTTCGTCTGGGCGATGATATGTCAGTCAGTCACTCACTCATCACTAAGCTCTTTTATACATTTTCGTTATCTGCGGTAACAAAATATATTTTATTGATGTTTTTCAAAATAAATTCTTTCAGAAGATTATGTGTGCTCGATCCAAACTGTGTTTGAAATATCTATGGTGAATATATATAGGGATAATATTAATAACCCAGATCGGACTTTGTAAAATTACGTATTTTAGTACTATAAACTAAAATACTGTCATCAGGATAAGTCATAGGATCCTGATATTGTATGTGAAAATGCGGGGATAGTGTACGACTATTGTCCAGTGAATATACATACATATATCTGACATACGAGCCCTAACATCCATGATTTTGGCATGGTCCTAAATACTATAATGATGGCAGCTACTCCTGCTCTGGTAAAATTAACTGAATTAACCCTTTATTGAAGAATTTTTGGGGCACCCATAGAACCCATTATGCGTGGATTCATTAAAGAATTTCTGGGGCACCCATAGAGCCCATTATGCGTGGATTTATAAAAGAATTTTTGCGTCACCCATAGAGCCCATTATGCGTGGATTTATTAAAGAATTTTTGGGGCACACATAGATGCCATTATGCGTGGATTTATTAAAGAATTTGTGGGGCACCCAAAGAGCCCATTATGCGTGGATTTATTAAAAAATGTTTGGGGCAACCAAAGAGACCATTATTAGTGGATTTATTAAAAAATGTTTGGGGCAACCAAAGAGACCATTATTAGTGGATTTATTAAAGAATTATTGGGGCACCCATGGAGACCATTATTAGTGGATTTATTACTACTACTATGCACATTGGGCCCAATGACAGGTTTTTGAGGCAACAAGTCACTGGAAGCAGCTAGAGCTACCAAATTTCGTTCCAATGTTTTTAATGGGCATAAAAGTACTTCTGCAAAATTTGGTAAGAATCGGTTCAGATATAGATATAGTTTTCATGTATATGTTTCATCCGATTTAATCCGATTTTATATTTAAGCCCCACAAAGGTCACAATTTGCATCCGATCGCCTTAAAATGTGATATGGTAAATCCTGTTCAGGTTAGAATCAGGTCCTGAAAATTTGGCTCTGATCGGTTCAGATATATATCTACATATATATAGAAACCTTTTCAGGTATACAATGATGTTCGAAATATAAATCTTCTGAAATGGCTGGACCGAATTTGATAAAATTTTGTTTGTAGATTCATAAGGTCTGAGAATAGGTCGTAAGGTACTTTTTATACCGAAAAATGGAGGGGGTGGGGGACCTCCCCCACAACAAGTTTTAGCCAAACGCGAAATCTCAGAGATTATTAGACGCATTGGTATACAAAACAATAGTAATTGTGACCTCTATCATTAATTTATGTTTTGGAAGTAGAAAACCGCGATCGCGTCCGTTATTTGAAAACTTTATAATTACAGGTTAAGATCTTGAAATTTAGTAGGTGTTTGTAGTACCAGTTATTAAATTTAAAGATCTAGAATATTGAAGATTTCAATGCTTGGTGTAACTCGGATAAGATTACTATAAAATTTGGCGACTTGTGTCATATTGAGCATCGTCCAGTCCCAACCCAATCTAATAAATTAAAATATCCACATTTTTAAGTGGCACGCTATCTGTAAGTAATTTTCTATAAGTATTCGGATCCATACGGACATGAAATTTTTTTACACATATAGTACTCACTATTACCTTCTATCAGATATATATAGTTTCGACAATACGTCGCAATACCGCGAGTTTTATTCCAAAAACTATTTAAACTACAATACGAACTACACAAAAAATACACCACAAGTCTACTTCAAATATTCCTTACCAAATCTAACTTCTTTTATTTCTTAATCAGAATATTAATTTATATACCTTTACACGTTTTATCCATTAAAAAAACTGTTTATTAAATCAGCGGTTTTTAATTGCCGAGCGAAACAAATTTGTTCTTCGTTGGATAAATTTTTATAAAATTTTACAAAGTAACATGCAATATCTTTGACAGCTCGGTATGTGACCACGAAGCGTTGCCAGGTTGAAATGATTTTGTTTCTAAGTGGTTCAAAGTGTTAAGAATCTAATCCCGTTACTAATTTATACAAATATATGACTTCAAAACTAGACTTTTTGCCTCAGAAACCTGCCATTGGGCCCAATGTGCTATGCGTGGATTTAGTTAAGATTTTTTGGGGCGCCCATAGAGCCTATTATGCGTGGATTTATTAAAGAATTTTTGGGGCACCCATAGGGTCTATTATGCGTGGATTTATTAAAGAATTTGCGTCACCCATAGAGCCCATTATGCGTGGATTTATTAAAGAATTTTTGGGGCACACATAGATGCCATTATGCGTGGATTTATTAAAGAATTTGTGGGGCACCCAAAGAGCCCATTATGCGTGGATTTATTAAAAAATGTTTGGGGCAACCAAAGAGACCATTATTAGTGGATTTATTAAAGAATTATTGGGGCACCCATGGAGACCATTATTAGTGGATTTATTAAAGAATTTTTGGGGCAACCATGGAGCCTATTATGCGTGGATTTAGTTGAGAATTTTTGGGGAGCCCATAGAACCTATTATGCGTGGATTTATTAAAGGATTTTTGGGGCACCCATAGAGCGTGGATTTATTAAAGAATTTTTGGGGCACCCATAGAGCGAGGATTTATTAAAGAAATTTTGCGTCACCCATAGAGACCAATATGCGTGGATTTATTAAAGAATATTTGGGGCACCCATATAACCCATTATGCGTGGATTTATTAAAGAATTTTTGGGGCACCCATATAACCCATTATGCGTGGATTTATTAAAGAATTTTTGGGGCACCCATATAACCCATTATGCGTGGATTTATTAAAGAATTTTTGGGGCACCCATAGAGCGAGGATTTATTAAAGAAATTTTGCGTCACCCATAGAGACCAATATGCGTGGATTTATTAAAGAAATTTTGCGTCACCCATAGAGACCAATATGCGTGGATTTATTAAAGAATATTTGGGGCACCCATATAACCCATTATGCGTGGATTTATTAAAGAATTTTTGGGGCACCCATATAACCCATTATGCGTGGATTTATTAAAGAATTTTTGCGGCACCCATATAACCCATTATGCGTGGATTTATTAAAGAATTTTTGCGGCACCCATATAACCCATTATGCGTGGATTTATTAAAGAATTTTTGGGGCACCCATATAACCCATTATGCGTGGATTTATTAAAGAATTTTTGGGGCACCCATAGAGCCCATTATGCGTGGATTTATTAAAGAATTTTTGGGTCACCCATAGAGCCCATTATGCGTGGATTTATTAAAGAATTTTTGGGTCACCCATAGAGCCCATTATGCGTGGATTTATTAAAGAATTTTTGGGGCACCCATATAACCCATTATGCGTGGATTTATTAAAGAATTTTTGCGGCACCCATATAACCCATTATGCGCGGATTTATTAAAGAATTTTTGGGGCACCCATAGAGCCCATTATGCGTGGATTTATTAAAGAATTTTTGGGTCACCCATAGAGCCCATTATGCGTGGATTTATTAAAGAATTTTTGGGGCACCCATATAACCCATTATGCGTGGATTTATTAAAGAATTTTTGGGGCACCCATATAGCCCATTATGCGTGGATTTATTAAAGAATTTTTGGGGCACCCATATAACCCATTATGCGTGGATTTATTAAAGAATTTTTGGGGCACCCATATAGCCCATTATGCGTGGATTTATTAAAGAATTTTTGGGGCACCCATATTAATGAAAAAAATTGAAATGAAAAAAATTTGCCATAACCAAAAACATAATCAATTTTTCACCATAAAAACTCGACTCTGTTATTCATATTTTACCCCTTAGGCTTAACATAAAACAACAGTACACCTATTGTCAACACAAGTCTTTGTGTTGCAAACTTTGATCGTAGAACTATTTTATTTTTTATAAATGACTCATTTACTATCTCTTGTGTATGAGAGTTGTATAGTTGATGAACGAACTAGTTCAATTGAACGATTCATTGAAAAGAGCGTATGAACTATGTCAGTCGATATAGTTCATTATAGTTCAATAGTTCACTGAACTATAATCAGTCAGTGACCTACGATCAACGAACGATTCACAATCTAGTTCAACATGTCGTTCACAAATACATAAAGTGACGGCGTCGTCTATGTTAAGGGATGCCTGTGATCAGTTTGTTTATGTTTTATATCCAGGTACATGGAATAGCTGTCCGTAAATGAAGATTTCTCCAAAAACATACGAGACATAACATATTACAATATGTCGAATCCATTACCTATTGAATCTGTCTCTTTGGATAGAAAAAAGGGAAAAAATAAAAAGAAACACACACGCACAAAGCTTTTTCGCAATGAAAATTTCTACACACACACCCAAAATAAGATTTTTGCCCGCCACCTAAATTAAGGATGTTTTTTTTTCTAAAATTAATTAATCGTTCATTAAGAATGCAATAAAAATATGTAAATGTAATATTTTTGTTATGGAGTAGTTAAATTATTGCTCTGTTCCAGAACCTGCAAGATTCTACTATTTTTACTACGATAAAAATTTTTCCTTTATGTTATCGAAAAAAAATAGTAAAAATTAGTAGATTCTTGCAGTTCTGGAACAGACCTTATATTAGTCTTTTGATTGTATTTGGTGTATATATGTCCCGGGCCACACTAGAGTAATTTCAATGAAATTTTGACATGAAACTTTGCATTTTTTGGAAAAAAATCATAATTTCAAGAAACTAGTGTACACGGTTTCATGTGTTCTGCAATTTTGCTTTGTTGCAATATTCGTATGAAACAAACAGACCGTTTTATTTTACATTTTCTTTTACTTTCATGTCAAAATTTCAGTGAAATTACTCTTAGTGTGGCCCGGGACTATGCGTTTTCATCAAACGACCGATTAAGAGCCGGTAAACGATTTTGATCCGAATGATTGAACTGGACAGTGAACTATGAACTAGATTACTGACCTAGTTCAGTTTAAAGAGCTGAGTTATTGAACAAGAGCTTTCAAATGAACTAGATTGTACAACTCTATTGTGTACAATCAAAATCACGGCTGCTAGGTTTGACGTTGGGATAGGTAAGTCGACTTTCGAATAATCGATTAATCTTGTTCACTTGGCGGTTTTACAGTTTCAGAAGAAAACTCGAAAATCGACGAATATTAGATTATAATCGATTCGATGAAGTTTTAAAACAACTGAAATAATCGCCAGGCCGAAAAATCGCATTTCTAGTTTTAGACCAAAATAGAAAACTCAAAAAATCGATTATTGCTTTCCATTAGGGCTAGGTAAGTCGACTTTCTGCAGCCAAAAATCTAAAAATCGGAGTCGACTTTTGCCTGGAGGAAAAATCCCATAATCGATGTTCTTGTGATCGATTTTCGAGTTTGCCCATAGATTGTTGACTTTGCGGTTTAAAGTGGGGTACACACGATCAGTTTTGACTGTCAGTTTTGCTCAAATAATCGGTTGTTTGCCAGTGTGGCCGCTAATTTTTGTCACTCATCAGGCAACCACAAAATATTTTGTGGTTGCTGGACAGTTTGACATTTATCGATATTTCCGAAAAAATTACAGTCAAAACTAAACGTGTGTATCACGCTTTACACTTTTGGCGGTTTTACTGTTTCAAAAGAAAACTCGAAAAACGACAAATAGTCGATTATAATCGATTTTCTGCGGTTATGAAAAAGTCGAAAGTCGAGTTTTAAGACAACTGAAATAATCGCATGGCCGAAAAATCGCATTTTTAGTTTTAGACCAAAATAGTCCGTGTTTACACACACGGGAAAGTAAATTCAGTTTTTAGGCAATAGGGGGTAGGAAAGAGTATTGAGGAGCTCTTTCCTCTCCGCTCTCTCCCAAAAACTCAATTTACTTTTCCAAGAAATTTGTGTGTCTAAACACAGACATAGAAACGTTGAAAAATCGATTATTGCTTTCTATTACTTATCCTTATTGCACGTGTTAACATACATATTCAATTGAGCTCAAACTTTGGCAATCTTAATTTTTAACAAAACTAAATATTTTAGGAGGGTGCCACAAAAAAAAGCCGACATCGATTTTTCCCATTGAGTTAAAACCAGTCTATTAATTACAGACATTAGGTCTGTACGATAACCCAAAAATTTGTACAAATTCGTACAGAGTTTTGTGACTGAGAACTTGCAAATTTTTGCTGGGAGAATTTGTCCCGTAAAAATTTGTAAGTTCGGCCAGCTGACTTTTAATCAGCTGTTAAATGTAAACAACTTGAAATGTTACCATTTGTGACCAAGAAAAGTTCACATTTTTTAGATTTTAAAGCGTTGTGGATAGGGTTACTGCTTTAAATAAGTCAAATGCAATTTTAAAATGTATGTTTTTGTTCCATTTGGTTTAAAACATCAAAAGAAACAAAAACTATTTTCATACATTTTCGGAAACAGCTGACTTTCTTGCAAGTTTTTGCAAAATGTTATTCGATAACTTTCTACAAATTTTCTTGCTTGAGAGAGCAACATTTATTGAGAGAGGTTGCTGGAACTTGCTGAGTAATTATTGCTGAGAAAGTTATCGTACACACCTAATGTTCACAGATGAGAAAAATCAAAAAAAAAAAATCGCCGGAGCGCTTTTTAATTAAATCGCGATTCAAGTTGACATTTTTAAGGTTTTTTTAGGTTTTCAAGAGTTTGCTTTAAAAACCGCAAGACCTATCGAAATGGGACTGAAGAAAGTGTCGTAGCTATGAAAATTCTGTACAAGATTCACCTTTACGATAATTTCATAGATTTTACCGTTATTGAGATATAGAAGTTCAAATTGGGACAATGGACTGACTGTATCGCCTCCTTATAAAATAAGTTCATACATGGTGCGCCTTAATGACTTTAAGTGAAAACCGCTTACACCTGGGAATTTTTTCTGAATTTGAAACAATAATGTTCATAGGTGAGAAAAATCCAAAAACAAGAACAAATCGCTGGAGGGATTTTTAAATAAATATCGGTCAAAATTCACATTTTTAGGTTTTCGAGATTTTGCTTGGAAACCGCAAGTGCTATAGAAAATGGGGCTAAAGAAAATGTTGTAGCTGTGAAAATTCTGTAGAGGATTGACCATTATGATTTGCTCATAGGTTTTACCTTTTTTGAGATATAGAAGTTCGGACTAGATTTTTAGTTTTTGTTTTTGTGTTGGGTTTTCACGATTTCCTTGAAGTCTTATCGAAATTGGACTAGAGAGAATTTTTAGCTGTAAAAATTCTCTACAAGATTGGCTTTCGTAATATGTTGTACCATTTTCGAGATATATAAGCTTTAGTTGGGAAATTGCAGTCATGGCATTGTTTTATAAGGAGGCGATACAGTCAGATACAAATTTAGTCCCATTTCGATAGGTCTTGCGGTCTCCAAGCAAACTCGCGAAACCCTAAAAAACTCCTAAAAATGTCAACTTGAATCGCGATTTATTTAAAAAGCGCTCCGGCGATTTTTTTTTGTTTGTTGATTTTTCTCATCTATGAACATTGTAGTTTCAGAATCCCCAAAAATTTCCCAGGTGTAAGCAACTTTCATTTAAAGTTGCTTCAAGAGCACCGTGTGCATATTTTAATTTTTGACGATTTTATAAAATAGGTTTGACGATTTTTATTTTAAAAATAATCTGGCAGACCTGCTCACAATATCAACAGAGCGCTCTTTCTTTTCCTCTTTATATTGATTATTTCATGAACCCAAAACGTAAAAAAAAACAAAACAGCACCCGGCAAAACATTGTGAAATAGAAAACATGTGATTTTAACAATACATCCAAACAAAGCGCTCAAAAGTTGATTCACTTCGTTCAGAGAATACCTCATACAAGGTACCCGCATCAGCCCAGCTTATGTACTGCAAGCTATCAAAAAGTTGTTAAAATGAAACAGACAAAAATAAAAATTTAAATGAAAAATTGTGCATTTTTTGATGTATGTTTGTAATAATGCGTTTAATACCAGCCTAATGAAATTTTGTTGAAAAAATTATGTGAATCGCTTTATTTTTGGAAAACATTTTTGACATTTCATAGCACTGAACTGGTTTTTGTTGTGCCATGCTCTCATCCATACACTTTTGGTTTATTTCTATGTGCTCTCTCTTTTTTGTATTTTTCAGATTCACATACAAAAACTTCAGTAGCGAGGTTCGTGTTTGTTCTACATTCTTCTTCATATAACCCCACCACCAAGCAAAGCACCACTTGTTGGAATGGTTGTGTTGTTCATCAACAACAACAACAGCAGCATAATCGTCTCCAAGAAAACTAAAGCAAATACGAAACAACAACAGCAACACTAAATACGTTGCCGCTCAGCTGTATTTTATCGATTCTTCACTCATTTTACGTTCAGCCTATGTTTGCTGGCTAATGGTTTGTTAGTGTGCTCTCGTTATCAGACCTAAGTAGTGCCAGTATCTGAGTATCTCTACATATTACGACAGTACAGCATATGAGTTCAGTACTATTGATTACTTGTTGTTGTTCTTCTTCTTTGATTACAAACGGTAGTGTGTGGTGTTCGCGTCTGTCATCAAACGAAACTAGCAGTATCTGAAAGAGCGTTCGTGCGTATTGTACCTCTCTTCTGGATAATATAAGTCCATTGAATCGGTTTATTTTTTGTCCTGAAAATTGTGCAGTCTTAACACGTTGTCCTTGACATTCGTCTGTCCAGTTAATCACAGTTTCGCTGTCGTTTTCATAAAAAAGTGCCAGTTAGTGTGAAAAAAAGTTCTCACCTTCACAGCTCCAGAAGAAAGAATCAAACCAAAAAAAGAAATTAATATCATTTTCTCAATAAATTAAAATAAAACTCTTCCAATCAAAATGAGGGAAATCGTTCACTTGCAAGCTGGTCAATGCGGTAACCAAATTGGTTCTAAGGTTAGTAAACATGTCTATACATTTTTGTGCATTTAGTTAGGTCATTTAGCTGAGATTATGTTTTGATGTATTTCACAAATTGATTCATTCATCTTCTTCTTTTTTCTTCTACATGCCTTAGTCATTCAGTTTGTTACAATTACTATTTTCCCATTTCCTAACCTCAATATTTAATTATAACACATGTTAATGTTTTTGTTTTCCTCTTTTGCTTTGCTCTCTTCTTTTACTTATCGCTACAAAAGAAGGCGTGCAAATATTTTTCATGTTGTACGCTGCCATCGTTTCCACACAATTTTTATCGCCTCGTCATTCATTACCCCTACCGACCGACCGACCGTCTGTATCGCATTTGCTTGTGTTTGGGTTTTTCTTTGCAATTTGCGAACACTCATTGATTAGGGGTATTCACTGAATATACAAAGAAGAATTGTTATGTTGGTTATTGTTATGATAGCATATTTATTGAACATTGCCTTATGAAAATAAAGGTCTTGTTAAAGTCTTCTATCTATAAAAAAAGTCGTTGAAAACTTGGCTTGTCGAAGTTAATCTGCTCAAAATATTGTGTTCCATAAATTAGATTCTAAATGTCTTCTTTATATAAATCTGCTGAGGATATTTTATTCATAGAAGACCGTGCGAATGTCTTCTATCGATAGGACATTTCTATTAAAGTTTGGATGAAGGTGTTCTTAAAAACCTGCTGAAAATCCTCATTTTTATCTCCTGAGTACTCTTATTGTTTTCAATTGATTTTTCCTCTCTCGAATTCTGTTTTTTTCTTCATTTGGGTAAAGAGTAACACATTTTATACATATGATAAAATTATAATCAAGCAGCTGAAATAAATCGATACCTGGGTGTGTGTGTCTTTTATTTCTCAAACATACGTAAATTGAGAATTTCACATAATTAACCTACATACTCGTACTCGTAAACGTTCACACATAAATGGTGCACCCCACAGGCACATTCTCTCCCCATTAAATTTAACTTTGATTCCTCTATTAGAATTACTTTTAATAAAACTGAAAAAATAAAAGCTTTCATTCGCTAGAGCCGGGTCAGCCAAGCAAAAGTTCTGTTTGTGTGAGTCACATGCACGAGAGTTATTCTCCGTCTCTCTGCAACCACTACCGGTTTATTTCTTGTTACCCAGCAAACCAATCGTACCGAAACCGGAACAAAATTCGGACGATTTCTGATACGAAATCGTAGCGATATCTCAACGAAAGTTGAATGAAATGGTTGACATAATTTCGGAGCGAAAACGGATCGATTTGGGTCAGAATTCGGATGAAAATCCTTGGGAATATCGGAATGCGAATTTTTTCCTCCGAATTTCGTACAGATTTCTGAACGATTTAGGAATAATGTCGTATGAAAATCTGAGGTACCTTACGAATCTTCGTAAAGATTTCTAAACGATTTTGGATTAATGTCGTATGAATATCGAAGAAAATTTTTTTTCAATTTTTCTTTGTAATGTTTTTTTATTGGAACATTGTAATTTCAAACGCATCTAATGATTTTCACTGTTGTTATTATTTTGAAGTTATACCTAGTAGAACAATGCAAACTTTGTGTACGAATATGTTGGGTCCATCAGCATGTTATATTTAAAATATTTAAAAATTTTATATGCGAATTTTAAAACCAAGCTTTTTGTTTTTCGACAACAAAGTAAAATGTTGCTTGTTGGATACATACGCTGTTGTGCGAAGGGAAATTTGTTTCCGACATATCGATCCGAAATCGGAAGAAAACCTATAGCATATTCGAAGGGAAATTTACTTCCGACATTCTCTCCGAAATCTGAACGAATTCCCCTACGAAAAAAGCGTTTAGAAATCGGAACGAAATATGAACGATTTTGATTCCGAAATTGTTCCGATGTGTCGGACATCAGACATTTGGTTTGCTGGGTAGAAACGATGGGTGGTGAACAGTGTGGCCATTTTAGCATTTTTGCAGCTAAATTTAGCATTCTTTTTTTGTATTTAGCCGCAAAATTTCAATTTAGCATTTTTCAATTATTAATTTAACATTATTCTATCAACAAAATCCGAAAATTTTGGTACTTTTTGTATAAAAAAACATATGATAACTTTTGGTTGACTACACATTTATACGTAGAGATGGGAAATTGATAAATACCTGGAAATTTACCCAAAATGTGGGTAGAAACTATATAACATGCAATGCTCAAATTATTCTATCAACAAAATAACATGCAATGCTCAAATTAGAGGAGAAAACACGGTGGACTAACAAAATTTAGATTCAATATAAATAAAATTATTTATTTCACATATGAAAACAGCTTAAATAAGACCTATTTTGGTAGCATCATCCTTTCTGGTATTTAGAGCAGTTGATTGAACTGCGCCTTGCAGGAAAACAACATTGATGGACCACGTCTCATGGTATCCCATATATCAAGTGACAATATCTTCGATTTTCGTTGATTATCTTGAGATTTGGTCCTCTCTGGAAAATTGTACTTTTTGCAGCCTGCAGCCCACATCTGACGTTAACAATAGATGTGAAACATATAAAATATTGAAATTTTAACCGATTTTCTCGTCTTTTTTGTAATATATTTGGTTTCTTAAATGACATAAAAACAAAATATTAATTCCAAAATACATTTTTAAATACCCAAATAAACACCCAAAAAGGTATTTAGCAAAGTATTTTGTGGTTTCTTTATGAATGACAAAAATGAACGAACACACTAGCAATCAACCGATAATTTGAGCAAAGCTGTCATTCAAAACTGGCATTTAAAGGAATAAAAATTTGAATAAAAAATAAAACAAGTAAACAATGTTAAATTTGGCTGGGCCGAACTTGTTATACCCTCCACAATGAAATATTCCTATCCAATAGTACGTTTAGACTTAAGGTAAGGGCTACAGTGTGACCAGCAAATATTTTTCAAAGGCAAACATGAAAACAGCTGATTTTAGGGAAACAAAATTATTTGTCAGCAAATAAAAATGTGAATAATTTGACTAATAAGACCTATAGCTTCATCGATGAAAGTACCATGTCCAAATACATTGGAAAATATTACAAAACTTGATTTCGACAGAGTACAACATAAAACTTTCGATTGAATTGAAGAAACAACTATATGTTATTGTTTTGGATAAAGACGAAATTCTGGTTTCATCTGACGTGGTGTCACTTTTCACTAACATACCGATATACCTAGCAATTAAAAACATAATGGAGAAATGGGAAAAACTAGAAACACCTACAACAATACCAAAGCCGAAATTCCTAAAAATGCTTCAGTTTTTTCTGAATGACAATAATTACTTTCAATATGACAGCCATTTTTCCATCAGACATTTGGTATGCCAATGGGAAATCCATTGTCACATACTATTGCGAATATTGTACTGGACAAACTACTTGACGAAGTGATAGAGGAGCTCAATTCGAAGGACATTCAGATAAAATATATTTCAAAATATGTGGATGACATCTTTGCTATAGTAAAGAAACAACACATGGATATTATTCTTCACAAACTAAATTCATATCACAATAAACTTCAATTTACAGTGGAGAAAGAAGTTGAAAGCGCAACCCCCTACCTAGATTTAAAAATAATAAGAGAAAGCGATAAAATAATAACGAATTGGTATACGAAACAAACATCTTCAGGGAGACTAATAAATTACAACTCGACGCAACCTTATAACATGAAAATCAATACTGCAACAAATCTCGCAAAAAAGTATTTGAACTAAGTGACGTCAGATTCCACAAGGAAAACAAGATACTATTAGAGAAAATCTTAAAAAAGAATAACCTTCCAATTAACACAATAAAACAAGTAATTGAAAAAAGAACAGAGAAAAACTCAACAAAATACAGAACAACTAAATCAGAGTAAGGCAGAGAATATTTTTGGGCCTCCCTTGTGCTCTCAATGAGCGTATATTTGTTGATGCTCACAACGTGTTAGCATATACACGGGCTGTGAGCGATAAACAATTTACGCTCACTTAGAGCACAAGGTCTATCTTGTGAGTCACAATGTCTTCCACTGAATTAAATTATCTCAGTATACCATTTATACCTAAGCTCACTGAAAATAAAACCTTAAAAGACATAACAACAAACAATACTGCCATTGCATACAAATCAAATGAAACACTAACAAAAATTTTCGCAACAGGAACAACAAAAAGAGACAAACTAAACAAAAACGACATTGTATACGAGGTTAGATGCAATGAAAATGATACAGAATATTGCAACAAAGTTTATTTAGGAACAATAAAAAGAAGACTAGGAGTACGATTGAGCGAACATGAGTGTGCCATAAAGAAAGGAAAAAAACAACACAGCACTAGCACAACATGTCAACGAGAAGAAACATACACCTGACTTGAAAAATGTCAGAATACTAGATAAAGAGAGGATTGAAAATATAAGATATACATTAGAAAGTTCACGTATTCAAGAGAGAATACGAATGTCAATAATACAAAGGAAGATAAAGACAACACAAAGCTACAGTACTCGGTTGCAATAACATAACTTCATAACTCTGTGATAATAGATTAGGTTTTATTTACAATTATTTATAGTTTTAATTATTTTCTATCTATACAAGATACGTGTTTGTGACATTTCGCAGTTTTGATGTAACATTTTAATAATACAAAGAAAAAATATTGTATGAATTCAACGATACATCTACCTTTTTTATTGAGCCACATGAAAAGTGTTGCAACTTTTTGTATTTTTTTAGGCAAAACCAGCGTTTTATTCGATGTTGATCACAAATTTACGAAATGAGATAATTTCATTTTTGTATGAGAAAACATCTTAAATATTTGCAGTTGTGCTTTGCAAAAAAAAAAACGCTAGAAAGTAAATTTTCTTACGTTTTTTTAATACTACGTTGGGAACATTGAAAACCCGAAACAGCTGTTTATCATTACAAACAAATTATTTGGAAGAAAAGGCAACGGAGAATATATCAATAGAATAAAATATCAACAAACTGAAAAACAATAAATCAACTACTTCCCAAATATAATAAAATATAAAACAAATATGGAATCCGATGGTGTAGTACCAGTGCCACATAAATGGGCAGAGGAAAACGTATTCAAACTCATCGCTTTGGTGGAAGGACAAACTTGCCTCTGGAACGCAGGTAATGAGGCATACCACAACAAAATTCTTCGTGAAAATTCCTGGCGGCATATAAGTCATGAATTAGGTAATAAATATACTTGCGGATACAATACATTGAATATTAGGGATAGGTAATGGAAAGCAATAATCGATTTTTCGATTTAGGTCTAAACCTAAAAATGCGATTTTTCGGTCTATCGATTATTTCAGTTGGCCATGGTAGAACAAAACAGGTAAAGTAAATACTACAACAAATACAACTCAACAACAGCCACATAGAAATTTGTTTTTGTTTGTAAACGTTAGTCTCAACGTACATGTAAACAAAATAAGGAAATGCCTACAAATTATTGGAATTTAAAAAACTAAACTAAACATTTGATTGAATATTTTGAAAAAACATGAATGAAAATTCGTTAGATTTTCAATTTGAACGTTTCCATATCATTCCACTAAATGCATACTTTCTCGCAGAAAGTAGAATTCTTGCAAAAATATTTGGGGTCGCTGGTAATTCATTGAAAAAAGAGAAGCTTTTTCAATCGTTAGCTTTTGAAAACAAAAAAGCACATGTTTATTAGGGCTTTATTCTTTTTAAGTTTAACAAAATACCACACATATTAACAAATATTGTACCGCCTCTATAAGCGGTGTTTTAGTGTGTTCGGACCTGGAGGAGGTTACATGTCAATGATATGAAGGAGTCTCTATGGGAAATAGTTTTTTTCTGATGATAAAAATACATCGAACATAGAAATAAATATATAAAATGTCTTGTGGAATTTGACACTAACATTACAGCCCAGTTCAGTCAGCTGGGTATTGCTGCTACCTTTTCTTGTTCTACCATGTCAGTTGGCCTAAAACTCGAGTTTTTCATAACCGCAGAAAATCGATTATTCGTGGATTTTCGAGTTTTCTTTTGAAACTGTAGAATCGCAAAACTGCCAAGTCAACAATCTATAGCGGGGTACACACGATCAGTTTTGACTGTCAGTTTTGCTCAAATAATTGGTTGCTTGCCAGTGTGGCCGTTCATTTTTGTCAGTCATCAGGCAACCACAAAATATTTTGTGTTTGCTGGACAGTTTGACATTTATCGATATTTCCGAAGAATCGACAGTCAAAACTGATCGTGTGCACCCCGTCTATGGCTAAACTATAAAATCGATCACAAGATAATCGATTATGCAATTTTCCCTCCAGACAAAAGTCGACTACGATTTTTAGACTTTTGACTGCAAAAAGTCGATTAATCGAAAGTCGACTTACCTATCCCTAGTGGATATGCTGCAAGAACCATGACCAAATATGGACAAGGCACTGTTGATTCACCGAAATGAAGATTTTTCAACGTTATGAATTCTGTAGGACGAACTGAGGATACGCAGACTCAGGAAACAATATCAAATTTGGTTATAGAAGCTGATAATGAAAATAATTGTGAGTATTTAGATAATGTGGTCATTCTTTCACTAACGTCAACTCAATATTTTCCAACAGTTATTGAGAATTCTCCTCCAAACCTACAGCGGTCGCAAGTTTGTTCAATCAGCAACAGCCCAGAAACTATACGAGAGGTAGTGGCTTGCCAACTACCTCGTAAGTAAACTGAAAACTCTCATTGACAATGGATCAGCTTTCGTTATGGGCCAAATACATACGGTTCGTTGTGTGACGCGTTGTGCATTGAAAACAACAACCACATGAAAAATGTGTAAGTGATGCCAAGTTTGTTCTTGAAGTTTTCATGTGAATGTTGTAACGCGACACACAACGCACCTTATGTGCCGGGCCTTTAGAAAGAAAGTTACTTTGGTTTTTTACAATGCGTGGAAGAGAAGAGAGTTAATGACTACTTTTAAATGTATAGTAGTTTTATAACACGAATGTTGCAGTACAAAATGGTAAACAAATACCAAAGGTGGAGAAGAGGCTCTTTGAATACCTGTTTCCCAAACAAAAACATCATTTTAAGCGTACTACCAAGTTGATTTTGTTCCACTTGCCAGTGCGAACGCAAATTTCTTATGTGTCATCATTACCTGTAATACATTTTTAACTATGTATTATATATTGAAGTCTTGTTTCCATTTTTTAATAACTCAATTCAAATTTTATTATTTTATTTTCTTTTGAATGAGGGAATATCCTTTGTGTTATGTAGATCTCTTTTTTTGTTACAATAAAATATCCTATTGTTTCCAAACTATTTGTATTTTATTTTTAAATATGTGTATACCGAAAGGGAATTTTACCGTCTCCCACAAAGTAGTGGGCAAATTCATCTCTTACATCTAATGTATTAGGTGGAATATAATGCCGACGTGGTTGGAGATTGATGAAACTGTTCGTAGTTTGCTCACTGCGCCATTTACCCGGTACAAATGTACCATCTTGGGTGTAATGGTTATTATGTAGTGCACAACAGGAGGTAGTGACTTTTATGGCTTTTGATGGTTCAAATTTTATAGTTGTGCGTAGAACTCGGAAACGTGCTCAGAATATGTCAAATGCATTTTCAATAACTCGCCTAGCTGTAGACAGACGATAGTTAAGGACTCTCTGTATTGCATTCAGACTTCGAATACTAAAAGGTTTTAATACATTAGATGTCATCGCGAATGCATCAGCAGCAACCAGAACATATGGAACTGGAAGTCTTCTAAATGGCAATGGCTTTGGTGGAGGCAAGTTTAATTTATTATTTACCAGCGCCAAATTTAAAGAAGTTCTTCGGAAAACTCCAACATCTGATATTCTTCCATTTGAACCGACATCAATGTACAAAATTTTATAAGAGGCGTCTGAAATATCCATAAGGACAATCCCGTGTGTTCCTAAAATAAGTAATATAATTAAGAAAAGGTCTGTAAACCTCTCCTTGTAATTGTAGTAAATGCTTCCAGAATGAGCAGGTGCGTTCATACCAACATGTTTACCATCTATGTCGATGGTCAGACTAGCAAGGTTTCTTGAAACCAATTTCGTTAAAGTTTCGTTAGTGTCCACACACGTTAACGTGAAATTTAAGATTTTTGCGTGTCCTCTTCATTTTACCATTCGCGTTTGTTGTGTTTCTCATGCCAATAAAAACAAAACAAACATAAATAAACTAAAAACAACACAAAATATTTAACTTTAATAATTAAATTAATATTAATAAATGTTCACTATTTCATTAATTAAATGTTTTTGTTAAATCTTTTTATATTTGTCTTGCTGTTAACGTTTGCTTGCGAAAATAAAAATGAAAGAAAATGGAAGAAAAAATCTTGCAACGAATAACAAGAAGAGGCAACACCACATGTATATGGGTTCACTACTTCATACCCCTCGCTTATAAACTTGACGTCGCCATGTTGAAATCGTGCTAGACTGACCATCGACTAGAGAACCGATACAATTATGGAAGGAAAAACCGAAGGTTTTCCTAGTGGCCCTGTTTACAGCGATATTATGTTTTTCGTAGGCAAGTATGGTACAAAAGCCTTGTCTATCAATATCCCCCGCAAATTATTGAGCTTTAATCCAATCCATATTTTTGCCGGTTCATACGCCCAACATTTTGTAAACCCCCCTAAATACATAAGTTTTTTGGGAAAAAAGTGTTTAAATCCACACAGGCTGAGGGCATATCTATGTCGCAAAGCCGACTGATAGGTTTTTACTTGTTTTAAATATTGGAACATAGATGTTATGTTATACGTACTTTCAAGTACTTAGGCTGTAGAACTTTATAAATTGCATAGCACACTTCTGGATTAATTCTTGAAATAGTATCGGAAGCTTTCGTCTGTTGCCAAGTACCGAAGTGTGACCATCAAACGTTCTGAAGCTGAAATCGGTTGACGCAATTGTGTTGTCTTCTTCGTTATAAGTGGTCCAGTTAATTGAAGTTGTAGATCAGTTTATAATAAAATGGTAGTAGCTCCAAATTTAAATATACTTTTACTCACCAAATAGTCAAAGTCTACAGAGTTCAATTAACAATTTTGCGCAACACCCTTCTTCCCTCCGGAGACACAACCACGGAAGTACCCATGGCCTTTCCTTCTTTTTGTTCATAAAACCATCTTCTTCCAAAGCTGTATAGGATACTGCTCCACAGCATAAAAGAAATAAAGATTCTTCCTCCTGCATTATTTCTAATTTATTTCAATATTTTCGAACAAATAAGTTTATGCTTTTTGACAGTTTGCTTAAACTGTTTTCTGCCACAAACATTTTTTTCCAAAGTGAACACATAGCAAACATGTTTGTCCATTGCGTTATTTGTCATTGTTTGTTTACTGTTTGAACAAACAAAATTTGACAAATATTTGCCTGTAATGTGAACACAAACTAAGCTCTGTTTGAATATGACATATTTTTGGGCAAATATAAAAACTCATATTTGGAACAAATATTTGCCTAATGTGACCTTAAGGCCTGGGTACATAAGCTGCCTCGCCTGGTTGTCTTGATTTCCTGCTTCATTTCTGACATAACATAAAATAATAAAAAAGGCCGAGCCAATTCCGAACTAGGTTGCCCTTTTCTTCTTTATTCTTTTATTTTTGTTATGTCAGAAATGAAGCAGGAAAGCAAGGCAACCAGGCGAGGCAGCTTATGTACCCAGGCCATTACCTTTAGGGAATCCACTCAAATTCGAATTTCAATTATATGGCCTGTGTCTTTACTTTTGAAAATGGTAAAACCGGCAAAAGTTGTAAAGTGTTCCCATATGAATTGTATGGTGCCTGAAGTAAAGGAACGCTTTTCGAGTAAAAAGTGGTAAAACTTGAAGATTCTTGCGCGTAAAGGAACAGAGCTATAATATGGAATGGTTTATATTTTTGTTACGAAAAAACCAATGCCACTATTTTAGATGGTAACGTTTTTTGACCACTGGGAAGTTACCATTTTTTTATTAATA
The DNA here is from genome assembly GCF_047663935.1 of Musca autumnalis. Lineage (NCBI taxonomy): Eukaryota > Metazoa > Arthropoda > Insecta > Diptera > Muscidae > Musca > Musca autumnalis. The sequence goes on along the minus strand of NW_027411644.1, from coordinate 202,335,524 downwards.
AGACTTTTTAATACTTATTTTTTTATTATTAATAACTTATTTATCTTACTATTAATTTTTAAACATAGTTCCGTGGTGGAATTCTCTAATGTATTTTTTGATTATCGACAAAAAATCGGTAAAAGTAAAATGCTTATAATTTCTGTAATTAACGATATTATTCGGTAAGTTAGCGACTAATAAAAAGCAGTCGCAACGTTCTACCGATAGAAACAGTGATGTCAATTTTTATTTAAATTTTTCATTCATAACTATGCGTTTTATTTTGACCGACTTTTATCGGTAACCAAAAAATGCCCTAGAGAATCCCACTACTGTTTGGAGTAGTTCAACATCCCTAATTGGTTGGTTTTATTTATTCATTTTATATGAATATGTTTTTTGTAAGGAGGTGTACAATTTAAAATATTTTTTACTCTAAATTTTGCATAGTATTTTGTTTTTGCTTCAGAGTAGTTTAACATCCACACACATTAACACACACAAAACAAAACTGTTGATTGGTAGTAAGAAAAATTCGCACAATGAAACAATGTTAAAAATAAACAACGCACACGTCGAGAGAGTACAAAGTTTTAAATACCTCGGGGTTCTAATTAATGACCAATGGGATCCCTGAAAGGAAATAAGATGTCGTATAGAAATGGCAAGAGAAGCATTCTTCAAATATAAAAAAGTTTTGACCAACCATGATATAAACATTGAGACAAAAGTACGATTTATTAAATGTTATGTATGGTCAGTCTTAGTATACGCTGCAGAAGTCTGGACCATTAAAGCTGCTGATATAAACAGAATAGAAGCTTTCGAAATGTGGATTTATCGAAGAGTATTAAAAATACCTTGGACTGCACACGTCACAAATCTCGAAGTACTGACAAAAATGAACCAACGGAGAGAACTTGTATCTGTCATCAAAAAACGAAAAACGGCTTACTTAGGACACATCATGCGACATGGAAAGTATAAGCTTCTGCAGGCAATACTTAAAATGACCATTGAAGGACGCCGTACCAGAGGCAGAAAAGAGATGACTTGGATAAAAAACATAGAAGACTGGACAAATATCAACAACACGGCTAATCTTCTCAGTATATCAAGAAATTGAAGCAGTATTGAAAGAATTGTCAATAATTTATAAATGTCATGAAAAAAAATATCACATTTGTAATCTATGTAATTGAAATTAAATATGCTACAATTGTATGGTCGCTTATATTCGAATACCGAATTTGCAAATAAAGAAGAAGAACATCCCCTCCTTAATACTTTTAAGCTACTACATATATTAAGTCATGCAATTTGTTATATTAACATTAAAAATTTAGTATTCAGCCCTAAGGCCGACCGACTGAGCTTTATAAAATTGAAATAAGTTGAAATATCAAATGACATCCAATTTTGCCCGAAAATGTAGATAAAACTTAAAAAACTGAAATCAGGGGTGCCGTTATATGGGACCATACCGACATACTATAGTGGAGGGTATATTTTATTAAAAAATTACGTTTTTAAATTTAGCATTATATTTTGGCATTTTAATATTTATTTAAGCATTATTTTAATGCTGATTTAGCTGCAACACATTTTAAAATCTGGTCACACTGGTGGTGAGAGTGAGATTGAAACTCTCCACAAGTGAGATTGTGTTTGTGCACACAGCAAGAGCCCGCGGGCGCCGTGGTGGCACATTATTCCAGGGGTGCCAAGTTGGTGGTTTTCCCGCTACTTGTGGTGATTTTTGACGTACAAAAACCACTGTTTTAGCAGGAATGTCAACTGTTTTAAGGTAAAAATCGCTACAGACCTATGGTGCGTATGTGGCTGTAGCGATTTTTACCTCGGAGCAGTTGTCATCCCTGCATTATTCAGTTTATTGAGGCACACAAAGGTAAATGAACTATTAAAGTATATTTAAGATACATACATAAATTCAATGAAATCTTTTTGTACGTATTGTGTGTGAGATTCGAAAATGTTCATTTCATCGTCATCATACGATCAATCTTGTTCTATTGTTATGTGACAAACATAAAAATAATTAAAAACGACGATTCAGACATTATGGTGGTTTGGATGGAATCAGCTGTTATGGTTTTTTTTTTGCCATCATATCTCTTTTATTCTCTTTCTCATTTTACTTTGTGTGAATTAAATTAATTGAGTTTTGTAAATTCTATAGCTGGAGTTAAATCACAGAGATCATATTCGTGGGTATATTAGAAGGGGTAGAGGAAGTTTTAGAAGATGGTTTTAAAATACAGAAAGTTTAAATAAAATTTTGAAAACAAGTTTTAATAAATAAATGTCATTTAAAACTAAACATGTGTTAAATGTATAACAATCCGATGTCGCACATTGGTTCATGACCGTTCTTTCCTGGTCAAAATTCTGTAGCTTTTGAATGAATATAGATATTTTCATAATTTCAACAGATAACATATTCAGCTTTCTAGTGAATTAAAAACCATCAATTTTGGATTTTTAATATCTTGCATTGAAATATGAGTTTTTTAATTAATATTTAAATATTTACTTTATTTAAACTAATAAACTGTAATAACAATATTGGAAACCATTCTTTTTAACTCTTTATTTTTTCTTAAAAATTAAAATACTAATAAAAATATTCCTCGGTTTTTATACCCTCCGCCATAATATGGAGGGTATAATTAAATTTGTCATTCCGTTTGTAACACATCGAAATATTCATCGGAGACCCTATAAAGTATATATATTCTTGATTAACCATGTCCCTCCTTCCGTCTGATGAAATCAAGGTACAGCTTGCAATTTTTAAGATAGAGCTTTGTAATTTGGTATAGAAGTTTATATTACCCCTAGGATGTTTGGTATTGGAAATGTGCTGTATCGGTCCACGTTTTGATACAGCCCCCATAGAACGGTACCACCCTATTTTCGGTATTTTGAAGGTTTTAGCCTCATTATCACAAGCAAATGGCTGAAATTTGGTACATAGACTTCGTTGGGGGTGCAAACCTTTCCCCCAGAACTTTGTCGGTATAGGTCCAAGCCTTCCTATAGCACCCATAGAACGGTACCTCCCGATTTCCGGTAGTTTGAAGGTCGTGGCCTCAATATTCTACCTCAATGGCTGAAATTTGGTATTTGGTCTTCATTTGGGGTATAAAACTTTCAATATGAAATTTGTCGGTATTGGTCAACGCCCTATGTAGCCCCATAGGACGGTACCTCCCTATTTAGGGTTGTGGCCTCAATATTCCACCGCAATGGCTGAAATTGGTAAATAGTCTTCATTTGGGGTATACAACTTTCTATATGAAATTTGTCGGTATCGGTCCACAACTTCATATAGCCCCCATAGAACGGTACCTCCCTATTTTCGGTGTTTTGAAGGTTGTGGCCTCAATATTCCACCGCAATGGCTGAAATTGGTAATTAGTCTTAATTTTTTGGTATTTGGTCTTCATTTGGGGTATAAAACTTTCTATATGAAATTTGTCGGTATAGGTCCACAACTTCATATAGCCCCCATAGAACGGTACCTCCCGATTTTCGGTATTTTGAAGATTGTGGCCACAATATTCCAGCGAAATGACTGAAATTTGGTATTTAGTCTTCGTTGGTGGTATAAAACAATCCTCCAGAAATTTGTTGATATATGTATATCCATGCCCCATAGAACGGTACTTCCTGCTATCTGTATATTGAAGGTTTTGGCCACAACAACCCACCGAAATGGCTGATATTTGGTATTTAATCTGCGTTGGAGGTAAAACCCCTTTGAACTGAAAGTCGTTGGTATATGTCCACGTTTCGATATAGCCCCCATAGAACGGTACCTCCCGATTTTCGTAGTTCTGAAGGTTGTGACGTCAATATTCCACCGAAAGACTGAAATTTGTTTTTTAGTCTTCCATGGGGTAATAAAATATTCCAGAAGATAATTAATCCTCTTGATTTTCAGTATTTTGAAGGTTTTAGCCACATTATCTTACCGTAATATCGGAAATTTTGGTATTATAGTCTTCTTTGAGTCTAAAAACTTGTAGGTATAGGTCGACGTCTTGATATAGCCCCCATAGAACGGCAACCCTCGAATTTCGGTATTGTGAAGGTTAGCCACATTTTTTGCCGAAATTTGGTATTTAGGAAACTAAATGTTCCATTTCACTTCAATATATCTCGTCGTGGAGGGTATAACAAGTTCGGACCGGCAGAACTTAACGCCGTTCTTACTTGTTCTTGTATTGACTATTGTTATATAAATGTAATTCTACATTTAAGGTTCTTACAACACTAATCCACCAAAAACCGTCAACATAGGTTTAGGTATAGCCCCCTTATAAAGGAACCTTCCGATTTCCGGTATTTTTAGGGTTTTTGCTACAATTTTTATCCAAAGTAGCTGTAATTTCACATTTAAGGGCCTTAAGAGTCACAACACTACTCCACCGAAAACTTTTAACGTAGGTCCATGTTTAGGTATAGCTCCCATATGACGGTACCTCCCGATTTTCGGTATTTTGAGGGTTTTAGCTACAATTTTTAACCGAACTAGCTCTAATTTTATGTTTAAGGTTCTTAGGTGTCACAACACTACTCCACGAAAAAGTGTAAACATTGGCCCATGTTTAGGTATAGCCCTGATTTAAAGGAATTTTGAGGGTTTTAGCTACATTTTTTTTTTGCGGAACTTCGCTTAATTTGATATTTGAGATTCACAGTAATCACAAAACGTTATCAATATAGTTCCACTTTTTGCTCCATTTAAGTTTACCTCCCGATTTTCGGTATTTTGAGAATTTTCGGTCAAGAAATAACCGAACTTGCTGTAATTTAACATTTGAAGCTTCTATTACGCACAGCATTTCTCCACGAAAAGTTGTCAATATAGATCCATGATTTGATATAGGCCCCACATAACAGTACCTCCCGATTTTCGGCATTTTCAGGGTTTTTGCAACAGTTTTTGATGGATGTACCTGAAATTTTACATTTGAAGTTCTATGCAGTCACGAAACTTCCCAACCAAATATTGTAAACATAGGTCCATGTTTTGGTATAGCCCCCATAAGCAGTACCACCCAATTTTCGATATTTTGAGAGGATAGAATAAATCGCATGTATGTATATTAGCACCTTGGGGGTAGTAAAGCCTATGTAAAGTATAGCCCTGTCGTTAGTATAGCCCTATTTTACAGTAGAAGTCGACTTAACACATACATATTTTAAAGGTTTGAGCATCAGTTTTTACACCGAATTGGCTGTAATTTGACACAATTGTTTTAAGTCTATAGAATTTTTGGTTTTGAAATTCAGTTTTAGCACGATTATTTATTGTAATTTCGAAGTTCCAGTGTCCAGTGTAAATGCTGTACTATTTTAAAATTGATTGTTACGTATTGTGACAAATTATATACTTTACATAAAATTTGATCAGTATATCTTCTCGAAATTGTCTTGAATTTTGCGATTCTGTTCTTAACTTTATAAAATGTGCTATAGATTTTTGTACCGGTAGCATGTGTGTAGAATATTATTTTAGACTACCGTGAGTAATTGTGGTCGAAAATGATATTTTGATTCTCTACACATGGAATGACTAATATATTTTTATGTTATAAAAATACCTTAAGCCTTTTGTGGTTTTAGGTATTTATATACGATTATTGATATTATTTTGTTGTACAACTTTTAACCTCATTTTCATTGTTCGATACAAATTTGTAGAAATTATAGTTCTTATTTCACATATTTATGCATTCAAATAAATATGTGAACTTGGAAAGCATAATCTTTGACAAAAATGTTACAAAACTTAAAATAAAACACCGTTTTATTGTTATAAACTAATGACATTATCACTATATGTGAGATGTTGTTCGGGGCTATATCAAAACGTGGACCTATACCAAAAATTTTCTGAGGGATAATTTAGTAATCCCAAAGATGACTAAATACCAAATTTCGGTGGGATAATACGGCTAAAACCTTCAAACTACCATCTATTACGGTTGTACAGTTCTATGGGGAAGTATGAACTTGCCCCCGAAAAAATATTCCATCGTAAAGAGGACTGCAAGGACAACCTCCTGAAAAAAAATAATTAAAAAAACATTCCGAGAGGAGCTCATAACTTGCCACTTTTTCCGAATTTGGTGTGGGAGGTACCCGAAGGAGTGGACCGATATAGTCCATATTCGGACCCGATCTATGACTGGAAGTAATATTACCATATACTAAGTTATAACCTTCGAAAGTTATCGTGCGCACCATTTTAACGAATATTTTTGAACTTTTGTGGGAGTGGACCGATATGGCCCATCTTCGAACTTCGTTTAAACAAAATAATACGATGCCCAAAATTTTAACCAAATCGGTTAATCCGTTCGAAAGTTATCGTGCGATCCAGCCCGACAAACGGACAGACGGACATTTCTCAATCGACTCCAAATTGTCTGAAAGGGATTTCGTTCAAACATGCTTGGTGTCTGAAACCACTATTTCGATGATGCCTCCGCCATTATTTTTCCTTTCTGTCATTAATGACAAAAATGAGTGACTTACCATGGCTCTACATCTCCACATACATACCTTAAAAGTCATAAAATCCTTAACCGCAAAAAAACGTTAGAAAATCAAAGATTTTATTTCACATTCAGTCATCTGGCAAATATTTTATTGCCATCAAAAAATCAGGCATTATGGTGGTTATCTTATTTTTTCTTGTTTCTGTACAAAAAAAAAGCTAATGTGTACAAAAAACCCCAACATTATTGAAAGAGTTTCTTGTTGTAATTAATAATTGAAATGCAAACATTTTGTTCTCTAACTGTATGTATGTTCACATTTCTGATAACATTATCTTATCATGTTGGCAATATGCTGTGGTTTAGTGTTTATCATTTATGGTAACGACTTTCATACGGGAAAAATGTGCCTCGTCGAAATAATGGTTTTAGACCCCAGGTTTGGACGAAATCCGTTTCAGACAAATTGGAGTTGATTTAGCAATGTCCGTCCGTATGTTTGTCTGTCTGGTTGGCTGTAGCGCACTATAACTCTCGAACTAATCAACCGATTCGTCCCAAAATTTGGCTTTCATAATATTTTGTCCATACATAGTTTAAGTTCGAAGATGGGTTATATCGGTACACTCCTTTCGGTACCTCCGCCACAATACTTCGAAAATGTTTGGAATATTTGTGCGCACGATAACTCTTGAAGGGATTAACCGATTTGATCCATAGTTTACAAATCGTGAAATTTCTACCAGACTTATGGACTCAATCTGTCTACTCCTTCGGGTACCTCCACACAAACTTTTGGAAAAGTTCAGTTTTCTCGAATCTCTTTGATTTTTGTTATAGCAACTTGTATTCCCTGCCCCGCTTACGACGGTACATGTCTTATTAGGGCAAGTCCATACTCTCTGAGAAAATAGCCTGAAAGATGAAAAAACCCCTATGACACCGTGTGTAGTGGTTGGAGCGCAAAACCCTCGAACGGATCAACCGATTTGGTTCAAAATTTGGCCTTCGTAATATTTTGTCCAAACATAGTTTAAGTTCGATCATAAGCCATATCGGTTCACTTCTTCAGGTACCTCCCCCACAAAAGTTCAAAAATGTTCGGAAAAATTGTTCGCACGATAACTCTTGAAGGGAGTGACCCATTTAGTCCATACTTTACACATCCTAATATGTCTACCAGATTTAGATCAGGTTCGAATATGGACTTATGTTATGATCCTTTTTTACTTGTTTTATATTATATATATCATTTATATCATATATTTAAATGAAATAAAAGTTATTTTAGTCATTAATAGGCAAACTGTGCGGAACCTTTTTTAATCCTTAAATGGAAAGAACCTTATTTTACGTATTAATAGGCACAAGTTCTTTCATTCCCGCCACTGGAAATCATTTTTGAGAAAAAAAATGTCAACAAATCATAACCCTAATGTTCATATTTCTGAAACATTATCTTATCGAGTTGGCAAAACGATGTGGTTTAGTGCTTATAATTAAAACTGACGTCAGTAATTACATGTTATGATAGGCAGCATTATCACTGTGCTGAGTAATAAATTTTTTATGTAGAATTTTAGTATATAATAGTGTCGAACATTTTGATTCTTTAACTTTCTTATGATTTATTTGGTGTTATTTTTTTAACATTCGACGAGTGTTAAAAATTTTTATTACAGTTGGACCTCGATTATCCGTGAATCGATTATCCGGGAACCTCCATTATCCGTGATAGAAAATAAATGTTGGACTTGTTTCCATATCTTCTATTTTTATACCCTCAGCAAAATGTGCCTCATCGAAATAACGGTTTTAGACCCCAAGTATGTTTGGACGAAATGTGTTTCAGGCAATTTGGAGTCGATTGAGCAATGTCCGTCCGTCTGTCTGTCTGGCTGGAGCGCATGATAACTCTCGAACGGATGAACCGATTCGGATCAAATTTTGGCTTTCGTAATATTTTGCCCAAACATAGTTTAAGTTCGAAGATTGGCTATATCGGTCCACTCCTTCTGGTACCTTCCCCACAAAAGTTCGAAACTTTTCGGAAAATTTGTGCGCACGATAACTCTTGAAGGGAGTAACCGATTTGGTCCATACTTTGCCCATCGTAAAATGTGTACCAGACTTAGACAAGGTTTCAATATGGACTCAATCGGTCCACTCCTTCCGGTACCTCCCACACAAAATTTCGGAAAAGTTCAGTTTAGGGCCATCTCTCGAATCGTTTTGATTTTTGTTGTAGCAACTTTTATTCACCGCCCCCATACGACTTTACAAGTTTCATCAGGGGCAAGTCCATACTATAAATAGCCTGAAAGTTGAAAAACCCCCTATAACACCGTGTGAGGTGGTTGGAGCGCAAGATAACTCTTGAACGGATCTGCCTATTCAGTCCAAAATTTGGCCGTAGTAATATTTTGTCCAAACATAGTTTAAGTTCGAAGATAAGCCATATCGGTCCACTCCTTCAGTTACCTCCCCCACAAGACTTCAAAAATGTTTGGAAAAATTGTGCACGCGATATCTCTTGAAGGGAGTGACCGATGTAATCCATACTTTGCACATCCTAATATATCTACTAGATACAGATCAGTTTCGAATATGGACTATATTTGTGTACTCCTTCTGGTACCTCTCACAAAAATTTTCGGATAAGTTCACTTTAAGACCTGCTCTAGAGACACTTTGATTTTTGCTGAAGCGATTTGCATTCGCTACCTCCCTTACGACGGTAAAAGTTTTTTCAGGGGCAAGTCCATATTTCTTGGGAAAACAACCCGAAAAGTGTAAAAAAACCCTATGTCACCATATGTGGCGGTCGCAGAGCACGATAACTCTCGAACTGTTCAATCGATTTAGTCCAACATTTGGTCTTCGTCATATTATATCCAAACTTAGTTTCATGGGGCAATACCGGTCCACAACTTCCGGCGCTTCTCCCCAATATTTAAAACATTTAAATAAAATGCTTGGACGATATCCCTTGAACAGGGCAACCAATTTGGTCCAAACTTTGGATCACTTAATATTTTGTCAAAATTTAGTTTATCTTCTAAAATGGCCCATATCGGTCTACCCTAAGAGAACCTCCCCCACAAAAGTTGAACATTTGTGACTAAGTGCAGTTAGTTCCTAATCTTCATTTTTGTCGACAAGGTCAAATGTCCAAAAAGGGACACAAAATTCTGAAGAGACCTTAAACACATTCGATCTGTCCGTAGGTGAATGTTTCACTTCGCATTGGCTGAGGGTATATATCTGTCGGCAAAGCCGACTGACACTTTTTTACTTGTTCGTTATAAACTTCATTACCCGGGAGTAAAAACACACTTTCCAATCAATTTGAATAAGCAAACTAAAGGTAAACAAACGAAAACTGGAAATTCTCCCGTATTACACAATTTATGTATTTATGGTATCACAAAAACCATGCGACAAAGTCAATTCAGATGAAACTGATGATGATATTATGCATCCTTCTAAAATTTGGTGGATTACCGTAACAAATTTAATATAAAATGACAGATTTTCATATTATTGCACAATACTATGCCATTTTTACTTAAAAATATGTTCAAAAACTACATAAAAGCATTGCCTCCATTATCCGGGAAAATCGATTATCCGTAATGCCTCCGGTCCAGACCATAACGGATAATCGAGGTCCTACTGTACTTAATTTATAGCTATGGCAGATACCATCTGACCCTTAGTGTCAATTACTATTAGTATTTTGCCCCAAATTAACCAAAATTTAGAATCCATTGATGCATTTGCAATACTTATACGATCTCATATTATGACGACCCACAGTGTGTCCAAAATGGGTTTTTGTGTCAAATATCTATATATTCTAAACGGATAAAGATAGAGCTATGATATTTGGAGGATGTGTTTATCATACATGGATGTTTATTCCATGTAGCTACAAGACATTCGGTCTACGTCTTCTATAGAATTTTATTGAATAAAAGGTTTGTGTAATATAGATACTTTTAAATAAGAACTGATAATTTCTTAGAGTTATTTAAAATACGTTTTGGAGATATATAAACATAAAACGTTTTATTCTCAAATACAGACTTGTGTTTTAACAACATAAAATAATTCAATTAATATGTATACTATAACAAAAATATAACTAATTAAATTCATGGAGGAATATCTACTTAGCGTAAAAATGATCATATTTCGCTGTTTAAATTATGTTTTTTTTTTTGTTTGTGGGTGCTATTTAAAAGCGTGGGACTATGTCCACGACAGCTGATTCATATACCGCAGCGGATGGTCAGCATCATAAACTGATGGTAACATTATCATCACCGACAATGTGGCAACGTCATTGTTGCCATAAATAAAAGAATGACAGTCTGTCAACGGTGAAACTATTTTCGGTGTTTTATTTTGTTAAATTTTACCAAATTACATTTGCCAATATTAAAGAATATATAATTCGGTCGGAAAATGTTTCTTAGAACTACAAAATACCTAAAATAGGGGGAACAGTTATATGAGAGTTCTATCAAAAAGTGGCCTTATGGCACAATAGTTTGTGTGCAAGTTTTTTGACCACTAGGAGGCCTAAATGCAAAATTGTAGCAACTTCGTTCCGAAAATGTATTTAAAAACTCTAAAATACCTGAAATCGGGCAGTACCGTTATATGGGGGCTACATGAACACGTGGACCTATATATACAATTTTTGCTAAGGAGATAGTTTAGATAGTACAAGACGTTATATTTAATTTTTTAGCTAGATCGGTTGGTTATTGTAGGTAAAATCCTGAAAATACATAATATACTGTGGTACCGTTATAGGGGCCCTATTTCCCGGCGTCGCACTTAGTCGCAATTAATCTATTGAGAAATTGATAGCTCGAGATCTCCTCTATATTTGATTGCCATTACAACAGTGGAGCCCCGTGGAAGTTTTTAGTTATGTCCTATTAAAAATAAACTAATAAAAAAATATGCAGGCAAAAAATGTTCAAAGCAAATCAGGTTATTCTACAGAACAGGAAACATATACATACATTTAATTCTAAGCACAGTTTAATACTTAAGGTTTCGTATTATCGGATCGCAAAAAGAACCATTAAAAAATTCCATTAACTCGTGATATTATGGTCCACACAAAATCAACGAATTTCCTTGCGATTTTGAATATTTGTTGTAACGAAAATAAGGTCATGTTATAGGTACAGTTACTTCAATTATAACGGTACAACTAACGAAATTTTTGTTTTTCTTTCTTAGCTAGCATGTTTTCTATCCCTTCATGTGAAATTTTTGAGAATTTTCGACAATTAGTTTTTTGCATTTTTGGCACAAAATATTGAATTTGACACACTGTGCGACCATTATATCCGTATGCGATCACTGTAATTTTTACGAAAATAATTCTAATTTTTAATAGCTTCCCCTATACAAAAATGTTACTGTTTTCTTCCCAAGTCATATATTTCATAACCAATATGAATAAAATTAGACTTTGGCTGCGTAACAAGATTTTCCATTGAAATCAATAATTACATTTAAATACAAACATTTTTAAACCAATTATATTTAAAGCATATTAAACGCTTTAGCTTATAGTTTATATCGTTCTTTTCGCTACAGTTGACGCTTGGTCAGATTATAATTTTGCAAAACCAACTTTAGTGTCATTAATGAATGTTATTGTTCTTTTTTTATTAATAAATTTGAATTAAAAATATTTCCATAATATGTTGTTGTTCTTGTTGTCATTAAAACCGTGTCAGGGTTTATTGTCGGTGCAAAAAAACTGAATTAAGGAAAACTATATATAATCTTAAATATATGTTGTTTCATAAAACCACAATTAACTAATAGTGACAATTTAATGTTTTTTATCTCAATTATAATGAATGTTAATTAACTACACTTAGAAAAAAAGAAAACGAGAATTTATATAAAGTGTTTCTTTCAAATCTGTTGGTCCGGATACAAAAGTATTCCAGTACTAAACTTACTTTGCAATTAATATCTTTGTTACATAAGCGAGTTCTCTTTACAAATAAGTCACAAATTCTGGGACTTTCAAATGAAAGCTTAAGAATAAAGTATGCCTTAAAACCTTAGACGTTAACAATGTTTTCAAAATTCTGGAAAAAAATCAATTGCAAATATTTTGAAGAGGTTAAAATGTGAGTTCCTCGTTTTCATGAACGATTTTTAATAACCGAGTGACATTTTTAAGTCGTGAAAATGTAGTTGGAGCATTTAAGCTCTTAAATACATTGATCCCAACATAATCTTTTCTCCGTGTAATATTTTATTAATTTCATAGAAATGATATAAACAGCAACGTTTTATGCACTGACATTATTGAACGACGCTTCATTGCCGTTTTGTTGCTGGCGCTAGAGTAGTATTGTTGTTGTTACGTTGTACAAACGAATAAATATATCACAAATTTATTGTTGGCGTTGTTGTATTTTGCATTTGTGGAATATAATATTATTAAACAAGTAAGAAAAGTCTATAGTCGGACGGAGCCGACCATGGTACACCCTATACCACTATCCCTGGACAATCGCTCTCCACGGAACTTCTTTTCAATGATTGTGAAAAGTTAATTATCAAATATCAGAGATGTCATTTATAATACTTATGACCAAAACCAAAAAGTTATCTAGCATGACAAAGGCATTTTTGTAGCAGGAAAGGAAAATTTAGTTCACACAAACAAAAATGTAATGAAACCCACTTATGTAGTACTACTACTTCCGTTGTTTAACCCCTACGTTATTGAAATTTTTACCAATTTCACACAAAAGTTTCAGTCCATTTAACCCGCTAAGTATTATCTGATCTTCACGTTGGTTTGTACGCTTCTTCTTAATTTTAAACTCAAACTTTGTTTAAAAGTTTGCGGGTTATTATTTTGACCTACAGAGCCGCTACAAAATTGGTTAAAATTTTGTTTTTGGTCCATTTCATTCCCTGAACATTTCACGATCATCAGCAAAAACTAATCATTTCCATTCTGACCCGAACCCAACCTCCTTAAAAAATTCGTAACAATGCGACCTTACGCTTGTTTACAATTTTTAATGGACGGACACACATCGCTAAATCGCTTTATCTCGTCGAGATATGAATTTTGGCATACCAAATAAGGGGTCTAGGACGAATTCTTCGTGGTGTTACATAAACTTTTGGAGAGACAATATGTAGCATGGGATAAAAATGTGGTTCTCTACACAGAACCCATTATATATTAGGCAGTAGGCCCGTTATCTAGCAAACACTTTATTGCAATTTACATCAGAGGAAAGGTCAGTAGTTTTTTCCATATGTAGGCTGCTTTGCGAAATATAAATGTCCTCAAGGAATTAAAATATCAATCAAAAATAAAATTTTTATATTTTTCATACAAAAGTAATGGTCCATTTCACCCGCTAAAGAATATCAGATCATCATTCAAAATAGTAGGCATCTTTTTCGACCTATACTCTTACCCGTTGCAAAATTTCGTGACTATTGATGTATAATTGCGACTTCTAGCGAGTTTATTATTACACTACAAACAAATAATGGAATATATTAGGCTGTAACTCTGTTATCTTAGCATGTACACCAACATAATTGGCATCAATTGAAAGATCCAGCGTTCCACTTTCAAGTATATCTCACTTGCCCGGAATGTCACTTCCAGGAATTAAGATATAAGCTGTATATTAAAAATTTTCACAATTTTCACACAAAAGTTTTGGACCATTTAACCCTCTAAATATTATCCGATCGCCATCTCAAATTGCAAGCTTCTCCTTTGTGATATACTCTTACCTAATTTAAAATTACGCGTTGATCGGACTATTATTGAGACCTACAGAGCCGCTAGAAAATTGGATAAATATTATGTTTTTGGTCCATTTCACCCACTAAATATTTCACGATCATCACCAATAAGAATAGGGATCTATTCTGATCTGAACCCGACCTCCGTACAAAATTTCGTGACGATCGCTCCATAATTGCGGCCTGGAGCGTGTTTACAATTTATAATGGACAGACGGACGGACGGACGGACGGACACACATCTCAAAATCGCTTTATCTCGTCGAGATATGAAGATTGGTATACCACATTGGGGGTCTCCGACGAATATTTCGCGGTGTTACATGAATTTTTACCAAAACAAACTTATAATACCCTTTTCCACATTGTGGTATAGGGTATAAAAATGCATTCGCGCACACATTTGTAAAATTTTCACACTTTAATTAAAACTTCTTTTTGATTTATTATGATACAGTGTGAATTATTGTATTATATTATCGCATACAATCACAAATGTCCGCATCTGTAGAATGCAATGTGTCCAATGCACCACATGTGGGATGGTCGTCGTATTTCAGTATCACAAAGGAGTTCTCCGTTTCTTTGGACACAGAGAAAAACATTATTTTAGTTTTGATTTACTAGCAGACCACGGTCCGCGGTGCTGGCTCGCAGTAATGAGCAGAGTACGTAAAAATACTTTAAATAAAATTTCCAATCGTTTCGTTTCGTATTTTCCATAGGAGCAATACAAAACGAAACATAACCCTCGTTGGCCGAGCTCGCTGTTTAGTTTCGTTTTGTTTACATTCGTGAGTACGAACAAAACAAAAAGCGAAAAGTACTCAACTCCACAAGGGCAGATAGAAAACGGAATAGTACTAAACACATGTGAATAAATCAAAAACGTTTGGTGGTTGATAAAATTCACTGTGTTCACTGTGTTCACTGTGGTATGCTGATGCTAACTTAGGGTTGTTAAGCAATCACATGTGTGTGTGTGTCTGAGTGTGCCATTGACAATACGCACGGCAAACGTTTCCCAAAAATACTTGTCGTTTCGGTGGTGAATGAAACAACTCGGCAAAGCATAGCCGAAGTTACATTACAGCAATCGTACAGTTTCCATCTTTATACATTGAAAAGTTTGTGTTTTTGTTTTGGTTGTGAGAATGAAACGATACAGAGAAGCTAAAAAGTTTGTGGCTTTGTGTGATTGGTACGGGAATCGTTTTGTTTGTTTCCGTTCATTGGTAATGAGGACTTGCGGTTTCCAAGCAAAATCGTGAAAGCCTAAAAACCCCTTTAAAATTTCAACTTGAATCGCGATTTATTTAAAAAGAGCTCCGGCGATTTTTTTTTAATTTTTCTCATCTGTGAACATTGTAGTTTCAGAATCCGCAAAAACTTCCGAGGTGAAGGCACCTTCAATTTAAATTTGATTCAAAAGCACCGTGTGATGCCAATACCAACAAACGGCAGTTGATTTTTATTTCGAACGGCGTACTCAAGCGAAAATGTGTTATCCGATTAAGACCTTCTTGGAACTTGATATACGTTTGATAGAAACTTAAGCATGGCCAAAGTTTTGGCCAGTTCGTGTACACGGTGCGCCTTAACTAATTTTAAATGGAAAGTGCTTAAACCTGGGAAGTTTTTGCAGATTCTGAAACTACAATGCTCATAGATGAGAAATATCAAGAAACAAAAAAATCGATATAGGGATTTTCAAATAAATCGCGATTTAAGTTCATATTTTTAGGTTCTTTAGGTTTTTACGATTTTGCTCCAAAGCCGCGCGTCCTATGTAAATGGGCCTGAAAATTCTCCACAAGATTGACCTTATTGATACTTTCGTAGGTTTCACCGTTTTTGAGATCTAGAAGTTCAAATTGAGAGAATGCACTGACTGTATCGCCTCCTTATAAAACAATGTCATTACTGCAATTTCCCAAATAAAACTTATATATCTTGAAAATGGTACAACCTAGGAAAAAATAAATCATCCAGTCGTGTAGAGAATTTTCACAGCTTCAACATTTTCTTTAGTCCCATTTTGATATGACTTGCGTTTTCCAAGCAAAATCTTGAAGATTTAAGATAAAAACCTAAAAATTTGAACTGAACCTCTATATCTCAAAAATGGTTAAACCTAAGTGAAAACCTAAAGGTCAGTCTTGTAGAGAATTTACACTACAAGCTACAACATTTTCTTTAGACTCATTTCGATACGACTTGCGGTTTCCAAGCAAAATCGTGAAAACCTAAAAAAACCCTAAAATTGTGAATTTTGATCGCGATTTATTTAAAAATCCCTCCGCCGATTATTTCTGTTTTCTTTGTTTTTCTTATCTATGAACATTGCTGTTTCAGAATCCGCGAAATCTTCCCATGTGTAAGCGATTTTCATCAAAAGTTGGTTAAGGCGCACTGAGCATGATATTGTTTTATAAGGAGGCGATACGATACAGTCAGTGCATTGTGTCAATTTGAACTTCTATATCTCAAAAACGGTAAAACCTACAAAAATATCATAAAGAGCAATCTTGTGGAGAATTTTCACAGCTACATTTACACAGGACTCGCGGTTTCCAAGAAAAATCTTGAAAACCTAAAGAACCTCTAAAAATGTGAACTTAAATCGCGATTTATTTAAAAATCCCTCCGGCGATTTTTTTGTTTCTTGATATTTCTCATCTATGAACATTGTAGTTTCAGAATCTGCAACAAGTAAGAAAGTATCAGTCAGCTGAGCCGACAGAGATATACCCTCAGCCACGTACCCGAAGAAAAAAAGTTAACACAATACTTCTGTAGGTTTTTTAGCTGTTGGGAAAATTTTCCAGAATGGAAAGGGCCGCAAAAAACTACATGTTGCAACAAAACTCAGAATGATCCAAGACGAGTGCATTTTTTCCAAACTTTGGGTAGGGTGTACCCATAGGAGTGATCCGATGTAGTACATATTCGGACCTAATACAAATCTGTAGGAAATATTTTTTTATTAGTCTATGGATATATTCCTTACAGACTATATAATTAAATATGTTGTACTTAATTTTCTGAATTTAAATACATATATTACAATTTTACTTTTCAATTTACAAAGTTTAAGCTAAATCGATTTCTCTCTTAAAGGGTTATTTTACACACTAGCCAGTTTAGGTGGTGCCGGTAGGATTTTCTGGACCTTTTTGGGTCATTATCTCAGGAATTATGGACTTTCCCACGAAAAAAAATTACAACGTCGTAACAGGGGCCGGAAGTGCAACCTGCTGCGTCACAAATTAATAAGATCAGAGAGGAGTTGTTAAACTATACTTTTTCCAAATTTTGTGTGGGAGGTACCCAAATGAGTGGACCGATATAGTCCATATTAGAACTCGATCTATGCCTGAAAGTAATATTACCAATAGCAAAGTTTGGCTCAATTCGGTTATTCCCTCCTAGAGTTATCATGCCCACAATCTTGGCGAAAATTTTTGAACCTTTGTTGGGGAGGTACCGGAAGGAGTGGACCGATATGGTCTATCTTCGAATTTAAACTACGTTTGGACAAAATATTGAAAGACCCAAAATTTTAACCAAATATGTTGATCCGTTCGAGAGTTATCGTGCACTCCAACTACGACACATGGTATTATATGGGTTGTTTGCAGTTTTCGTGCTGATTTCTGAGGATATATGGACTTGCTCCTGAAAAAAATTATATCGTTGTAATGGGGGTAGTGAATACAAGTGGCTGCAACAAAAATCAAAGCGATTCGAAAGCAGGCCTTAAACTGCACTTAAGCAAAATTTTGTGTGGGAGGTACCCCAAAAGAGTGAACCAATAGGGTCCATATTGGAACCTCATCTATGTCTGGTAGAAATGTCACGATGTGCAAAGTATGGACTAATTCGGTTACTCCCTTCAAGAGTTATCGTGCGGACAATTTTTCCGAACATTTTTGAACTTTTGTGGGGGAGGTACCTGAATGAGTGGACCGATATGGCCCATCTTCGAACTTAAATCAAATCTGGACAGAATACTTCGATACCCAAAATTTGAACCGAATCGATTGATCCGTTCGAGAGTTACCGTGCGCACCAGCCAGTCAGACAGACGGACAGACTGACAGACAGACAGACGGACGGACATTGCTAGATCGACTCAAAATTGTCTGAAACGGATATCGTACAAACATACTTGGGGTCTAAAACCATTATTTCGATGAGACACATTTTTGGCCGTATCAAAGTGTAAATACCCTCTTTAGCCTAAAGGCTGAGGGTATAAAAACTTCCCAGGTGTTAGCACCTTCCATTTAAATTTGGTTAAGGCACACCGTGTGTATTGATATCATGTTCATCAGATGTTGTTGTAGCAGCTTATATATACATACAAGGAATTCTGAGTGAAATCGGAATCTTTTGCAAAAAGTGATTTTTGATTTCCTTTATTTTTGCTGTGTTGATGCATTTATAATATTTTGCGATTTTTTGACTAACGGTTCCAGAGATATCGCGCCTTGAAAAAGTCGAATTCGGTAAGAACTTTTTGTCCAAAAAGAATTTTTTGTATTTTTTGTTGTTTTATCAGCTACCTAATAAAAGATAGAAAAAATTGCACAGTGGTTGTAAAAGTTCGATACATTTGTTACGCCAATGTATACGTTCGATACATTGTCTCCACTTCTGCAGCATTACAATTACCCATGCTAATTGACCGTTCTTTGAGCCTTATGGGGAAATGCTCTCTGCACTTCTTCCAGGAGCCTTATTCACCTAGTTCGGATTGTAGGAGAGAGTTTTGCTATTTTCTACTACCTCTCCTGGAAACATTATTCGCTCAATTCGAATGCAGAGAGGCGCTTTTCAATGCTGTGATCGTAGTTGATTTTCTCGGCCTTGTTAACTCTATTCTGGCCACCTGCAACTTCACTTGTTGTTTCACTTTCGAAAGGGTCACACTCAGCCTGTCCAGGTTGCAAAATTGTTTGAGTCTGGATCCAGAACCAGATAACTGAAATGATACATGAACGAACATACATATTTACATTGCTACAACAACAACTGCTCATAAAACGTATCTACTAAAAATTGTGGGCATTTGTCCTTGTTTTGGTACAGCCTCCCTATATAGATACCACCCGATTTCGGGTAATTGAACGTTATTAGCTAGATTTTCTAACCAAGTTAGGTATAATTTGAGTGGGCAAAACTTTGGTTCACCAAAAATTGTGGACATCGATACACGTTTTTGAATAGCCCCCTTTTAAAAATAACACCTGATTTCAGGTTTTCCAACGTTTTTAACTACATTTCAGACCAAACCACCTGTAATTTGGCATTTTAAGACAAAGTGAATAGCTAAGAGAACATTTACAACAACAAAGTAAAAACAAAATATTAGTCACCAGAGTGTCTGTAATAGACACAATGGAAAACATTTCTCAGTTTTCGAATTTGATTTTATGACTTTCGCGCCGCTAGATCATTGGTTTCGACCAGTGTGCAGTGGTCAGAAACATTCTCCACAAAAAAATTCTGAACATAGTTCTATGTTTATACCCTCAGCCTTTAGGCTAAGGAGGGTATATACACTTTGATACGATGAAAATGTGCCTCATCGAAATAATGGTTTTAGACCCCAAGTATGTTTGGACGAAATGTGTTTCAGACAATTTGGAGTCGATCTAGCCATGTCCGTCCGTCTGTCTGTCTGTCTGTCTGTCTGTCTGTCCTGCTGGCTGGAGCGCACGATAACTCTCGAACGGATGAACCGATTCGGTTCAAATTTTGGCTTTCGTAATATTTTGCCCAAACTTAGTTTAAGTTCGAAGATGAGCTACATCGGTCCACTCCTTCCGGTACCTCCCGCACAAAAGTTCGAAAATGTTCGGAAAATTTGTGCGCACGATAACTCTTGAAGGGAGTAACCGATTTGGTCCATACTTTGCACATCTTGAAAAGTATACCAGACATAGATAAGGTTTCAATATGGACTCAATCGGTCCACTCCTCCGGGTACCTTCAACACAAAATTTCGGAAAAGTTCAGTTTAGGGCCATCTCTCTAATCGCTTTGATTTTTGTTTTAGCAACTTGTATTCACTGCCCCCCCATACGACGGTACAAGTTTCATTAGCGGCAAGTCCATACTTCCTGAGAAAATAGCATGAACGTTGCACAAAACCCCTATGACACCGTGTGAGGTGGTTGAAGTGCAAGAAACTTCTAGAACGGATCTGCCGATTCGATCCAACATTTAGCCTTAGTAATATTTTGTCCAAACATAGTTTAAGTTCGAAGATAAGCCATATCGGTCCACTCCTTCAGGTACGTCCCCCACAAAAGTTCAAAAATTTTCGGAAAAATTGTTCGTACGATAACTCTTGAAGGGAGTGGCCGAATTGGTCCATACTTTACACATCCTAATATAACTTCCTGATATAGATCAGGTTCAAATATGGACTATATTTGTCTACTCCATCCGGTACCTCCCACTCAAAATTTCGGATAAGTTCACTTTAAGTCCTGATATCGAATCACTTTTATTTTTGTTAAAGCAACTTGCATTCGCTGCCTCAATTACGATGGTAAAAGGGGCAAGTCCATACTTCTTGAGAAAACAGCCCGAAGGGTGTAAAAACCCCATAGGCACCATATGTAGTGGCTGGAGATTCACTTCCATAATGGTCAATGTCGATCCATTCCTTTTAGTATCCCCTCCGCAAAACT
Source organism: Musca autumnalis (assembly GCF_047663935.1). Taxonomy (NCBI): domain Eukaryota; kingdom Metazoa; phylum Arthropoda; class Insecta; order Diptera; family Muscidae; genus Musca; species Musca autumnalis. The sequence continues at coordinate 202,314,475 of NW_027411644.1, read as the reverse complement.
TTTGATCTGTAATCCTAATTAACATTTTTGTCGGTTCAAACGCCTAAAATTGTTAAAACGCCCTAAATACATACGTTTTTTGGGGAAAAATTGTTTCAATATACACAAGCTGAGGGTATATCTCTGTCGGCAAAGCCGACTGATACTTTTTTACTTGTTTGTAGAGCTTCCTATAACGATATCTCCCTATTTTGGGTATATTGCGGATTTTGGCTACATTTTTCAACTGTAGTCAGAAAACCGCTCTACAAAAAATTATCTAAATAGGTCCATGAAGCTCCGTACAACGTTACCTAACATTTTACGGAACAGTGACGATTTTATTTACAGTTTCAACGGAACTAGCTGTAATTTGGCAGCCGAGGTTCTCAGCGGCCGCACAATTCATTAAAAACATTTTTAGGCGTTAGCTGTTAGCCATGGTCATAAAAATTCTCCACTTAAAACAGGTTCTCTACCATTTTAATTCAGAATATTTCATGGTGGAGGTTATAAAAAGTTCGGCCCGACCAAACATAACGCTTTTTTTACTCGTTTTTATACCATGAACCTTCAGGCTAAAGAAGGTATAAACATTTTGATACGATCAAAAATGTGCCTCAGCGAAATAATGGGTTAAGACCCATCTGTTTCAGACAATTTGGAGTCGATTTAGGAATGTCCGTCCATCTGTCTGTCTGGCTAGGGGGCATGATAACTCTCGAGCAAACCAACCGATTGGGTCCAAAATTTGGCATTAGTAATATTTTGCCCAAATTTAGTTTAAGTTGGAAGGTGAGCCATATCGGTCCACGCCTTTCGGTACCACACCCACAAAAGTTTAAAAATATTCGTTAAAATAGTGTGCGCTACAACTCTCGAATGGAGCAAAGATCGGCTTCAAATATGGATTATATCGGTAAATTCCTTCGGGTACCTCCCACACAAAATTCGGAAAAAATTTAGGTTAAGAACTCCTCTTGGATCGATTTGAATTTTTCTCAGCAGGTTGTCCTTGCGGCCCCCTTTACGACGGTACAAAGTTTTTCGGGAGCAAGTCCATACTTCCTGAGATAATGGCTTTTGAGCTCCAAGAAACCTTGACGGCACCAACTAAAATTGGCAAATCCGCAAAATATATTTTTTAATAAAAAATACATTTTTAAATTTCCCGATTTTTCGTTTTCCCGCAAAATGGTGTTCGAAATTTTGAACACTACCACTTATCCTATATGTATAGAAGTAAAAAAAAATGATTATTTCCTGTTTTATTCATTTATTTTATGATGATTTTATGATACAAAAGTATGAAAAAATGGTTGAAGATTAGTATTGAGTCTTCTTTGGGCCTATTTTTCGGGGTTTTCAGGGATTTAGATGCATAATCCCACAGCAATTACTGTAATTTAATACATATTAGGTCTTCTTTGGGGCTACTAAACTTTCCTCCAGAAATTTGTCAGTACAGGTCCAGGTTTTATATAGCCTGCGTAGAACAGTACCTCCCGATTTTAGGGTTTTAGCCTCAATATCCTACAGAAATAGCTGAAAATTAGTATTCAGTTTTATATGGGGCTATAATATCTTTTACCCCAATTTGTCAGTACATTTCCACTTTTTGATATAGCCACCGACATATAGGATAAGTACCAGTGTTCGAAATTTCGAACACTGAACTTTGCACATACGTAAAGTCGCGCTTGCGCATGTAAATCATGTTCTTTATATTTTGTGAAATGGTTACATATACATATATACATACATACATATGTTCCCACAACATCCCCGAAGGGACAAGGGTACTTCTCTCATATCAATGAGTGCACGTCGACTCATATTGACTCAATGAGGGACCTGGGACCTACTTTATATTGCCGAGTCCGAACGGCGTGTCTTACGACACCACTTGTAGAGAAGTTGTTCATGCCTTAAATACTCAGGAAATATCGCCAGCATTACTGAGGGGGAATTTTGCCATCGTTGAAAACTTGATGTTGCTTGGCCTGGGGCCTAATTATGTGATTCGATTCGATCGTGAATTTACTCGTGAATAAGTTTTCGACACGAGAAAATAACGGCATGATAAGACTCGATCGAAATCGTTGATCGAATGTTTCGAGAGTAACCGGTAATCGAACTATGTGTTCTTCAGGGAATGTTATGAAGGTAGATGTCAAAAAATGTGTTTATTTCAAAGCAAAAACTAAAAAACAAAATTATGGATGAAAAATGTAAATATTTGTGGAATTTTTTGAACAATACATTCAATAACAATTTCGGAATGAAGTTGTGCTAAGAAAATATGAAAATTAGTAATGTTTGCAAAATTGTTTTGACATTCTTGTTACAGTTTGCTAATACATCTACCTTAATAATTCTCTCTCAAAATAAATGAGAGAATTTGGTGGGTGCTTTGACTTAGCCTCTCTGAGAGAGTATTTCCTTTGGTAAACAACGGGGGATGAACTGTTTAAAATGCACTTTATTGAAAGTTGTTCACCTATAAAGAAGTGAAGGCTATTAATATTAAATAATTTTTTGTTTTGCAGAAATTCATATTTTGTCACCTTGTATTTTAACGACTGCAAACACTAATTTTTGGTTAATGATAGCATGCATATGTATTTATTTATTTTAATTCTAATTTTATCACAATTTCTCAAAACGACTGAAAAGGACTTTTCCCAATTTCTCTTGTTATTTTGTGTAAATAATGCTCACAATTATTTACTAATATCATTTTTCCTCTATAAACCGTCAATAAACAACAATTTTTTACATTTTAAACAAAAATACAATAAGAAATCTTTCATTTCGTTTGTTTACGATAGGCCATTTGGCTACGAGAAATTACTCGCAAATTTATGCTCAATTTCTCGATAATTTTACTCGATAACGAATGTTGTCATCCCAACTTTGAGTACTCGGGTCGAAACAACTCGATATCGAATCACGTAATTAGGCCCCTGGTTACATATATTGACAATAATTCCCCATGATTATTTCTTTAAATCCATTTTTTAATATTTATACCCTACACCACAATGTGGAAAGGGTATTATAAGTTTGTTTTGGTAAAAATTCATGTAACACCGCGAAATATTCGTCGGAGACCCCCAATGTGGTATACCAATCTTCATACCTCGATGAGATAAAGCGATTTTGAGATGTGTGTCTGTCCGTCCGTCCGTCCGTCCGTCTGTCCATTATAAATTGTAAACACGCTCCAAGCCGCAATTATGGACCGATCGTCACGAAATTTTGTATGGAGGTCGGGTTCAGGCCAGAATAGATCCCTATTCTTATTGGTGATGATCGAGAAATATTTAGCGGGTGAAATGGACCAAAAACTAAATTTTTATCCGATTTTGTAGCGGCTCTGTATGTCGCAATTATAGCCCGATCACCTCGAAATTTTAAATAATGTAAGATTATATGACAAAGAAGAAGCTTGCAATTTGAGATGGTGATCGGATGATGTTTAGAGGGTTAAATGGACGACAACTTTTGTGTGAAAATTGTGAAAATTTTTAATATACCGGTAATATCTTTATTCCTGGACCACACATTCCGCCCACATAGATAATATTTGGAAGGACCACTCTTTCCCTTTCAATTAATGCCAATTATGTTGATTTATGTGGTCAGATAACAGAGTTACAGCCTAATATATCCAGTGTTTTGCTTGTAATGTAATCAAAAGCATACTAGAGGTCGCAATTATAGATCAATAGTCACGAAATTTTGCACGAGGTAGGGGTTTAGGTCGAAGAAGATGCCTACAATTTTTGACGATGATCTGATATTATTTAGCGGGTGCAATGGACCATTACTTTTGTATGCTAAATAAAAGCATTTTATTTTTGGTCCAAATTTGAATCCCTGGAGGCCATATACCGGCAAAGTCGCCTATATATGAAAAATTAACTGCCGATCTTTTCTCTGATGAAAATTGCAATAATATGTGTGCTTGGTAACGGACCTACTACCTAAGATATAATGTGTTTTGTGAAGAGAACCACATCTTCCTCCCATGCTACAAATTGTCTCTATCATGACAGACAAATTCCCAGTTCTTACAAATTGCGTGGTACCCTATCATATTACCTGCCCAATTGTCCAAAATTAAAAGATGTAGCAGAAATTGCTAAACAACGCCGGCGATGAACAGTAGGCCCCATACTATTGCTGTAATATGAATCGTGGTGCACGCACTGTCCCTTCTGTGATTATTTGTATTAGTATTATATTGTTATTTAAACTTAATCTGATAAGGTTGCAAACTCCAAAAATTTATTTCTTACAATAATATTTGTCCAAAAGAAACTTTGATTTGCTGAAAGCTAACTCGCAGGGTAGTGGTGTAGGGTATCGTATTGTCGGCCCTGTCCGACTATAGCCTTTGCTTACTTGTTTTTTTTTTAATTAATTTAAAAAGTATCCAAAAACATAGGTTTCAAAAATGTTCCTCTACCATCGAGGGGGGATGGGGGGTTTTCAAGGTTTTTTTGTTATTTGTCAGAGGTATTGTGTTTGCTTCTTTTCTTTAGGTTCGAGGGTGAGGGTATATCTCTGTCGGCACATCTGACTAATACTTTCTTACTTGTTCTTCATTTACTTATTACAACAGATGAACTCTTTCCACATCTTCTACTTTTAACAGTCTCTCTCTCCCCCTCTCTCTTTTTTCTGAAAGTGTATTTACGTCACATTCAGTTTTCATTAGTTTTGTTTTTCATTCATTATCGTTATGATCATTTATTTTTATTCCGTTTTTTATAACAACAAGTAGAGAAAACCCATATGTATTAAAATTAAAAATTGCATTTTAATGGATTTCTTGCAACTGATATATCACTGACTGCACTGGCTGCAATACCATTTAATCACATTAAAGTAAATTGTGCGAGTTATTAGTTGCATTTGCTGATATGTTAACGGTAATTTTTTCACACAACATTTCAGTAGAGAGTTGTTCAGCAAAAAAAAAAAAAAAATAACTGCTAAAAATCATTTAAATATACATATAATGAAACTTCAAAACATTTGCATACTTATTGCAATCAAACATCGGTTTTAAATTCATTTCATTTGCTTTGATAAACTGCTGAAAAAAACGTAAAATTTAAAATTGGTTCCAGCAAAAATTCACATTAATTTACTAAATATTTGCATTTGATTTTTTATTATTCTCAATTTAATTGCCCTGCTGCCCATTGAATTGGAATTATTAGCGTCATCTAACACATTGACAATGGTTGGAGTTATTAGAATTCATTCTGTATTAGGCATCCATATCATCATACACTTCATTGAACATTCAATTCGATTTTTTTATGTTCGAATTAAATTTTACAAACAAAAAACGTAATTGATGTTAATTTTTTGGTTCGTTAATAAAATGTAATTATGTAACCATAATTGCATGAAATTATGTTTAGAAAATGTATTAGTGTTTTTATAACTTCCACCAGAAGATAGAGGGGGTATGTATAGGGATTTCCATAGCGCCTGTCGGAGACCCTATAAAGTATAAGGGGATTTCGCATTGAAATCAGACACCTTTGCAAAAAGTGGTTTTTGATTTCATTTATTTTTTTGCTGTGTTGATGCTGCTCCTCAGCAATACGTTTCAGTATATTTTCTAACAGTTCCAGAGATATCGCGTCTTGAAAAAATCGAATTCTTTAAAAACTATATGCAAAGAAGTACCCAAAACTTCTTTAATATTAGTCCAAATAGAAAATATTTTTTTTATATTTTGTTTCTCTATCAGCTATCTATCTAAAAAATGGAAAAAATTGCACAGTGGTCTTGGTTGCAATTTTCGCGATTTAATACTTAAAATCAATTTCAATCAATGATAGTACTCTTTTGACAATTTGACATTTGAGATTCCCAGTACTTTTATTTAAAAATTATGGTATGGCTCCCATACCCAAATTCGGGTTTCCTACATTTTTAGGTACATTTTCAGAACATATTAGCTATAATTTGGTATTTGAATTTCGAAGTAGTCAGAAAAGAAGAAATTATCAGTGGTCACAAAGCTTCTACACCAAAAACTGTAAACATAGGTCCATTATTTACTATATATCCCTCATGTAACTCCCGATTTAAAATATTTTCTGGGATTTAGCTACAATTTTAACCGAATTAGCTAGCTCAACAGATATAGCCCCCACACCAGCTGATTTTCAGTATTTCAATGATTTTAGCTACATTTTGTTGTTACAAAATTTCTCCACCAAAACTCTTCAACATACGTCCATTTTTTAGTGTAGCCCCCATATATCGGTACCTCCGGATTTTTGATATTTTGAGGATTTTAGCTAAATTTTTTGACATTTGAGATTCCTAGTGGTCGCACAACTCCTATAAAGAAATTGTACACATACATAGCTCAGCTTTTTGGTTTAGCCCCTACATAACGGAGTTTCAGATTTTCGGTATTTTGAGGATTTTAGCTACAATTTTTAAATGAACTACCTCTAATTTATCATTTGTCGTCAAACTTCTCCACATATTTAAATATCTATATCTAGAAAACTATTTTTATACCCTCCACTATAATATGGAGGTTATAATTAAATTTGACATTCTGTTTGTAACACATCGAAATATTCATCGAAAACCCTATAAAGTATATATATTCTTGATCAGGGTAAAACTCTTAGTCGATATAACCATGCCCGTCTGTTGAAATCAATATACAGCTCGCAATTTTTAAGATAGAGCTTTGTAATTTGGTATAGAAGTTTCTATTACTCTAGGATGTTTGGTATTGCAAATGTGATATATCGGTCCACGTTTTGATACAGCCCCCATAGAACGCTACCACCCGATTTTCGGTATTTTTAAGGTTTTAGCCTCACTACTTACTTACTTAGCTGGCCCATTACAGAACATTTGTTCCATAGACCGAACTAAGAAAAGATCTCAAATTCTCTCTGTTTAGTGCTTCGCTTTCTGGAATACCGCGCCTTGTCATCTCTTCATCCGCTTGTTTGCGCCACCTATTCTTTGGCCTGCCAATTCTGCGTGCACCGCCATGTGGCTCGAATTTATACGCCTTTTTAGCGGGTTCATTTTCGCCCATTCTTATGACATGGCCTAGCCAACGCAATCGCTGCATCTCGATATTGATGTCGTTGTATAGCAGAAACAGCTCGTGGTTCATGTGACGACGATATTCGCCGTCAAGGCAGATTGGTCCGTAGATTTCTCGAAGAATTTTTCTCTCAAACACGCCAAGCACTACCTTATCTGCTTGCGCAAGTACCCAGGCTTCGGAACCATACATCAGCAGGGGTAGTATCAGTGTTTTGTAAAGCGTTTTTTTTTTTTTGTTTGACGAGTTGTGGCTTTGTTTTTGAAGTGCTTACTTAGGCCAAAGTAGCATCTGTTGACCAATACAATTCTTCTTTTAATTTCACAACTGATATCGTTTGTTGTGTTTACGGCGGTGCCGAGGTATACGAAGTCTTTTACTACCTCAAAATTATAGGAACCAACTTCAACAGTTGGTCCGATCTAAATGGACGCGCGTCGACACCATCAGCTTGGTCTTCTCGCCCCATGATGTCTATATCATCAGCATAAGCAAGTAATATGTGGCTATTGGTGTAGATTATGCTACTTCTTTTGACGTTTGCCCCTCGTATAACCTTTTCTAGCAGGATGTTGAAAAGATCACACGAAAGGCTGTCTCCTTGCCTGAAACCTCTTTTGGGACAAAACTCTTCGGAATGGTTCTTTCCTATTTTAACTGACGATCTTGTGTCAGTTAGAGTCATTTTACAAAGCCGAATGAGCTTTGCGGGGATACCAAATTCAGACATGACTTGGAATACCTTTGAACGTAGCGGGCTGTCGAAGGCTGCTTTATAATCGACAAAAAGGTGGTAGGTGTCGATCTGCATCTCTTGGGTCTTCTCCAGGATTTGCCGCAGGGTAAATATCTGGTAAATGGTGGACTTGCCAGGTCTAAAGCCGCATTGGTATGGTCCAATTATCTCGTTGACCATAGGCTTTAGACGTTCGCACAAGATCCCTGACACTATATTGTAGGCGATAGGGAGAAGACTTATGCCCCTATAGTTGGAGCATAAAGTCTTATCTCCTTTCTTATGGACGGGACACAGGATGCTCAGGTTCCAATCGTCGGGTACGCGTTCTTCCTGCCAAATGGAGCTAACTAGCTGATGCATACACCTTATCAGCGTGTCGCCTCCGGTTTTAAACAGCTCGGCTGGTACGCCATCAGCTCCTGTTGCCTTAATATTCTTCAGCCGGTTTATTGTTGTCTTTACCTCAGCTTGGCCGGGTGGTATACATTCAATACCATCTTCTGGGATTGGATCTGCGGTATCTTTGTCGACTTCGCTACTATTGGATACCAATAGTGTGGAAAATGCTCTTTGCATATCCTTAGCACACTATCTGTATCCGTTACCAGATTACCTTGCTGATCTCTACAGGAGGATGTGCCAGTTCCAAAACCATCAGTTTGATGTTTCACTCATTGGTAGAATTTTCGGACTTTTCATTCTGTCTCCTGTACATCTCGATTTATTCACACTCCCGCTTTTCCATCTCACTCTTTTTCCTGCGGAAAAGACGTTGCTCTTCTCTCCTTTTCTCCCTGTATCTGTGCGCTACGCGTTGCTACGGATTGTAAAGTAGCCCTATATGCCGCATTTTTCTCTTCGGTGGCAGCGCGACACTCCTGATCATACCATGGATTCCTTGGTGGAGGTCTCTGGTATCCAAGTATGGATTTTGCGGCTGTTTGCATGAAGTGGGCAATGATTTGTCATTGCGCTGATATGTTATCGGGATGAGAAGTGCTTTGATTAAGCAGTTGGGCTAGTTGAGTGGAATATGCTGTGGCTATCTGTTGTGATTGCAGCTAACCGATGTCCAACTTTCCTGTTGTGTCTGTTCGCACTTTGTTTGCATCGTACATCCAACACGCTTGATGCATGTCTTCCATCTATCACCGCGTGATCAATTTGATTTCTTGTTCTTTGAACTATGAATATCGGGATGCTTAAATTTGGTAGTGCTAACTACCATGTTTCTTGCAGCTGCAAAGTCTATTAGCCTCATACTATTGTCAGATGTTTCACTGTGTGGACTGAATTTCCCGACTGTTGGGCCAAAGATATTCTTCTTTCCAATTTTGGCATTGAAATCGCCTAGTATAATTTTAATGTCATGGGCAGGGCAACGGTCATAAGTTTCTTCTAAGAACTCGTCAAATATATCCTTGGTCTGTTCGTCCTTGTCTTCAGTGGGAGCATGAGCGCAAATAAGGCTGATGTTGAAGATTTTTGCTTTTAATCGAATTGCAGCGAGTCTTTCATTCACTGGGGTGAAGCTGGAGACCATATGTTTTAATCTCCGACCAACTACACATCCGAAACCAAACACATGCTTTGTGTCATGGCAGCTATAATACAGTGCGTCACCTTTAGGTAATGTTGTGACGCCTTTTCCGTTCCATCGTTTTTACTGTATGGCAGTAATGTCGGCCTTGTACTTTTCAAGTACATCTGCCAAAGCGTAAACTGCACATTCTCTATAAAGAGTGCGAACATTCCAGGTGCAGATTCGCAGATCATGGTCCTTAAAACGTTTGCGGTGTTCGCCAACTTTAGAGCGGTTTGTTTTTCTTTTCTTTCGTTTTTTCTCCAGTAGGCTGTTTTTTCTAGGGGAGGGTTACTAACCCTACGCCTAAACCCAAGATTTTAACGTTCTTATGGGTGAACGCGCGGCACATGTTAGCTCACTACTTTTAACGGGTATTAATGGCAGTTCCCCAGGTGACACCACAGGGAGGTCAGTGTCCACTTGAGAAGAAAGAGGGATAAATCCTGGGCTTTGCCATGTTAAAGGCGGTCAGGGCCGTTCCTTGGTATCTTCCATCCCCTACGTCTCCCAAAATGTAGTTTACAATTCAAATTGTCAAATTAACAGAAACTTAGCTAAAATTACTTACATTCGTAACAATACATTCTACGTAGCTCAAATATACCAGCGTAACAAATGTTTCTATACTTTAGTAGTAAGCTTTCACAATGCACCACAGTATCTATAAACAAATTATTCATAACCGCAATAATAATCTATTTTGAAAAATGGTTTTTTTTTTTTATTTTATTATTTTTTACATTCTGTATAAATAATATTTTAATAGGTGGGTGGGTCTATCCATGTATGGTCGTAGCTTATTTTAATAATTCCTTGAACTCAACCCAAATTGATTTGTTTACAGTTGGCACTACAACACTTTGCTGTAATAGGATAATACAGTTTTAACTAAGCATTTTTCACACATTCACCTAGGGTTATCTGTATCACAAGTTCCGCATGTTATGCCATCATCGTTAAGCAATGTATTTTGCCCTCGCTGCCAACCAAGCATTTACTTAAAAACCAATTTTCCGTAAATCACTTCCGAATACAATAATGATAGAATATCACACATAATTTCTATTTTCCTCTATTCGAGCGGTGGAGAATGAAATCTATTACAGAAATTATGAACGAAAATTCAAAAGGCAAAAATATGATTATGAAAGAATTTATTATGTGGGTTGTGTCTTCACATGGTGACCGTTGATAGTGTATTCAGAAACAAAATAAATAAATAAATAAATAAATACTCAAGAGCCATTAAATAATTATTTTTTTAGCTAAAAAATTGGAACACTTATGCCTTAGAATAGCCATGGCTTTTAGGTTATTTAAATATGCAAATTGAAAATTATAAAAAATTATTGGAAGGTAAAACAACATTTGGAGGAATATAATTGCATACATTGTTATGCATTTTTATTTTTTTTTCTTTTGACATATGTATGTATGTGTACATAAAAACAAAATATTTATTTTTTATTAATAAAAAATAGGATGAAGCTAAAAAACGCATATCAATTCCCATTGCATATGTGATTAGCATACTAATGTTTCTAAAATAGGTTTTGTGATTACAAAACAAAAAAAGACGAAAAAACCTTAATCATAATGCCTGCTGCCTGTAAATGATGGCTTAATTCATCATTGCAATTTGTTTAATTTATTCGCATATTGGAACAATTTTTTGTCTCTCTACATTTCATGCATCTTTTTTTGTGCTACTACCTACCAACCAACCACTTATGAACTTTGTTCTGTTTCCGTTTTTATCTTCAGTTTTGTTGAAATGTTAATTAAACAAGAATCATTTATTTAACCATTGTTTATTCATAATTGTTGGAATTTTTTCCAGAGTAGATTTTTGGCATCAAACAGCTGTTTAGCTTCAGGGGTTAATTTTTACATCAGAGATGCAACTCAAATTGAATATGAATTTATGCACATACAGATTGTGTGTATGTATGTATATAATTTCACTAAAGTTTTTGTCTTGTTTGAAAAAAAGAAGAAGAGAAGGAAATTATGCATTGGTTGAATTCAAATTGTTAACTGGAAATGTGAAAAGAAGAAATTAAGTTGTAATTGGGAAAAAGCATTAAATGGAAATCAATTTTTAATCCTCGGGAATCTTTTTAGAAAATGTTGAAAAAAAAACTTGAAGAGTTGGGCGGTACTGTTATATTGGAGCTATGCCAAAATGGGCAATAGAAATCCGTTGTGAAAAAAAGAAGATATGCCCGTTTAAACTTGAAAATGTATGAAACTCTGATTTTCACTACTTTTTCCGTTATAAAAAAAATAAATCGAAGTGACCCAAACCAAAGGCATTTTCGTTGTCCATGGATTAAAACAGGGTAGAATTTTTCATCAGAACGCTTGAATATTTTTCTGGTAATCTTTTGTAGCACAGTGCCATTTATCGGCATTTTCCGAAAAGTTTGCACCTTCTCAATGCCAAAACTGCCTAGAGTAGCGTTCCAATGCGTTTGTGATGTTATAGAGAGTTATTAATTACTGGATTGGCTACAATTTTTGTCCTTGTGTTGGATCGAAAATCTCAATGGTTTGGCTATTATATGCCAAAATGTACAAAAAACGTGGATAAAAAAATTAAACTCAAAATCGGGAGGCTCGATTTTTACCGTAGACATATGCTCTAGTGGACTTTTTTGCTCAGTTCAATCCCAGGAATAAGAAAAGCGAAGGGCCCATTAAGGTTTTTTCCTTCCATACAAATCGACCCGGCCTAGTGGACCTTGACAATTGTAGGTGGAAAAGTTTTGTAACGGCAGGGAACCTCAAATATCAAATTAAGGGTAGTTTTATCAAGCAATGTAGCTAAGACAGTAAAAATACGGAAAATCAGGAGGTACCGTTATATGGGGGCTATACTAAAACATGGACCTTTGTTGACGATTTTTACTGAAGAAGTTTCGACACCACTGAGAATCTCAAATGTCAAATTACAGCTAGTTTTAACGAAACAAACAAAACAAACAAATTTAACTAAAATCCTCAAAATACCGAAAATAGGGAGGTACCGTTACATGGGATCTACATCAAAATATGAAACAATGACGGAAATCGGAAGGTACCGTTATATGGAGGCTAAATCAAAATGTAGACCTATCTTGAAAAGTTTTAGTGGACAAGTTGAATAACTACAGCGAACCTCAAATGTCAAATTACGAGTAGTTCCGCCAATCTATGTAGCTAAGACCCTCAAAATACAGAAAATATAAATGTACCGATTTATGGGGGCTATATCGAAAGATGGACCTATGTTGACAATTTTTAGTGAAGAAATTTCGAGACTACTGAGAACCTCAAATGTCCAATTGCAGCTAGTTCGGCCAATAATTGTAGCTAAACCCCTCAAAATACCGAATATTGGGAGGTACCGTTATATGGGGGCTATACCAAAATATCTTCCTATGTTAACGATTTCTGGTGACCACTGAGAACCTCCAATGTCATATTACAATTAGTTCGGTTAAAAATTGTAGCTAAAATCCGAAGATTTTAGAGATACCGTTATATGGGACTATACCAAAATATGGACCTATGTGGACAGTTTTTGTTGAAAAGGAAAAGGACATGAAAGGAATTGAGTTAGAGGGATGAAATATTCTACAAAAAGATTCACCATTCGATTTGACTGAAGACATGTAATGTCAAAATGAAGCTACAATAACGCTTTAGAGAGATATAAAGCTATTTGATCACAAATTAAGGGGCCAAAATTAAACCATTAATCACGCAATATCTCGGAAACTTGACCTATGGTGAAAATTTCCTTTTGGGTTCTCAGTACACTCACCAAGGGCTTTCATCTGCAAAATAAATTTTCTATCCACTGACTTTGAGTTCCATTTTGTAGCACAGTGTCGTTTATCAATATTTTCCGAAAAATTTTCACCTTCTCGATGTACTAGAGAGTTGTTTATTATTGTCTTGGCTACAATTGTTATTTTTGTGTTGGATCGAAAATCTCAGTGGTTTGGTTGTTATATGCCAAAATATCCAAAAATCCTTGAAATCCGGGGGCTCGATTTTCACCGTAGACATATGGTCTAGTTGACTTTCTTGCTCAGTACAATCCCATAAATCAGAATCTCCAGGCGCCCGGTAACACTTTTTTCCTTCCATACAAATCGCCCCGCCCTAACCTATACCCATAATTGTGAGAATGTAAGTTTGTTGATGACTAGGAAGCCTAAATGTCAAGTTATAGCTAATTCGGTTTCAAAATGTGACTAAAAGCGTCAAAACATCTGAAATTGGCCGGTTCCGTTACATGGGGGCTACACTAAAACGTGGACCGATATAGCCCATCATCGAACTTGACCTGCCCGCAAACAAATTACGCATCTTCGCAACATCGCATCTTCCCCTATCTCCATTTTTGTGTATTCTGGAATGATGACCACAGACGGACGGACGAAAATGCATAGATCGACTCAGAATTTTACCCTTATCCAGAATATATATACTTTAAGGGGTCGAAAATGATTATTTCAATGCGCTACGAACGGGAAAACCAATTTTATATACCCTCCATACTATGATGGAGGGTATAAAAATCTGTAACGAGAATAATTTGGGGGTTTGGCTAGGAAAATCGATTTTTGAACAAACGTGGAACAGACAGACGGACATCGATATATCGACTTAGAATTATTTATAGGTATATTATGTAACCTTATAGGGTCTCCGATGTGTTAGGTTTGTTTAAATACGGGTATACGAGTCGACAAAGCCGACATAGATACACCCTCCGCCTCTGACATAATGAGAATAAATAAACTCAATATGGGTTGTATTTCCAAGACATTATTGTTTTAATGAGTACTACGAAAACTATGCGCAATAAGGCTTAAAATTTATTTGAGAACTGTTTTCAACCTGTTCTTAAGCCTAAATGTCTGAACTTTTTGGGGGGTGGGGGAGATACCGGAACAAATGGACCGATGTAATCCACTTTTGTATTTGAAATTAGTATGAAGGAGAGTCATTGTTTGGTGGCCCTAGGGATTTTACAGTCTAATTATCTCAGTCAGTATAGACTTACCCCCGATAAAAATTATACTGTCGTTGTACAAGACGCGAGGACTACCTGCAATAAAAATTTTAAAATTATCCAAGATATGTATCTAAACTATACATTTGCGAAAAAAATTAAATTTTGTGTGTGTGGTACCCGAAGGAGTGGACCGATATAGTCTATATTAGAACATGATTTAAGTATGACAGAAATATTACGATGCACAGAGGTGGGACCAATGTCAATCACTCCTTCGATAGTTATCGCGCCCACCAGGCACTTTAGTTGGTCACCGTGTATTTTTTGATCTTTTGGTAAAAATTTGTGAACTATACTCGAACAGCTACTTAAGCAAAATTGTTGAGCTATTGTGAGGGATATACCACTTCTAAGAACTAGGGATAGGTACCCAGCAAAATGTTCGATGCCAAAGATGCCATTCAATCATGGGTGAAAATGATTTGGCATGTCATCTTTTTAGCATCTTCAGCGATGAATTTTATATGAGCGTGGACCCCAAAAGATGCTATTCATTTTTGGATCCAAAGCATGTCATTTAAACCAATGCTTTGACATGTCATTTTCCCCAATGCTTTGGCATGTCATTTCCACCAATACTTTGGCATTTTTTAACCAACCCTTTGCAATGACATTATCATTACGACGAGAGTTTTAAGCAACGTTGGTTGTGATTTCAAGTCTCCGACAACATCAATCCTATTGTAAATAATTAATCTTTTATATTAGAAAAATTTGTATAAATAAAAACACAAAATTCATCTCTATTGGATCGATGGAATGAGTTCAAATGTTGATGAAAATATCGGATCTTTCACGACTTCCTTTGCATGGGTT
The DNA here is from genome assembly GCF_047663935.1 of Musca autumnalis. Lineage (NCBI taxonomy): Eukaryota > Metazoa > Arthropoda > Insecta > Diptera > Muscidae > Musca > Musca autumnalis. Next base: position 202,299,174 of record NW_027411644.1, on the reverse strand, counting down.
CAAATGCTGATGAAAAGATCGGATCTTTGAAGACTTCCTTTGCATTGGTTCAAATGCTAATGAAAAGATCGGATCTTTCACGACTTCGTTTGAACCAATGCAAAAGATGTCATGAAATCACGTCATCGCATGGAACCCCTTCCTTCAAATTTTGCTGGGTAAGTCGACTTTCGATTAATCCACTTTTTGCAGTCAAAAGTCTAAAAATCGTATTCGAATTTTGTCTGGAGTGAAAATCGCAAAATCGATTATCTTGCGATCCATTTTCGAGTTTGCCCATAGATTGTTGACTAGGCGGTTTTACAGAAAAAAAAAACAAGTAAAAAAGTATCAGTTGGCTTTGCCGACAGAGATATACCCTCAGCCTGTGCAAATTGAAACACTTTTTTTACAAAAAACTTATGTATTTAGGGGGTTTCAAAATTTTGGTCGTATGAACCGACAAAATTGTTGATTAGGATTAAAGTTCAAAAGTTTTGCGGAAAAGGTACTTAAAGGAATGGACCGGCATAGACCATGGGGGTGCCATAGGGGGTTTTACACCCTTCGGGCTGTTTTCTCAAGAAGCATGGACTTGCCCCAGAAACAACTTTTACCATCGTAATTGAGGCAGCGAATGTAAGTTGCTTCAACAAAAATAAAAGTGATTCAATAGCAGGTCTTAAGTTGAACTTATCCAACATTTTGTGTGGGAGGTACGGGATAGTCCATATTCGAACCTGATCTATATAGATATTATGAGAATGTGTAAAGTATGGACCAAATCGGTCACTCCCATCAAGAGTTATCGTGCGCACAATTTTTCCGAATATTTTTGAACTTTTGTGGGGTAGGTACCTGAAGGAGTGGACCGATATGGCTTATTAACGAACTTAAACTAAGTTTGGAAACAATATTACAAAGGCCAAATTTTGGCCGGAATCGGCATTTCCTTTCGAGAATTATCTTGCGCTTCCGCCCATAAACATGGTGTCATAGGGTTTGTTTTTCAACTTTCAGGCTATTTTTTCAGGAAGTATGGACTTGCCCCTGAGGAAACTTTTACCTTCGTATAGGGGACAGTGAATACAAGATGTTACAACAAAAACCAAGGTGATTCGAGAGCAGGTCATAAACTGAACTTTTCCGAAATTTTGTGCGGGAGGTACTGGAAGGAGTTTACCGATTGAGTCCATATTGGAACCTCATCTAAGTCTGGTAGAAATTTCATAATGTGCAAAGTATGGACCAAATCGGTTACTTCTTTCAAGAGTTATCGTACGCACAAATTTTCCGAACATTTTCGAATTTTTGTGGGGCAGGTACCGGAAGGAGTGGACCGATATAATCCATCTTTGAACTTGAACTAAGTTTGGACAAAATATTACGAAAGCCAAATTTTGGACCGAATCGGCAGATTCTTTCGAGAGTTATCTCCAACCACTACACACGGTGTCATAGGGTTTTTTGTAACTTTCAGGCTATTTTCTCAGAAAGTATGGACTTGCCCCTAATGAAACTTACAGCGTCGTATAGAGGACAGCGAATACAACTTGCGTAAACAAAGATCAAAGCGATTCGAGACCAGGTCCTAAACTAAACTTTTCCGAAATTTTGTGTGGGAGGTACCCGAAGGAGTGGACCGACTGAGTCCATATTGCAACCTCATCTAAGCTTGGTAGAAATTACACGATGTGCAAAGTATGGACCAAATCGGTTATTCCCTACAAGAGTTATCGTGGGCACAAGTTTTGCGACAATTTTTGAACATTTGTGGGGGAGGTACCTGAAGGCGTGGACCTATATGGCCCATCTTCGAACTTAAATCGAATCTGGACAAAATATTTCGATACCCAAAATTTTAACCGAATCGATTGATCCGTTCGAGAGTTATCGTGCGCACCAGCCAGCCAGACAGACAGACAGACAGACAGACGGACGGACATTGCTAGATCTACTCAAAATTGTCTGAAACGGATATCGTGCAAACATACTTGGGGTCTAAAACCATTATTTCGATGAGGCACATTTTTGGTCGTATCAAAGTGTAAATACCCTCTTTAGCCTAAAGGCTGAGGGTATAAAAAAACTCGAAAATCGAAGAATAGTCGATTTTAATCGAATTTTCGCGGTTATGAAAAAATAGGAAGTCGAGTTTTAAGACAACTAAATAATCGTCAGACCGAAAAATCGAATTTTTAGTTTAAGAACAAAATCGAAAAATCGATTATTGCTTTCCATTACCTATCCCTACTAAGAACTTGATGTACGATTGATATGTGCAAAGTTTATGCCAAATCGAACAGTCAATTAATAAGTTTTAGTGTACATCAGTCATTTGAGATGATGCCGGCTTGATTATTTAGATATTTTGGAACATTAACTCAGGAAATATGGACTTGCCCCCGAAAAAAATTATACCGTCGTGAAAGGGGCCGAGAGCACGACTTGTTGTAAAAATATTCATGCCGATCCGATAAGACACCCTAAACTGCACTTGAGGCAAACATTTTGAATATTAATGTGGGAGGTACTCGAAGGAGTGGTCCATATTCGAAGCTGAACTATGTCTGGAACCAATTGGTTACTGCCTCCTAGAATTATTGTTCGAAGGAAAGGGCCGATATGTCCCATATTCAAACTTGATTCTACTTTGGTCACAATATTACGATGACTAAATTTCGCACCAAGTCGGTTGATCCGTTCGTGAGTTATAGTGCGATGCTGCCAACCGGACAAAAAGACGAACGGGAATGGCTAAATCGACTCCGAATTGTCTAAAACAGATTTCGGTCTAAAACCATTATTTTGATTAACCACATTTTCATCGTATAAAAGTGGTACATACCCTCATTGGCCTAAAGGCTAAGGGTATAATAACAAAGCAACGGCTTAAGATACGAAAACAATTCAGGGTTCAAAGAGTGTAGAAAGCAATTCCCGATTCAAAATTTAATTTAAGGGTGTGGGACATACTTCTTAACAATAAAGATGTTTTAGATGGCTGTAATGCGTAAACCCAAACCTTACATAACATTTTGCGCCGATCAGACTACCATTGCCACCCACAGGGCCGACACAAAATTGGATAAACATTTTGTTTTTGGTCCATTTTCCCCCTAAGTATTTTACGATCAGTTCTGAACCCGACCTTAATACAAAATTTCGTGAAGATTGCTTTATCAGACTACCATTGCCACCCACAGGGCCGCCACAAAATTGAATAAACATTTTGTTTTTGGTCCATTTCTCCCCCTAAATATTTTACGATCAGGTCTGAACCCGACCTCCATACAAAATTTTGTTAAGATTGCTTAATCTCGTCGAGATATGAATTTTGGTATACCACATGTTGATCTGAATTGTTTAAAAAAGAGACCGCGTGTCCATGAAGCATTAGAAAATGTTTACTTTTGAATTAGATTTCAAATTTTATATTTGCTTACAAAATAATATCTTTGTTTATTTCCTCATTTGAAACACTTTTTGCACTTAACAACGGTTGTCATTAAGTCAACTGTTGCCAAGGGCGAACTAGGAAATTATTTAAAAAAAATATGGAATTGCTGTTATTTGATATACTTAAAAAAAGTAATAATTTGTTTTGTTTATTGTTTGAAGATTCAATCTCATTGATTGCTTAAGTCTGCAGTATTGCCCCAATGGTTTAACTTAAGCAATCAATGAGATTGAATATTCAAACAATAAACAAAACACACAAAAAACAGCAGATGGCTTGCGCGGGGGAATTTTAAACAAAATTCCAAAAACAATAATTCAAAGGCAACTGCCCAGCAAAAATACTCATTACAAATTGGCCTACTTTCTCATTATTTTAACACGGGCATGTCATAGGTAGTAAGTACTTATTTTTTGGCACTTAAAAGTAAATAAATAAGTACTTAAATAAGTAGTTCCGACTTGAAGTAACCAGGGAGTAACTACTTATTTATCTACTTTTTAGTGGTCAAAAAGTAAGTACTTACTCCCTATGACATGCCCGTGTTAAAATAATGAGAAAGTAGGCCAATTTGTAATGAGTATTTTTGCTGGGTGTGGTGAAGTTATTTCAACTTATAGAATTCGATGAATTCTCAAATGATATGTGCTGGCATGTTGCAAAATATTTTGTTTTGGTGGGTTTTGGGAAAGCCTAAAAGTGAGTGTCATTCTCATTAACTTGAGAATACTCGATACTTAAAGAGTTCATGATTTCAAAAACTGAGAAGCCAATTGATAATTTTCTTCACCGGGATGAAATCATGATATTGGTAGCGATCAGTAAAATCACCGAAAGCATGAATTAATGTTTGTTTCTGTTATTAAGTATATCTTATTTATTTATTTTTTTGCTTTTAATTCTTTGCAGGTATGTACGACCAAACAAGCAAATATTTTTGAAATTATCCGTAGTAAGTAAACAAACTCTTTTTAATTTTTTTTAATTTAATGAAAAAAAATTCAAATTCAAGGCTAAAATTAAATGTATTAATTCCCAGATATTTCATGTGACGTTATAACCGCATATTATGGTCAAATGGCCAAAAGGGGAATTCCTGCAAATAGAACGTAAATTAAAAAAAAAACAATTGCAAATTATTAATTAAAATGCAAATTAATAGCCGCATACTTACACACGCACATAAACCATATAATGAGCATAGCTAATTAAATATAATATGGTTTGGATTAATGAATTAAAAATATACATAAGTTATGAAGAGGGTATACCCAAAAGACCGTTCAATAGATTTTATTAGTCAATAAGAAAATGTGTGTTTTTTTTATGCAGTTTTGAATTTTGGACTTTTATCAAGTCATACTATGCCTGCATGTGCATATCTATTAAAATTGAATCGTGTTGCACGGTTAGATTTGTGGCATGTTTCTCATTCTATCAACCATTTTTACCATATATGCAAATTTTTTAATGACTACGAATTTTTTCTATGTGATTTTCTAACAAACTTTAAAATTATATTGAAATTTTTACAGTAAAATATAAGTGCAGAACTTTAATATCGATATATTGAGAAACATAAAACTCTTTTTCTCTCGATGGATCGAGTTCCATCATCCATTTTCTCTAAGTAATATTTCACTGGTTTAAAAAATTGCTATTTTCATGTAAACTTTCATATTTCACAAACCTGAAATTATGCCTGTGTTTATTTCGCAATATCCCAATAAATATGTACATATACGTACATACATATGTATGTAGATATCCTTTTGAATAAATATTTAACCATATCACATTAATATGGTTTGTATTTCGAAGAAAACATTTCTCATTTCCGACCATAATGACCATTGTTCACTTAGCTGTGAAAAAACCACAATCAAGGATATGCAAAGCTTCGCTTTTTTTTTGGTGTGGCACTTAAAAATTGTTTGCAAACTGAAACCAAACAAAAAAATCAGATGCCGTAAAAAACAACTATCTGTGCATTAACATTAATAAAATTCCAATGATAAGTTGAAATTACTAAAAGTAATTACACACATATAAGCATGGGCAAAATTATGGCAAGGGTTAAATAATATCTTCTTACACAGAGTCCTACAGACTACAGACAAGAACAATATAGCACCCTTTCTGTGGGAAGGGACTACATAATGGGTCTAAAGAGGCACTTCCAGGGTCTAAAGACACTTTTCCTCAGAAATGGACCATAGAAGCACCCTTTTCTTCAGAAATGGACTATAGAATAAAGAGATGGATTCTAGAATCATCCTTTCTCACAGAAATGGACTCTAAAAGCACCCTTTCCCACAGAAATGGACTATAAAAGCACCCTTTCCCACAGAAATTGACTATAAAAGCACCCTTTTCTTCAGAAATGGACTCTAGAAGCATCGTTTCCCACAGAAATGAAATCTAGAAGCACCCTTTTCCACAGAAATGGACTATAAAAGCACCCTTTCCCACAGAAATGGACTCTAGAAGCATCCTTTCCCACAGAAATGGACTATAAAAGCACCCTTTCCCACAGAAATGGACTATAAAAGCACCCTTTTCTTCAGAAATGGACTATAGAATAAAGAGATGGATTCTAGAATCATCCTTTCTCACAGAAATGGACTCTAAAAGCACCCTTTCCCACAGAAATGGACTATAAAAGCACCCTTTTCTTCAGAAATGGACTATAGAAACAACATTTCCTTCAGAGATGGACTCTAGAAGCATCCTTTCCCACAGAAATGAACTCTAGAAGCACCCTTTTCCACAGAAATGGACTATAAAAGCACCCTTTCCCACAGAAATGGACTATAGAAGCACCCTTTCCCCCAGAAATGGACTATAGAAGCACCCCTTCCCCCAGAAATGGACTACAGAAGCACTCTTTCCCCCAGAAATGTACTATAGAAGCACCCTTTTCTTCAGAAATGTACTCAAGAAGCACCCTTTCCTTCAGAAGTGGACTCTAGAAGCACCCTTTTCCCACAGAAATGGACTCTAGAAGCATCCTTTCCCACAGAAATGGACTCTAGAAGCACCCTTTCCCACAGAAATGGACTCTAGAAGCACAACTTCCCACAGAAATGGACTATAGACTGGACTATAGAAGCACCATTTCCTTCAAAAGGGTTTAAAGAAGCACCCTTTCCACAAACTTTTCCTTCTCTTAAGACTTCGTATTGGAATGGCTTGCCATTCAATACGGCGTCAATGAAGATTGATATTTTCGAAGTATTCTATTTTTCTCAGAAGTAACCATGTCTCATGTTGTATATCAAAATAGTATAGGGTGACATTTTTTGAAGGTGGTGAGTTTATGGTATCTCAAAACTGCGTCAACATAGGGGAGGCTGTTAACCAAGTCTCCTTTGGTACTGGAAGGTAGGAAAATATTATTTAGTATTTAGGCAGGTGATTTTACATTTGTTATTAAAAAAACTACTACCCGTAATTCGACATTTGATGTACCCTGTTTTCACGAAACTTATCCAACAACAATTGTGAACACAGGTTCATGTTTAGGTATAGCCCCGTTTTTCGGGATTTCTTTGAGGGTTTTAGCTACGTTTTATGACTGAACTACCAGTAGTTTGTGGTTGTCTGCAGTCACGAATCTTCTCCACCAAAAATTGACAGCGATTGCTCCCGATTTTAGTTATTTAAAGGATTTTAGTTATATTTTTCAAACTACCTGTTTTTGCAATTGAGGTTCCCAGTGATCACAAAATTTCTTCACTAAAAATTTTAAACCTAGTTCCGTGTTTTGGTACAAACCCCATATAACGGTAACTCCCAATATTCGGAATTTTGAAGGTTTTAACCACATGTGTTGACCGTTATTTGACATTTGAGTTTGCCAATTGTCACAAAACAGCTCCATCAGAAAATGTCAAAATAAATCCAAGTTTTGGTATTTTGAGGGTTTCAGCTACATTTTTTGACTGAACTATCCGTAATTCGACATTTGAGTTCCCTGCAATCACGAAACTTCTCCACCAAAAATCGTCAACATAATTCCCCTTATAATGGTAACATCCGATTTTCGATATTTTGAGAATTTACATATTTTTTACCGAAACAGCGGTACTTTGTCATTTAGGTTCCCAGTGGTTGCAAAAAATTGTCAGAGTAGGTCCATATTTTGGTCCATATATAACAAGACGCTATTTTACATCTTAGGTCTTGGTATAGTTGTATATATTAGCATTTGGTATAATTTCATTTTCGTTTACCTGCTTAATCCGGTTCTGGTCAGATCTAAGAATTTGTCTGCTTCGATTGGTCGGAACCACAAAGATACTGAAATTAGTGGTGTAAGTTTGGGTGGGCAGTTGAAAAGAAGCAGTGTGTCGTAATTTAGACGACTGTATCGTGCGGCGAAACTACTCTTGTTCTTCGACGCAGTTGACGTAGATGGGGGAATGTACTCCGAGGACATCATTCAAAGCATAGTTGTGTGAATGCTACCCAAATCTGTTTGATAGGCTTGCTGGTATAGAGATTCTCTCTTAAATTGTTGAACCAATCTCATGATAATGAAGATCTCTCCTAACATGCCTATATGTGGTCAACAAGGTTTCTTTGTCTACACCGTGCGTGCCGTGAGTAGTGCGTATATTTTATTGCCGGAATAATTTTTTGGCCGTGCGTGATCGTGTTTTTTTGTTCGATACGATTTAACACAATCTGCCCTATGTGTCACGATCTTGCTAAATTTTTGTGTTCGAAAATTCCCCTTTTAAAAGTCATGTGAAGAGATCGTACTATACACGAAAATCGAACAGCAATGCCAACAAGAATGTAAAACCGACAAAAAATACCCAAATTGTAGTTTTCGTACAATTCTTTTTTTCGTTTTTGCAGTCTGATAAGCCTGATACTTTTGCCCCTTTAAGGCATGACCAGATGATTATCATTATCTAAAAATGCTAATTGTTTAGCTAGGAAAGTTTTGGCTACCCGTCAGTTTAGCAACGAGTGGGAGATTTTTCTCCACATCTGGAAATATACTCAACGAAAGTCGTACAAAGGATCACAAAACAGCCTTACACATTTAAATATCATACGAAGGATAAAACATCTGGAATGTATTTTCCGTCGGTCTATGATCAATCGATTCCACTTCTTCTATTTGCTATTTATTTTCACCAAACTGTACAACCGCGAAAAAAAACTCAATGATGTCATGTAAATATTTATGTACATACATAATGAACGAGTAGCATTTTACTACATTATCTTAACCGCAATTCCAGTATTGGATTAATGTGCTCACTGCCAAGTGAAAAACGAACAATTTGTAGAGACCATTAAACACTGTAATCTCGCATTCATGCAAACACCAATGAAAAAAAAAATACCAACCATAATGGACAAAACCAAAAATGTAAGAATGAGGACAGATTTTTATGTTATCGTCGAATTAATGCAACCATTAACAGATAACAAAAGTGTATTGAAAGGATGTTAAGAAAATTTTGGTTTGGAAATTAGAATTAAAAGATGAACATATCTATGTACACTGAAATATGGGGTATTATAATATTTTGTAGACATGATATTGCCAACAGGGATTTTGCAAAACACCTGTCTTTTAGCTGTTGTTCATATATTTCCATTTGCCGAAGAGCATATTTACAATTTGAGATTTTGTGACAGGAAAACATTATAAAATTAACATTGAACAAACAAAAGTATGAATAAATGAAATGTTTAAATTCACAAAGTGTCCCACAATGGTATTGGATACAATGCAAAAAGTGTTAATTAATAGATGTTTAGACATCGGATTTTGCATAGTTGCATATTTTTTAATAATAAAGATACGAAGATTCTGATTGGACCAAAATTCGTTTCAAAGAAAACTGAACTCAATAACAGGGATATGTTTTGTATTTATTTTGCATATGCACAAAAAAAAAATAAAAAAAAATATGCAGAATATGCAAACAGATTTTGGCCGAAAATCGTCATAAAAGTCGTAAAATTTTCATTTAATGTTTGAAAACCCATCAAAAAATACTTAAAGTGTTCTAAACTAAGTCCGTTGACCCTTTAACATCGATTTTTTTCAACAGATTACGACAGTGTGGTGTAGGGTATAAAAATATGGTATCGTAATACCATTTTTTATTATTAAACTATGCAAAGATATCCAAAAAATATTCCAAACTTGCAGTCATAAATCCCTCTCAACAATTTTTCTAGTAAGTCTGTACGGTGGTACAGAAGCTCTTGTCCTAATATCTGCTCGAGCTGGTGAGACCCCATTATTCTAGGCATGTGTACACTGCTAGATCATGTTTCTCACCTGAGCTACTGTCAGTTTCAGGAACGCCTAGGAGTTGATGATACCAGAACAGCTACCCGTTCTTTCTGCTGCTTTTGAGAATACCTGGTAATAGCCTCGTGCCTTGAAGTTTTTGCGTGTATTTTTCACGGGTTATTCTCCACTGTTCACGGCTAAAACTTCTAGAGATCTTATATATGTTGGGATCCTCTCCGAGACCTTATACTGTAGCCAAAATGTCACTAGTAACGTTCCTATAGGACACCTAACAGGGGTCCAGCAGCAATGACAATTTCATGGTTAGGATTTTCTTGAAGCTACGCTTGATTTTTTTCGGGACAGATGGTTCTTCAGATTCTACGATGCGTTTAGCATCAAAACAAGAGCTAGACCTCATTAAAATACGAAAACAGAGACAAACAAATATCAGAAAAAGCAAATAAAATGATAAATAATCTGTGGAATCTTAGTTCTGAACTTTTTGACCTGGCATTGTTTGATCCAACGGTGCAAAACACCGTAAAGAGCCAAAATGCGACAAAATCTTAAAAAGCAAAGAATTTCTTCAGAAATATTCGATCCAAACTTCCAAAAGAGCAACTGCCGAAATTTCTAGAAAAAGTTCTGGCATATTAAAACGTTCTTATTGTTCAAGAGATTAAACATTAACTCCGAATTTCCAGGAGGCGCAAAGGATGGTAAACAACTTGAAAGTTGCGAACCACATAGCAGAGCGTTCATCAAGTAGTCATCGTACCCAGATAGCTCCAAAACCACGTGATATTTTTTGCATATATTTTGCATATTTTTTGCATGTTTTTGATATGACCCCAAATCTCGAAAAATTTACCCTTAAAACGCCTAGATGCAAAATTTGAGTCCAATCGGATAAGAAATAAAAAAAACATGCAAAAATCCGATGTCCATAAAAATTCTTAAAAACTCCATGCTGATGAATATAAAAATTCTTGAAAAAATGTTCTTAAAAACTCCACGCTTATGTAGATACCAATTCTTGAAAAAAATGTTCTTAAAAACTCCACGTTTATGAAGATAAAAATTCTTGAAAAAATGTTCTTAAAAACCCCACGCTTATGAAGCTAAAAACACTGGAAAAATGTTTTTGAAATCTTCACGGTTATGAAGCTACAAATTCTTGAAAAAATTTTGATGAAAACTCCACGCTTATGAAGCCAAAATTCTTGAAAAAATGTTTTTCAAAACACCACGCTTATGAAGCCAAATTTTTTTTAAAAAATGTTCTCGAAGCTCCACCTTTTTATACCCTCCACCATAGTATGGAGGGTATATTAAGTTTGTTTTTCCGTTTGTAACGCATTGAAATACTCATTTGCGACCCTATAAAGTATATATATTCTTGATCAGGGTAAAATTCTAAGTCGATCTGAGCACGTCCGTCCGTCCGTCCGTCCGTCCGTCCGTCTGTGGTAATCACTCTAGCATCCACAAAAATAGAGATAGGACGCTGAAATTTTGGGAAAATGCGTCTTTTGTTTGCAGGCAGGTCAAGTTCGATGATGGGCTATATCGGTCCACGTTTTGGTATAGCCCCCATATAACGGTACCCCCCGATTTACGGTATTTTGACGTTTTTAGCTACATTTTCAGACCGATTTGGCTATAATTTGACATTTAGGGTTCTTAAGTGTCAACAAACATATATAACAAAACTTGTGGACATAGGTCCACGTTTTGGTATAGCCCCCATATAACGGTACCCCCCGATTTGCGGTATTTTGACGTTTTTAGCTACATTTTTAGACCGATTTAGCTATAATTTGAAATTTAGGGTTCTTAAGTATCAATAAACTTATATAACAAAAGTTGTGGACATAGGTCCACGTTTTGGTATAGCCCCCATATAACGGTACCCCCCGATATACGGTATTTTGACGTTTTTAGCTACATTATCAGACCGATGTAGCTATAATTTGACATTTAGGGTTCTTAAGTATTAATAAACTTATAAATTAGAAGTTGTGGACATAGGTCCACGTTTTGGTATAGCCCCCATATAACGGTACCCCCCGATTTACGGTATTTTGACGGGTTTAGCTACATTTTCAGACCGATTTAGCTATAATGTAGCTATAATTTGACATTAGGGGTTCTTAAAAGTCAATTAACTTATATAACAAAAGTTGTGGACATAGGTCCACGTATTGGTATAGCCCCCATATAACGGTACCCCCCGATTTACGGTATTTTGAAGGGTTTAGCTACATTTTCAGACCGATTTAGCAATAATTTGACATTTAGGGTTCTTAAAAGTCAATAAACTTATATAACAAAAGTTGTGGACATAGGTCCACGTATTGGTATAGCCCCCATATAACGGTACCCCCCGATTTACGGTATTTTGACGGGTTTAGCTACATTTTCAGACCGATTTAGCTATAATTTGACATTTTAAGTTGTTAAATGTCAATAAACTTATGTGACAAAACTTGTGGACATAGGTCCACGTTTTGGTATAGCCCCCATATAACGGTACCCCCCGATTTACGGTATTTTGACTTGTGGACATAGGTCCACGTTTTGGTATAGCCCCCATATAACGGTACCCCCCGATTTACGGTATTTTGATGTTTTTAACTACATTTTCAGACCGATATAGCTATAATTTGACATTTAGGGTTCTTAAGTGTAACTAAACTTATATAACAAAAGTTGTGGACCTAGGTTCAAGTTTTGGTATAGCCCCCATATAACGGTACCCCCGATTTACGGCATTTTGAGGTTTTTTCTACATTTTCACACCGATTTAGCTATCAATTGACATTTAGGGTTCTTAAATGTCAATAAACTTATATAACTAGTGGACATAGGTCCATGTTTTGGAATAGCCCCATACAACGGTACCGCCCGATTTCAGGTATTTTGAGAATTTTACCAACAAGTTTTAACCGAATTATCTGTAATTTGAACATTTGACATTTGAAATTCTTAGTGGTCACCACACCTCTCCACCAAAAATTGTCAAGAAAGCCCCCATATAACGGTATCTCCCGATTTTCAGTAATTTGATGATTTTAGCTACAATATTAAACCGAACAAGCAGTAATTTGACATTTGAAGTTCTTAGTGGTCACAACACCTCTCCATCAAAATTTGTCAACATAGGTCCATGTTCGGATATAGCTCCCATGTAACGGGACCTCCCAATTTTCAGTAATTTGGCAATTTTAGCTACAATTTTTAACAGAACTAACTGTAATTTGACATTTGAAGTGGTCACCACACATCTGCATCAACAATTTTCAACATAGCCCCAATATAACGATACTTCCCGATTTTCGGTACTTTGAGGATTTTACTTAAAATGTTTAACCGAACGTAGGTCCATGTTTTTGTATAGCCCCAAAACAAACCTCCCGATTTTCCGTACCTTAGCTTTATTTTTTGGACGAACTTTCTGTAATTTGAAATTTAAAAGTCAACAAAAATTCTGCAACAAAAATTGTTCATTTAAGTTCATATTTTCGTATAGCCCAGATACCTCCGAACTAGCTGTTAATGACATTTGAAGTTCCCACGTTATGTACCGATTTTCGATATTTTGAGGATTCTAGCTAAATTTTTTAAACCGAATTAGGAGTTATTTGACATTAAAGGCTCCCATCAAAAACTGTCAACATAGGTCCATGTTTTATTATAACCCCTATATAACAGTACCTCCCAATTTCTAGCCCACCAAAAATTGTCAACAGTTAGATATAGGCACCATAAAAAAGGGCCTCCCGAATGAAGCATTTTATGTACATTATCTGACATTTTAACGTACTCACCCAAAGTTGGGGACAGGAATGAATATTTTATGGTGGAGGGTATGAAAAGTTCGGCCCGGCCGAACTTAATGCTTTTTTACTTGTTACTACTAAAAATTCTTGAAACTTTTTCTTAAAAACTCCACTTTTTTTAAGATAAAATTCTTGAAACATTTTTCTTAAAAACTCCAAGCTTATGAAGCCAAAAAATTTTGAAAAAAATTTTCTTATAAACTCCACGCTTATAAACCCAAAAATTTTTTAAAAAATATTCCCAAAAACTCCACCCTTATGAAGCCAAAATTTTTTAAAAAATTGTTCTTAAATTCTCCACTTTTATGAAGCTAAAATTCTTGAAAAAAGTGGTTAAAAACTCCTTTTTTATGAAGCTAAACATTCTTGAAAAATATTGATCAAAACTTCACGCTTATGAAGCTAAAATTCTTGAAAAAATTTTGTTAAAAACTCCACGCTTATGAAGCTAAAAAATGTTCTAAAAAAATCCACGCTTATGAAGCAGAAAATTCTTGAAAAGTGTTCTTAAAAACTTCACGTTTATGAAGCTAAGAATTTTTGAAAAAATTTGCTCAAGAAGCTAAAAATTCTTGAAAAAATTTCTTAAAAATCCCACGCTTATGAAGCTAAAAATTCTTGAAAAAAATCTTAAATATTTCACGCTTATAAAGCTAAAAAGTCTTGAAAAATGTTCTTAAAAACCCCACGCTTTTGAAGATAAAAATTCTTGAAAAAAGTTCTTAAAAACTCCGCACTTATGAAGCTAAAAAATGTGAAAAAAAATTCTTAAAACTCCACGCTTATGAAGCTGAAACTTCTCGAAAAATGTTCTTAAAAACTCGACACTTATGAAGATAAAAATTCTTAAAAAAAGGTTCTTAAAAACTCAACGCTTATGAAGCTAAAAATTCTTGAAAAAATGTTCTAAAAAAATCCACGCTTATGAAGCAGAAAATTCTTGAAAAGTGTTCTTAAAAACTTCACGTTTATGAAGCTAAGAATTTTTGAAAAAATTTTCTCAAAAACTCCAAGCTCAAGAAGCTAAAAATTCTTGAAAAAAATTTCTTAAAAATCCCACGCTTATGAAGCTAAAAATTCTTGAAAAAAGTTGTTACGCTTATGAAGATAAAAATTCTTTAAAAAAAATATTCTTAAAAACTCCAAGCTTATGAAAATAAAAATTCTTGAAAAATGTTCTTAAAAACTCAACGCTTATGAAGACAAAAATTCATAAAAAAAAGTTCTTAAAAACTCCAAATTTATGAAGCTAAAATTCTTGAAAAAAATCTTAAATATTTCACGCTTATAAAACTAAAAAGTCTTGAAAAATGTTCTAAAAAACCCCACGCTTTTGAAGATAAAAATTCTTGAAAAAAGTTCTTAAAAACTCCGCACTTATGAAGCTAAAAAATTTGAAAAAAAAAATTCTTAAAACTCCACGCTTATGAAGCTGAAACTTCTCGAAAAATGTTCTTAAAAACTCGACACTTATGAAGATAAAAATTCTTAAAAAAAGGTTCTTAAAAACTCAACGCTTATGAAGATAAAAATTCTTGAAAAAATGTTCTGAAAAACTCCACTCTTATGAAGATAAAAATTCTTGAAAAACTTTTCTTAAAAACCCCACACTTATGAAGCTAAAAATTCTTGAAAAAATTTTCATAAAAACTCCACGCTTATGATACCAAAAATTCTTGAAAAATGTTCTAAAAAACTGCGCTTATGAAGCTAAAACTTCTTGAAAAAAATGTTTTTAAAATTCCAGGCTTGTGAACCAAAAAATTCTTGAAAAAAACATATTTTTAAAAACTCCATGCTTTTGAAGGTAAAAATTCCTGAAAAATGTTTTTTTTTTTTTAACGCTAATAAAGCTAAAAATTCTTGACAATGTTCTTAAAAACTCCACGCTTATGATGCTAAAATTTTGTCATAAAAATTCCACGCTTAAGAATGCAAATATTCTTGAAAAAATACTTTTAAAAACTCCACGCATATGATGCTAAAATTTTGTCATAAAAATTCCACGCTTAAAAATGCAAATATTCTTGAAAAAATACTTTTAAAAACTCCACCCTTATGGAGCTTAAAATTCTGGAAAAATGTTCTTAAAAACTCCACGCTTATGAAGCTAAAAATTCTTGAATAAATGTTCTTAAAAACTCCACACTTTCGAAGATAAAAATTCTTGAAAAATGTTCTTAAAAACTTCACGTTTATGTAGCTAAGACTCTTGAAAAAATTTCTTAAAAACTTCACACTTATGATGCTAAAAATTCTTGAAAAAATGTTTCTAAAAACTCCACGCTTATGAAGATAAAAATCTTGGAAAAAATGTTTTTAATAACTCTTCTCATATGAAGCCAAACATTTTTGAAAAACTTTTCTTAAAAACCCCACACTTATGAAGCCAAAAAGTTTGAAAAAATGTTCTTAAAAACTTTGCGCTTATGAAATAAAAAAGTCTTGAAAATACAAATTAATACTCCACGCTTATGAAGCTAAAAATTCTTGAAAAAAATCCAAGCAATTATGGATGCCCAGCGTACGTCATAAGAAATCTTATTCCAACAAAGGTGGGTGTGGTATTTTCTACTCCTCTAAATGCTGGGTTTCTTTGTAGTCTCAATAAGAACATATATTCTATCCAAAAATGATCTGGAACTTGTTTGCATTTTCAGTGTTGCACAGTGTATTTTTATTGCATTTTATTTATTAGATACAATTGCATTTTAGCCCCTCCTTCCCACCATGTATGCAAATAGATTTCAAATACTAAAAGTATCAATGCACGTATATCTCCAACACCATATTCACATTCACATAAGCTCGGATGACTTATTTGAACAATTTCATGTACCCACATATTTTATATTTATTTATTTTCACAAATAATCCTGTCGAAGAAAAAACAAGAAATATAAATCTCAAGTGCATAACAAACGAACCGATATCACACAAAAACAAAAAATAAATTCGTATATCGAAAAGCTTCAAACGTAGTTAGGTATGAATATTGTGTTCCGCGTGTTTGTGTGTGAACAGAACAAAAAAACAACACCAACAACAAAATAGAAATAAATAAATCTATTTGTTTATGCACTCGTATGTTGATTTTATACATGGAGATCGTGTTAAATTAAAAAAGTTTTATTAAATACTGCAGCAAATACGTTTGCTGCATTTGCAGTTTGTACGGGTATGTCAGAGCATTTGCTGGTTGGATGGATGCCTTGTGGACTGTTAATATTTTGGCATAGCTTTCATTAAATACGTGATGTGATGGCAACCAGCAAAAAAAAGAAAGAAAGAAATTCTTCTCTATTTGGTAGAAAGTGGTACAAAACATAAAAACAAGATTTATTTATATACAATTTTTGTGGGAAACATTGAAACTAATAACAATGCATGAATGCACAATAACTAACTAATTTATACTACCAAATAAATAAAGTATGTTAGTTTTTCAGTTTAGAGAGAAAGAGAAAAAAAGAAAAATACGATTTGTTATAATTTTTAATTATTTGATAAAAGTTAAGGATGGGAATATACATATTTTTGAATGTGGCTCTAATAATCGGTTCCATATATCAGATACTTGTAGTATTAATTTTTCATGGTGTGAGTGCTAAAAAATTAAGGCAGTTGTAAAACAAGTACGGAAAACGTATCATTCGGTTTTGTCAACAGCGATATCCCTCGGCCTGTGTGAATATTGAGACTTTCATCTATGGGCAGATCGGTAACACAACCAAAATCGTTTTCTCCAAAACGTATATGGCCCTTTGTGGAAAGAAAATATGAACAAAAAAGCTCTATATTTTAGTGGCTTGTTCACACTTTCTTCCCAGAAAAGGCCAAATAAAATTCTTGAAATGTGCTTAAAAACTCCACGCTTACGAAGCTAAAAATTCTTGAAAAAATGTTTTTAAAAACTTCACAATATGAAGCTAAAAATTCTTGAAAAATGTTTTTAAAAACATCACACTATGAAGCTAAAAATTCTTTAAAAAAAGTATTCTTAAAATCTCCACGCTTTTGAAGGTAAAATTTCTTGAAAATATGCTCTTACAAACTCCACGCTTATGAAGTTAAAAGTTTTTGAAAATGTTTAAACTCAAAAACTCCACTCAAACTTAAAAACTAAAAATACTTGAATTTTTTTCTTAAAGCTCCACCCTTTTGATGCTAAAAATTCTTGAAAAATGTTCTTAAAAATTCCATGCTTATGAAGCTAAAAATTCTAGAAAAATGTTCTTAAAAATTCCACGCTAATTAAGCGAAAAATTCTTAAAAAAATATATTTTTAAAAACACCATGCTTATTAATCTAGAAATTCTTAAAAAATTGTCTTAAAAACTCCTCGCTTATGAAGCCAAAAATTCTTTAAAAAATATTTTTTAAAAACGTTTATGAAGCTAAAAATTATTGAAAATTTTTATTAAAAACTCCACGTTTATGAAGCTAAAAATTCTTGAAAATTTTTATTAAAAACTCCACGTTTATGAAGCTAAAAATTCTTGAATAAATGTTCTTAAAAACTCCACGCTTATGAAGCTAAAAATTCTTGAATAAATGTTCTTAAAAACTCCACGCTTATGAAGCTAAAAATTCTTGAATAAATGTTCTTAAAAACTCCACGCTTATGAAGCTAAAAATTCTTGAATAAATGTTCTTAAAAACTCCACGCTTATGAAGCTAAAAATTCTTGAAAAAATGTTCTTAAAAACTCCACGCTTATGAAGCTTAAAATTCTTGTAAAATGTTCTTAAAAACTCCACGCTTATAAAGCTTAAAATTCTTGAAAAATGTTCTTAAAAACTCCACGCTTATGAAGCTTAAAATTCTTGAAAAAATGTTCTTAAAAACTCCAAGCTTATGAAGCTTAAAATTCTTGAAAAAATGTTCTAAAAAACTCCACGCTTATGAAGCTTAAAATTCTTGAAAAAATTTTTTTAAAAACTCCACGCTTATGAAGCTAAAAATTCTTGAATAAATGTTCTTAAAAACTCCACGCTTATGAAGCAAAAAATTCTTGAAAAAATGTTCTTAAAAACTCCACGCTTATGAAGCTTAAAATTCTTGAAAAAATGTTCTTAAAAACTCCACGTTTATGAAGCTAAAAATTCTTGAATAAATGTTCTTAAAAACTCCACGCTTATGAAGCGTGAAAAAATGTTCTTAAAAACTCCACGCTTATGAAGCGTGAAAAAATGTTCTTAAAAACTCCACGCTTATGAAGCTTAAAATACTTGAAAAATGTTCTTAAAAACTCCACGCTTATGAAGCTTAAAATTCTTGAAAAAATGTTCTTAAAAACTCCACGCTTATGAAGCGTGAAAAAATGTTCTTAAAAACTCCACGCTTATGAAGCTTAAAATACTTGAAAAATGTTCTTAAAAACTCCACGCTTATGAAGCTTAAAATTCTTGAAAAAATGTTCTTAAAAACTCCACGCTTATGAAGCTTAAAATACTTGAAAAATGTTCTTAAAAACTCCACGCTTATGAAGCTTAAAATTCTTGAAAAAATGTTCTTAAAAACTCCACGCTTATGAAGCTTAAAATTCTTGAAAAAATGTTCTTAAAAACTCCACGCTTATGAAGCTTAAAATTCTTGAAAAAATGTTCTTAAAAACTCCACGCTTATGAAGCTTAAAATTCTTGAAAAAATTTTTTTAAAAACTCCACGCTTATGAAGCTAAAAATTCTTGAATAAATGTTCTTAAAAACTCCACGCTTATGAAGCAAAAAATTCTTGAATAAATGTTCTTAAAAACTCCACGCTTATAAAGCTTAAAATTCTTGAAAAAATGTTCTTAAAAACTCCACGTTTATGAAGCTAAAAATTCTTGAATAAATGTTCTTAAAAACTCCACGCTTATGAAGCTAAAAATTCTTGAATAAATGTTCTTAAAAACTCCATGCTTATGAAGCTAAAAATTCTTGAATAAATGTTCTTAAAAACTCCACGCTTATGAAGCTAAAAATTCTTGAATAAATGTTCTTAAAAACTCCACGCTTATAAAGCTAAAAATTCTTGAATAAATGTTCTTAAAAACTCCACGCTAATGAAGCTGCAAATTCTTGAAAAAATGTTCTTAAAAACTCCACGCTAATGAAGCTGCAAATTCTTGAAAAAATGTTCTTAAAAACTCCACGCTTATGAAGCTGCAAATTCTTGAAAAAATGTTCTTAAAAACTCCACGCTTATGAAGCTGAAAATTCTTGAAAAACTGTTCTTAAAAACTCCACGCTTATGAAGCTGAAAATTCTTGAAAAAATGTTCTTAAAAACTCCACGCTTATGTAGCCAAAAATTCTTTAAAAAATATTTTTTAAAAACGTTTATGAGGCTAAAAATTCCTTAAAAAATATTCTTGAAAATTCCGCGCGTATGAAGCCAAAAATTCTTAAAAACGTATTTTTAAAAACTCCATGCTTATGAAGCTAAAAATTCTTGAAAAATTTTTATGAAAACTCCACACTTATTAAGCTGAAAATTCTTGAAAAAATGTTCTTAAAAACCCCACGCTTATGAAGCCAAAAATTCTTGAAAAAAATTAAAAAAACGTTTATGAAGCTAAAAATTCCTGAAAAAAATATTTTTAAAAACTCCTCGCTTATGAAGCTAAAAAATCTTCAATAAATGTTCTTAAAAACTCCACGCTTATGAAGCTAAAAAATGTTGAATATTTTTCATAGAAATTCCACGCTTAAGAATGCAAATATTCTAGAAAAATACTTTCAAAAAGTCTTCGCTTATGAAGCTAAAAATTTTTGAAAAAATTTTCATAAAAACTAAAAAATTTGAAGCTAAAAATTGTTGACAAAAATGTTCCTAAAAACTCCACGCTTATGAAGCCAAAAATTCTTAAAAAATATGTTTAAAAACTCCATGCTTACGAAGCTAAAATTCTTGAAAAAATGTTCATAAGAACTCCACGCTTATGTAGCTGAAAATTCTTGTAAAAATGTTCTTCAAAACTCCACGCTATGAAGCCAAAAAATCTTGAAAAAATATGTTTAAAAACTCCATGCTTACGAAGCTACAAATTTTTGAAGAAATGTTCATAAAACCTAAAAAAATTGAAGCTAACAATTATTGACAAAAATGTTCCCAAAAACTCCACGCTTATGAAGCCAAACATTCTTAAAAAAATATGTTTAAAAACTCCATGCTTACGAAGCTAAAATTCTTGAAGAAATGTTCTTTAAAACTCCACGCTTATGAAGCTGAAAATTCTTGAAGAAATGTTCTTTAAAACTCCACGCTTATGAAGCTGAAAATTCTTGAAGAAATGTTCTTTAAAACTCCACGCTTATGAAGCTGAAAATTCTTGAAGAAATGTTCTTTAAAACTCCACGCTTATGAAGCTGAAAATTCTTGAAGAAATGTTCTCACGCTTATGAAGCCAAAAATTCTTGAAAAAATATTTTTTAAAAACGTTTATGAAGCTAAAAATTCCTGAAATAATTTTTATAAAACTCCGCGCTTATGAAGCTTAAAAATCTTGAATAAATGTTCTTAAAAACTCCGCGCTTATGAAGCTAACAAATCTTGAATAAATGTTTGTTAAAACTCGACACTATGAAGCTAAAAATTTTGTAAAAAAAATGTTCTTAAAAACTCCACGCTTTCCAAGCTAAGAATTCTTAAAAAAAAGTTTTTAAAAACTCCATGCTGATGAAGCTAAAAATTCTGGAAAAAAAAATTTTAAAAACTCCATGCTGATGAAGCTAAAAATTCTTGAAAAAATATTTTTTAAAAACGTTTAAGAAGCTAAAAATTCCTTATAAAATATTCTTCAAAATTCCGCGCTTATGAGACCACAAATTCTTAAAAAACATATTTTTAAAAACTCCACTCTTATGAAGCTAAAAATTCTTGAAAAAATTTTCTTAAAAAATACAAGCTTATGAAGTCAAAAATTCTTGAAAAACATATTTTTAAAAACTCCATGCCTATGAAGGTAAAAATTCCTGAAAAAGTGTTTTTTTAAAAACGCTTATGAAGCCAAAAATTCTTGAGTAATGTTTTTAAAAATTCCACGCTTATGAAGCTAACAAATCTTGAATAAAGGTTCTTAAAAACTCTACGCTTATGAAGCTAAAAATTCTTGAAAAAATTTACGATAATACATCTTAAACAGCATCAGCAATGGGCGAAAAAAATCGACAAAGTTCATATGAGAATAGAAAGGTTACAGACACAATAGATACATTTAAAATCCTCTTCGGTTTGACAATGGACCGAAGAAGTGAGTTAGAAAATATAAATTTTTGAATTGTCAAGCATAAAGTCCATAAAACGATGTCATTAAAACTCATTACGACGGGCCAGCAACGCGGACCGGGGTCTGCTAGTAATGAATACTTGTCCACCGGCCCAAGTCCCCACAAAAGTTTTGCTTTTAGTTCTGTTTGGATTTCGTAAATTTTTGACCTCCTTTAAAACTCATAAAAAACTCACCATATTGGGCTACCTTAAACGAATCTTTCCCATCCTTCTTACTCACACGAATAAAAAAATCCTTTAAATAAATAAAAATTCGCGAGCACACACACACACGTACAGCCAATGGCTGTCAATTATTTTAATGAAATGCAGTCATACATTTAGAGATAAAATTAATTTAAATGTCAAACGAATGAAAACAAAACAACAACAAAAACCATTGCAATAGGAAATAACAATAAAAATAATAATAAATAAAATAAATAAAAAACCAACACTATCGCTAAAATATATCATTGGTTATCGGTGAAATTTATTTTTTAATTTATATGGATTATTTTTTTTAATTTGCTTTTTTGTTTGTTATCCATATTTTATGAACGGACCAAAGCGTACAAAGGCCATCCATTATGTATTTTGTTAATAAATGTCGCATGATGTGTAAAAGTAATTTGATTCTCTCACGTCTCTTGCCGTTTGAATTCAGAGATCTTCTAAAACTTTTTTACTGGGCCCATCTTCTTGTGTTAATGTTAACATAAGAAATAACAATTTTTATTGCACTTTTATTATCGGCGAAATGAGTTCTTTAAAACAGCATTGCGTCGTCATCGTGGTTGTTGTTGTTGCTGCTGATGATTCCCAGTGCCACATATGTCACTAATCAGTTCGAGACAACTATAACCTGCAATTTAGTACGTGTCACACATGTAGCCACACAATGAATGGATTGGATTGTAGTACAAAGGCAATGTGAGGAGGATTCACTCAAAGTTACGTGAAGGCAGGGCAATGTTTCAGTATCACGGGAATGGTGGAAGTGAAAAGAAATGGTTAGAGTTGGTGGCTTGATTCATACATTAATGCTGGGGCCACGCTGACTGTGTTAAATAGCAATGACAACAACTGTAACTCGAACAGTTGCAACATTTATTGTTTGTTAACGTTTTTCGGTTGTTGATACAGTAATTTCGGGGGTGTCAAAACAAAATAATCTCTGGAAATAATGATGCCTATGCCCTGCACCCACAGACAAACTCATGGTGGGTTTTAAGTCTCAACATACTGTTCAAATGACTCACGTAGTTGGATATGAATAAACATTTAATGAAACTCATGAACCCCGAGGAAAACAGAAACCACTGGGGAAAACACCAAAAACCAAGTTGAGTGCAAATGTGTCTGTGGTTTTATTTTGATGACTATTCCAAGTGGGAATCGTATAGAAATGTGTTGTGACTACCTTTAAGGTCTGTTTTTCAGAGTTTGAAATCACCAAGTGTTTTGAAATGCCATCAAATTATAGAATAAATGGCAATTGTGAGACATTTTCATGGGTAATGGAATATAATACTCATGGCAATGATAGTGATCATCTCAGATGTAAGATACATACATGTTAAAAAAGATTGTTATATTCCGAATGGCTACCTGGCCTGCATTGATAACATGATAATGTCTTAGTCTTAGTTTCATCTGGAGGATGTGCAGTGGAGTTATAAGGCGTACAACCCTGGGCGTAACTCCGAAAAGATGTAGTTTATTAAAGATCCTAAACATGCCATGGTTATCAACCATTGGGCATTACATCTTAACCCTCTTTGCATATACATATATGGAAATTTCCATAATTTCATTAAATCACCAAAAAATATAATAAAGGACAAGTTTACTTTATGTTTATCGTGTCGAGATATCTTTTTAAAGTCCACTGCATAGAAAAAGATATATAACTGTTAAAAAAAGCAACTGTAACTAACAGTAAAACGAGCTTGACGTTAAAAATCCGCTGTTTGAAAACAAAAGGTAAAAAAATATTTATTTTAATTATACCCTACACCACTATGTGGAAAGGGTATTAAAAGTTTGTTTCGGCAAACATTCATGTAACACCGCGAAATATTCGTCGGAGACCCCAATGCGGTATACCAATCGTCATATCTCGACGAAAATTTTTAATACACAGCTTAAATTTTTATTTCTGAAAGATACATTTCGCCCACGTGAGTTATATTTGGAAGACGATTAGAGCTACAGCCTAATATATACAGTTTAGAGTGGGGCGATTTGAACACCATCACGGGCGCCTGGAGTTTCTGATTCTTGGGATTGTACTGAGCAAAAAAGTCAACTAGACCATATGTCTACGGTGAAAATCGAACCCCCGGATTTTGACTTGAAGTTTTTTTTCAAGGACTTTTGGATTGTTTGGCATATAACAACCAAACCACTGGTATATTCGATCCAACGCAAAGACAACAATTGTAGCCAAGACAATAATAAAGAACTCTCTAGTACATCGCAAAAGCATTGGAACGCTCCTTCAGGCAGTTATGGCCTCGAGAATGTGCACATTTTTCGGAAAATATCGATAAATGACACTGTGCTACAAAATGGGACCCAAATTCAGTGGGTGGAAAATCCCTTTTGGAGATGAAAGCCCTTGGTGAGTGTACTAAGAACCCAAAAGGAAATGTTCACCATAGGTCAAGTTTCCGAGATATCGCGTGATTAATGGTTTAATTTTGGCCCCTTAATTTGCGAGAAAATAGCTTTATATCTCTGTTAAGCGTTATTGTAGCTTCATTTTGAGATTACATGTCTTCAGTCAAATCGAATGGTGAATCTTTTTGTAGGATATTTCATCCCTCTAACTCAATTCCTTCCATGTCCTTTTCGTCGTTTATTTTTTGAACCGTAGTAAAAGTACCACAAGACGAGATTTTACAGCATCCAAATATTCTACAAAAATGTTGTTCAGAAGATTTTAGGAACGGTTCTCATTGATGACCAATCGATATTTTCCCGTTTTCATGGTCCTTTTTGACATTTGCCCGTATTTTGTTGAGAAAAAAAGTACCACAAGACGAGATTTTACAGCATCCAAATATTCTACAAAAATGTTGTTCAGAAGATTTTAGGAACGGTTCTCATTGATGACCAATCGATATTTTCCCGTTTTCATTGTCCTTTTTGACATTTGCCCGTATTTTGTTGAGAAAACAGTGTTTTGTTTTTATGTATATTCGCTATTGGTCTGTGGTGCATCTGAAATACTTACCATAAATAGCTCTTGTAATGACGAACACGTTAATAACAAATTTTATTGAAGGATAGATCCGGGTATCTAAATTTTTGAACCGGATATTCTGATATCAAAACCGATTTTGGAACCGGTTTTAAGTAACCGATTAATCGTATATGTATATCATTAGAAAGCTAATAAAATGGTCAATCAAATGACAGCAAGTAGTTGATTACAACTTTCTTGGTTCCGATGCTAGAACAAAAAAACCGCTTTCTTAAACCGATTTTGATGTAAAATATCACTGGGTTGACGTGGTTCAAACTTCTGAGTTATGGCGAAATTAATTCATTCTTGATTAACTTTAAGTGCATGATAACAAAACAACATAACACAAATTCATCTCACAATAACTCAGAAGTTTGACCTATGGCATAACTGTCTTTCCAGATTTATAAAATATCTTAATCGACTTTCATCGCCAAAAAGAATTTTTCAACCCAGTGATATTTTACAACAAAATCGGTTTAAGAAAGCGTTTTTTTTTGTTCTAGCATCGGAACCAAGAAAGTTGTAATCAACTACTTGCTGTCATTTGATTGACCATTTTATTAGCTTTCTAATGATATACATATACGATTAATCGGTTACTTAAAACCGGTTCCAAAATCGGTTTTGATATCAGAATATCCGGTTCAAAAATTTAGATACCCGGATCTATCCTTCAATAAAATTTGTTATTAACGTGCTCGTCATTACAAGAGCTATTTATGGTAAGTATTTCAGATGCACCACAGACCAATAGCGAATATACATAAAAACAAAACACTGTTTTCTCAACAAAATACGGGCAAATGTCAAAAAGGACAATGAAAACGGGAAAATATCGATTGGTCATCAATGAGAACCGTTCCTAAAATCTTCTGAACAACATTTTTGTAGAATATTTGGATGCTGTAAAATCTCGTCTTGTGGTACTTTTTTTCTCAACAAAATACGGGCAAATGTCAAAAAGGACCATGAAAACGGGAAAATATCGATTGGTCATCAATGAGAACCGTTCCTAAAATCTTCTGAACAACATTTTTGTAGAATATTTGGATGCTGTAAAATCTCGTCTTGTGGTACTTTTACTACGGTTCAAAAAATAAAGGACGAAAAGGACATGGAAGGAATTGAGTTAGAGGGATGAAATATCCTACAAAAAGATTCACCATTCGATTTGACTGAAGACATGTAATCTCAAAATGAAGCTACAGTAACGCTTAACAGAGATATAAAGCTATTTTCTCGCAAATTAAGGGGCCAAAATTAAACCATTAATCACGCGATATCTCGGAAACTTGACCTATGGTGAACATTTCCTTTTGGGTTCTTAGTACACTCACCAAGGGCTTTCATCTCCAAAAGGGATTTTCCACCCACTGAATTTGAGTCCCATTTTGTAGCACAGTGTCATTTATCGATATTTTCCGAAAAATGTGCACCTTCTCGAGGCCATAACTGCCTGAAGGAGCGTTCCAATGATTTTGCGATGTACTAGAGAGTTCTTTATTATTGTCTTGGCTACAATTGTTGTCTTTGTGTTGGATCGAAAATATCAGTGGTTTGGTTCTTATATGCCAAAATATCCGAAAATCCCTGAAAAAAAACTTCAAGTCAAAATCCGGGGGCTCGATTTTCACCGTAGACATATGGTCTAGTTGACTTTTTTGCTCAGTACAATCCCAAGAATCAGAAACTCCAGGCGCCCAATAACACTTTTTTCCTTCCATACAAATCGCCCCGGCCTAATACAGTTATTTGTTTGAAGTGTACTCATAAAGACGCTAGAGGTCGCAATTATAGCTCAATAGCCACGAAATTTTGCAGGAGGTAAAAGCATAGGTCTTCGACCTAAACTACTAAACTAGATGCGTACAATTTTGGTCGATGATCTGACATTATTTAGCGCGTGAAATGGTTATTCCTTTTGTATGAAAGATATACAAATTTCATTTTGGTCCATATTTTTATTCCTGAAGGGCACTAAAAAACTGCTGGCCAAGGCAACACACAGTGTCGCCAGGCGTCATATAAATTTTTTTGAAAGTTTGACAATTTTTAGCCTGCGCGTACTTAAGACTGTTTGACATGCTACCATGTGTTGGGTTGTTTTCAGTGGATTGATGGAGACACCTCAAAAATATGGTTTTTGAACGGTTTTATAGCATCTTCTAGCGACGAAAATCGTTGACCACGCCATTTTTTCTTGATGTGCTGAAATCAAAGTCATTAGATCCCTAGTCAGGGCTGTACGGCGCATGAACCATCAGTTCCACGTTTTGTCCGGTCAAACAGGCTCTGGTTTGAATCGATGTGTGAGAGCTCGCATTGTCATTATGAAGAACGATTCAATTTCTCTTGTTTGTTTTTCGAATTTCTCAGGAGACTTCAGGCAAACAAATTGTAGTGTAACACACGGAATAAGCCGTATAGTCGCGGTCAGTTTTGTCGAAGAAACAGGGGACCATTTGCTTCGAAGTTCTTCTACCATGAACAACTTTCGTTGGATTGGGCTCGTTTTCGAAGACCCAAATGGTCGATTCCTGTTTTGTTTCGGGCATCTAAGCATAAATCTAAGATTCGTCGTCTGTGACGATCTTATAAATGTCGATTGAAGCACAGCGATCGTTTTTATACACAATTTTGTTGCACAAATCCACAAGAGCCTTTTTTGAGCGATTGACCAATTTTGCTGGATCCAGCGGGAATTTTTGTGGTCAGGTGTTCGTGCAATATCAAGAAATGCCCAAGGACGCCTCTATCGCACGGTATATAACATAGCAATCTTGCATTATCCGTTCACGAACGGCTTAATTTTTTTCTGGCACAACAGTCGAATTTTGTCCACCCTCACGACCATCGTTTTTTACGAGTGTCGGCCACGATTGAATTCATTAAACCAGTTTTTCATAGTGATATAGGATGGCCTTTTATCGACATACACAGATATAATTTGGTCGATGCACTCTTGCCGTGATTATCCTTGTCGAAATTTGTGAAAAATTATAGGACGAACATTTTCACAAGTAAAAAGTGATTTTTTAAGTCACTGTAAACAACACAACACAAGGTCGTATGCCAAACTGTTCTGAGTACGGTTAGGCTAAACACTGTCAAGCTTTCCAAAAAAAAATGTCAAATGATGCTTGCTGCATAGGCCGGAAAGTTTTTTAGTGCCCCCTACATATGAAAAAAGAGCTACTGACGCTTCCCTCTGGTGCAAATTGCTATAATGTGTAGTGGGTTTTTTGTAGAAAACCAAAGTTCCCTCCCATGCTACAAATTGTCTCTATCATAACAGAGAATTTATCAGCTCTGGCATTGTTTTTTCAGTTCCCCACGCTATAAAATAACAAGTAAAAAGTCGTTAAGTTCTATCGGGTCGATATCAAAGTGTGGATCTATCCTGAAAATTGTTGGTGGAAATGCTTTGTTACTGCAAGAAAACCCAAATGTCAAATTACGGGTAGTTCCGTCAAACAATGTTGCAAAGACCCTCAAAATACGGAAAATCGCTAGGTACTGTTATATGGGAGCTACGTTGAATATTTAACGTGGAGAAGTTTCCTGACCACAGAGAACCTCAAATGTCACATTACAGCTAGTTCGATTAAACAGTTTAGCTAAAACTCTTAAAATACCGAAAATCGGGAAGTACTGTTATGTGGGGGCTATACCAAAACATTGACCTGTGTTGGCAATTTTTGATTGAGAAGTGGTGGAACCACTAAGAACCTTAAATGTCAAATTACAGCTAGTTTGGTTAAAATGTAGCTTAAATCCTCAGAAACACGTTGATGCTGTCTGGGCTATATAGTCATTATACATATCAAATTATCCGTAATCGCGAGTACTTTAATGCTCTGATTGTTTTTTGAAGTACCCGAATGCGCGTCACCGCCAGACCAAAATTACAAAAGACATCAATTCCGGCAAAACGTCAGCATTCATGAAGGATGAATGCAGTGGAGATTTTGAAAAGTGATACATCAGAAGTGTAATCTTCAACCGGCAATCGAATAACAACTTAAAAAAACTTCGTGTCTTCAACGTGTTTTTACATATTTCGGTAAAAACCAAAAATGTTTTACAATCGATGAATCCGAGTTTCACCCATTCAGAATTCGCGAACTGTTAACATATTCTATATAGTATGACTGAAATTCTTTAAAATGAAGTGTTTTAGGAGGGATCTCATAATGTCGACCATTACAATTAATTTTGGTGGAAACTGTGTTGGCATCAATGTAGAAAAATGGGTAAAACTGGGTTGAAGGCAACAAGTTTTTTTTTATATTCCCTTCCGATTTCTGGCCTAACCATACATTTTATAGACATATGCCCAAAGAAAGAATGACAGAATATTCCATGGGCAACATGATACTAGTGTATGATTTTTCAATATATCCACCGCATCCACATAAAATTTATGTCGACATATTGAAACCGGAATTTCAGTTTTTTGAATTTTTTTAATGATCCAGACGCGAAACAATATAATATTCCAAACTCATAATAGGATTATAGGACTCGTGATTTTACGTCGTTTAATGTATATCTCATGAGTGTGCTCCTTACAGCCTCCTAGTAATTGGAGTCTAAAGGCCAAAATTTGATGAGTGAATTTTCTTAAAAACCCTATTTTTTGCATTCAAAATTTACAAGCGTCATTCAATTTCCTTTGAACCCCGCGTGAATTTAGTTTTTTTCGAGACGGATCTAATGAGCCCTTCCGCACTCGAATCCATTCACTAAAACCGCGGATATATGTAGATACCTTGGAAATAGGAAAATCAGCAAAAATATATATTGACAAATCGGCGTATTAAACCGCGATTTTCTTTAATTTTTTTTACATAAATGGAATCCTTTATACGCGATTATAATATGTGCGAAAACGCGTGTCATAAATTACGGAGATTCGCGAGTAATATCGGTCTTGTACGCAAAATAGAATGTGGAGGCACATCCGCGGTTCTTGAAGAATCTATTTAAAATGAGTGTATATTGACGTATTTTTGGAGAGCGCTAATGAAACCGGATGCGCATCAAAATCGTATGCATATTGCTCGACTTTTATCCACATTAAGATTTTTGACATTGTGAGATGCAAATGACGGCACACAATGACCGCCGAGTGAATCAGTGAAATATGCATGGATATAGAAAATCGGATGCGCATCAACCGACTTAAACTAATTCGCGAATAACAGGCTTTTTATTTTTCATATTTTTTAATGATTGTAATTTCAATATTACTCTTAATTTCCTATCCGTATAAGTTATCATAGTAAGCAGTTAGGCTCTCGCGATGGTAAACCATATTTCTTCTTGAAGTTTTAGCAGTATACATTAATTATTGCATTGGCTTTTAGCGAAACAGTTGGAGAACTCCCAAATATTTTTTTCTAATTTTTCTTATCGAAAAAATAAATATATTTGGATTAATATGTTTACAATAAGTTTTTTCTCTCTTGTTGTTGCTATAATATGCAATTTATAAAGCCAATGATTATAATTTTGGTTTCCTATTTTTTTACGCGTTGTCTAGATTCTGTACGTATTTTTAATATATTTTTTAGAAGTTTATACGGACTCTGAGGCGGTATAATTTAGATTTGCTCCCTGATTTTTTTAATTTTTTTGTTTTTACGCGAAAATAACAAAATTAGAAATTATGGTGCATCTACAGTTGGATGTCAAATGCTGTTACTGATATATGCAGTTTCTCAATACAACAAATAAGAAATTTTTAAATATTTTTTCTTTATAAGAGAATAAAAACCGCTATAACTTTTGCGCGCATCGGCCAATTTTGTGAACGCGAGCAGATTTGAAACCAGAATTTGTGCCTTAAACTCTATACCAAAAATCGTAGATGTCTTCGCAAAAAAATTTTATTTTTTTTTCAAATGGAATTGTAAAGGAAATTTGGTTTTTACCATATGTACTTTCTTTAGCCTAAGGACTGAGGGTGTAATGAAATATAATTTAAATTTCAAAATTAAAACATTTTAAACAGTTTTCTATTTTAATTATTTATTAAAAATAATTTTCTTCTTTATTTTTACAGGTAATTAAAAAAAACTACTTAACAAACATTTGTGTCCCATTCTTCATGTGTCCCATTCTTCAGTAAGTTGGAATATATTTTTACTGGAATTTTGTTAGTTTAGAAAAAACAGTCATTTAGAACCATTGTAATCCTGTTCAATATCAAACACAATAAAAATTATTTAATACTCGTACTAAATTCTCCTTAATTTTTGAGAATTTATAAACTTTAATGGAAGCACCCTGGTAAGCATGACCACGCTGCATGCAAAAGTTGTTCAAATTATTAGTAGTTCAATTCTTGATAGAGTCATTACAAGGTAGGGCATAGCAAACACCTGTATACAAATTTTTTCTATTGGTTTGCTTATTCTTTCAAATCAGTACCCCCCATACCAAGTGCGGACATTATTCGAATGTCCGGCACAACTTTCGAAAACGATATCACTGTCGAAGGATTGGCAAATGTTTTTCGGGTGTACACAAGCACGTTGTTCTTTTGTTCGTCAAAAGTTTAAAAACGATATCATTTTCGAACATTTTGCGAATGTTTTTTTTCTTACAAGAAAAATTGTTTCGAGAAACATTTTTTACTTCGGAAATTTTTTACGTTTTAAAAAATAATTTTATGTAGTTCGTGAAAAATTCCTATTTGCTTTTTTCAAATATTTTCGATATAAATGCTACTTATAATATTAACAAGAAGTGGTGATAAACACAACATATAGCTTGGTTACAAATAAAAGACAACAATGTTTATAAACTGTTACACGCGTTGAATCGCAAACATTACAAAGAAGAAAAGGTACATAACAGGAAAATCAAGAGACGTCAGATAAAGTTAAACATGTCATAAAATCGAAACTCCACCAAAAATGCTTTTTCGGCACTATCGTAAAAACTATCATCTTTCATTCGCTAATAATATTGTTAACGACAATCGAATTAGAAGGTTTTCCTGCCACAAACTGAGCGACGAATGAATCGTTTTTAATTCGTTCTCGAGTGTCGTTTTCGAACAAAATATCCGCAAAACTATCGAAAAACATTCGAAAACGGATCGTTTGCGATAGCAATGGTATGGGGGGTATACACAAATTGTGTATGTATGTGTATGGTTTTGAAAAATATGACAAAAAATTTTATACATATTATAATTCAGTCGAAATGAAAATTGTTATTACAACATTTATTATTTGTATTTACTACAACATTGTGATGAAACAAACTTTTGAACATATGGAGAAGCTGACTCTGTAAAGAAAACTTGCCTCCCATTCATTTTTCGCGTTTTTAGTTAATGATCCAAAATATCCAATAAACAGTACAACCAGTTGCATATTCAGTTATGGCAATTCTGACAGAATAAGCAAATACGCCCAGGCCTTGTTTTTCACAATTTGTTCGAACCTGACCTACCTTCCAAATTATTGTACCATGGATATGAGCATTACATTTTTCGGCAGGGCACTATGATCCAGAATTAAAATTTTCTCGTCAAAACACGTTTCTGTATTACAAAAGTTAGGCCAACATATTTTAAGATGTTCATGAAGACAAACATTTTTGTTATTACACTCCACGTCAATAGGATAGAACACCTACATTTTTGTTAATGTTAGCTTATTTATCCGGAACATAATGAATCTACGTTTTTAATCTGCCACTGGGCCCCAAAGTTTCCATGGGCCCTATATATAGGTAATATTAAAATCCGAACCGATTTTTCAATTTTTTGTAGGATTACTTGTTTAGGAACAGAAATGAACTGTTAAAAATGTTTCATCGATTGGACAATAAATGTTGGTTTTGATGAAATATCGTGAAAATTCATCTTTGGCCCCATACAAATGGAAACTTTGATGCCCCAGTGGCACGTGTTAACATAATCCGATTGTGCCCAAAATTTGCCAATCTTAAAATCTAACAAAAGTAAAAACTTTAGGGGTGCCGTCTAAAAAATCCGACATCGATTTTTTCTCTTTGAGTTAAAACCAGTATAGTATAGGTGTATTAGTTACACTCAACGGTCTTCGGATTTTTACTCAGTTACTACTTTTAGATCAAATTCAAATTTAAGTGCATAACAACTTCCAATACCCATTTAAAGTCAAGGAGATATTTCACAATTAGATACCTCAGAGTGTCATCCTTCAGGCCATACCACCGCCCCCACCCAACCATCACGCATTCCGTAAACTTCAGCATCTTAATATTTATATGAACATCCTCTTTTGTTCAAAACGCACAAATCAATTATGTGTAAATGTTTGACTTCATCAGTTATTGTTCTCAGTTACAAATAGACGACCCTTCTCCTTCCCCCTTCATTGTGTGGCCAATTGACCAAACATCAGTTTTGCAACAAAATTTCCAATTATGATTTCAATAATTGAGTACAACAATTATGCAAATGTTTATTTGAATTTGACGTTTCTATTGATTTAGCTAATTTGAAGGCATTCACATGCATGGCGGGTGGCATTCTATGGTTGGTTGAGTGGACCGGCTCGGCCAGGCATTGCATTAATATTTAGCATTATGACCATGGTGACAACAACGTCGGCGACAACGACGACGACGTTAATGATAACTATGAACAATGACATTCTTAAGAGTTAGACACAAATATGCATTCCAGAGGATTCATGCGGGCTGCACAGATAGTTACTTTGCAATGAAAATTGAATTTATTACCATGTATGTACATATGTTCAGGTGGGTGTGTGTGTGTGGGTGGTCACACATACTGTGTAATTTGACATTATTAATAAGGTGAGGTTTTAAAATGTCTTTCGGTCAATCAGAATCCATACTGTAGCTATCGTTTGAAACTTTTCATAAATTAGACATACATATACAAATACATGTGTGTGTGTGTGTGTATACCTTCTCTGCACGTAAACTAATTTACATTGTAATGATATACGATTGTCGTCTAATTAAATCAATTCGTTGAGTTTCAAATTATATGTGAGGGACATATTCGTATATAACTTATCACATTACATATTCATCGGCTTTAACAGAAATTGTTTGTTTATCATAGACCTGCTACATACATATGCTCGACTAAATTGCTAAATCGAAAATTCTCTTTAATAGTTTAATAAATAATTTGCATATGTAAATGTTGTAAGCAAAGCATTTATGTGGAATTAAAATTTTATTTAATAAATGTTAATTTATTTTATAATCTTTTCGGCTGACTATATTGAAGATTCAAAATAATTATTAAATTAGATATTTTGAATTTAATCATATATATTAATAATGTGTACGACAGAAAGTATCTTCTGCTCAAATGCTGGAATTTAAACTTTAACCTTTTGGCCAGGAATATTGAATATTGGAAATAAAAAAAATTATAATATATTCAAAATACAAGCCCATTATTTAAGTATATAATACAATTATACTGAAAATGAAAAAAAAAACTTATCTATATATTTTGGACTGCTGGAATACAGGGAATACTTTTTGGTTTAAGAAATAAAATAACATTTCCACGATTGTCATAGCCTGGCAAGAAGCAATGGTGGTCTTTATTCCCAAAACCCAGCAAGACAAGTTATGCAATACAAAAATCGTATCTCCCGATAAATTTAACCTACTCAAAACAATGGAACGCACGGTCGACGCCATGACAAAGAGTGACATGCTAAAATACAAATAACATGCATACGTTAAAGGCAGATCAGTGGAAGACGCTTTACGCGACTTACATGGAAGGAAAATGTATAGACTTGCTGTCTTCAAATGCTTTCAACAGCGTCAGCAGCCATATTATACTTTTAAGTTGAAAAACCACCAATTTGCATTGTAGAAGGGCCGGAACGACTCTTAAAATACATTTTACCTGGGCCAGAACGCGAGGTATAAAATTTAGCCTTCGAAAAATGGAATAATGTCTATTCACTAGAATAACGAAAGTGGGAGCTTTCAAGGAATCAGTTTTCCTTACATTTCTCCAACATTTAAATACCTGGGAATAATTTTGGATAGGAAACTTAAATGCAAATAATATATCCAAAATAGGGTTAATAAAGCCCATATATATCGGACAATCTTTAGAAGGGCTATAGGTTCTGTATTGGGTTTTAATTCTAGGATGATAAACTGACTATACGAAAGCGTAATTAGACCGATCTAAACATACACAGCTGTGTTATGCCGAACTGCTCTGGACAAAAAATAGGTTGTTCACTGAAAGCAGAGCATGTGGGGAGGGCGATGAAAAAACTTCAGCAGCTATATTATACTTTTAAGGGCGAAGCCTCCATATTTGCATTGTAGAAGGGCCGAAACGGCTCTTAAAATACCTTTTAACTGGGCCAGAACGCGAGGTATGAAATTTAGCCTTCGAGAAATGGCATTATGTCTATTCACTAGAAAAACGAAAGTGGGAGCTTTCGAGGAATCAGTTTTCCTAAATAAGACAATAAACATTTAAATATTTGGATAGGAAATTTGAATGGACAGAATATATCCAAGAAAGGGTTAATAAAGCCCATAGATATAGGACAATCTTTGGAAGGTCTATAGGCTCAATATGAAGTTTTAATTCTGGGACGATAAACTCACTATACGAAAGCGTAATTAAACCGACCCAAACATACACAGCTGTGGTATGATGAATTGCTCTGGACAAAAAATAGTGCGACGAAAAAACTTTAACTTACACATACATCCAAGCCCAAAAATTATTTTGTATCCCTACTAGGACGTATGAACTTGCCGACAAATATATCGAAGATGTATCAGATGGATGGACCAACATGGTCCATCTTGAAAGTAATCTTATTTTCGGAGTCATACCTTTCATATATAGCACCCATCAGTCACGTCGGTTAGTCACCGTAGGATATAGAGCTTTTGGACATTATGTCAAGAAGCATGGACTTGCCTACGAAACACATGATGTCGGTGTAAACAGGACTAAAAGGAGTAGCGTCGGTAAAAATTTCAAAACTGTCCTCATACCGCACTAAAAGTGCACGTAGGCAAAATTCTGAACTTTTGTAAAGCAGGTACCCAAAGGTGTTTTACGATGTAGAACTTCTTGGGACAATTTCACGACTCCCAAAATGTCGGTCAAATCGGATATTCAATTCGTAAGTTATAGTGGTCATTAGTCATTTCGGTTGGAGTTGGTAGGGGTTTTTAATAGTTTTTGGTCAATAACCTCGGAAAGTGTGGACTTGAACCCGAAAACAATAGCACTGTCATAATAGAGGTCGTGGGGGCAATTTGCTGCTAAAACATTCAAAACAATCCAAGGTATGTCTTTAAAGTGCAGTTTTGCGACAAATTTTGTGTGGAGGGGTACCTGAAGAAATGGACCGATACATATTTAAATTGCAACGCAAAATTGTTGAACTTTTGCAATGGATGTACCTGAAGGAATTCATCGTCATATTTGGAAATGGATCTAAATTTTGGGAGTCATTCGTTTCAATAGTTATCGTGCCATCCGGCCATTTTAGTCGGTCACCGTAGGATTTTTAAGACTTGTCCACGAAAAATTATATAGTTGTAATCGGAATCACAAGGACTACCTTTGATTAAAACTTCAAAACATTTCTGGAACAAGACTTAATCTGTACCTAAGCGAAAATTTTAAACTTATATCATCAAATTTTATTTAAGTTGGAGAGACATATTACCATCTGAAAAGGTTTGGCCAATGTTAGTCACTCCTCATCGAGCCCACCACGCATTTTTGTTGGTCATCATAGATCAGAAAGTATGAACTAGCTCACGAAAAATATGATATCGCTTAAACATGGCCAACAGGACTACCTTCCGAAAAAAAATTAAAATAGTCCTGGAATAGTCCGTAAACTGCACTTAAGGGAGAAATTGGAATTTATATGAGGGAGGTACCTAACGATGTGTTGTGCGATTGTGATCATTAGACATTTAAGTTGGTGTTTTTAGAGGTTTTGGGCCATTATCTCAGGAAGCATGAACTTGCAACTGAAAAAATTTACTGTTGCTTCCCGCGAGGACAACCTTCTGCTAAAAAATCAAAACAATTCGAGTAGATTGCACTTTTGTGAAACTTTGTGGGTGTGATACCCGAGGAAGTGTACCGACTTGATCTTGAGATTGATCTATGTCTTTGGGACCGAATCAGTTGATTTGCTCGGGAGTCAAGATGCGCTCCAGCCAGCAAGACAGACAGACGGACGTACGGGGCTTAATACATAGGTTCCAAATTGTCTGAAACGGATTTTGTCCAAACATACTTGGGGACAGACACTTCTAGCCAGGTCAACTAGCTCGTCGTAACATTCATTTTGGTAGGTTAGTCTACGATCATTACTAATACCACCTTATAATGGATGGTATATTACTTACTTACTAGTAGGCCCTCTACAGGGTATTTGTCCTATAAACCGAACTAAGAAACAAAGCGGATTTTGTCCAAACATACTTCTGGACAGACACTTCTAGCCAGGTCAACTAGCTCGTCGTAACATTGATTTTGGTAGGTTAGTCTACGAACATTACTTATGCCACCATATAATGGAGGGTATATTACTGACATACTAATAGGCCCTCTACAGGACATTTGTCCTATAAACCGAACTAAGAAAATATTTCTTTTTCCCTCTATTTGTTGTTTTTCAATCTCGTTTTTCACTTGTTTGCTCTATTGAGGCCTTGACCTTCCAGTTCGGCGGCTTCATTATAGCTCATTCGTATAACATGGCCAACGCAATCTTTGT
The DNA here is from genome assembly GCF_047663935.1 of Musca autumnalis. Classification (NCBI taxonomy): domain Eukaryota; kingdom Metazoa; phylum Arthropoda; class Insecta; order Diptera; family Muscidae; genus Musca; species Musca autumnalis. Next base: position 202,261,329 of record NW_027411644.1, on the reverse strand, counting down.
ATCTCGATACGTTTAAGCATACTGATGTCGTTTTATAGCAGATACAGCAATTTGCCCGTAGATTTCTCGAAGAATTTTTCTCTCAAACACACCCAAGCACTGCCTTATCTGTAAAGCGTTGTTTTTGTTTGACGATGTGGCTTTGTTTTTAAATGCTTACTGCATCTGTTGGCCGATAAAATTTTTCTCCTTATTTCACAACTGATGTTGTTTGTTGTGTTTATGGAGGTGCAGAGGTAGACGAAGTCTTTTACTATCTAAAAAATTATAGGAACCAACTTCCACTGTTGGTCCGAGCTCAATATACGCATTGCGTGTCGACACCATCAATTTGGTCTTCTCGCCGTTTACCGCCAGACCCACTTTAGCAGATTCTCCTTCGCCCTTCATAAAGGTATCGGTTACTTCCTTTACTTTCTTTAAGAAAGTAACATGTGGCTATTGGTGTAAATTGTGCCATTTCTTGTGACATTTGCATCTCGTATTACCTTTTCCAGCAAAATGTTGAATAGGTCACACGAAAAGCTGTCTCCTTGTCTGAAACCTCTTTTGGTACTGAACTGTTCGGAGAGGTTCTTTCCAATTTTAACTGAGGACCTAGTATCAGTTAAAGCCATCTCACAAAGCCGGATGAGCTTTGCGGGGATACCAAATTTAGACATTGCATGGAATACCTTTGATCGGAGGGGACTCTCGAATGCTGCTTTATAATCGACAAAAACGTGATATGTGTCGATCTGCATCTCTCGGGTCTTCTCCAGGATTTGCCGCAGGGTAAATATCTGTTCAATGGGGGACTTGCCAGGTCTAAAGCCACATTGGTATGGTCCAATTATTTCGTTGACCATTGGCTTTAGTCGTTCGCACAATATCCCTGAACCTATCTTGTAGGCAATAGGTAGAAGACATATGCCCCTATAGTTGGAGCATACAGTCTTATCTCCTTTCTTGTGGACGGGACACAGGATGCTCAGGTTCTAATCGTCGGGTACGCGTTCTTCCTTCCAGATGGTGCTAACTAGCTGATGCATACACCTTATTAGCGTGTTGCTTCTGGTTTTGAACAGCTCGGCTGGTAAGCCATCGGCTCCTGCTGCCTTATTATTCTTTAGTCGGTTTATTGCTGACTTTACCTTATCTTGGCCGGGTGGTCTACATTCAATACCATGTTCTGGGATTGGATCTGTGGTATCTTCGTCGTCTTCGCTACTATTGTATACCAACAGTTTGGAAAAATGCTCTCTCCATATCCTGAGCACTCTATCTGTATCAGTTACCAAATTACCTAGCTGGTACATACAGGAGGATGTGCCCGTACCAAGGTCACTACCCGTTGCTGCATGGGCAATACTTTGCCATTGTGCTGATATTTTATCGGTACGAGGAGTGTGTGCCAATCAAGTGGAATATACTGTGGCTATCTGTTGTGATTGTAGCTTACCGATGTCCAACTTTCGTGTTGTGTGTGTTCGTATTTTATTCGGGTATGTACCTTTGTTGCAACAAGGTTGTGGTGAAAGTCTATGTTTGCTCCTCGGAACATCCATCACGATCGATGAATGTCTTCCATCTATCACTACGTGATCAATTAGATTTCTTGTTTTCTGATCCGGACACAGCCAGGTGTTCTTATGAATGTCGAGATGCTTAAATCTGGTGCTGTTTACTACCATGATACTTACTTACTTACTTAGCTGGCCCATTACAGAACATTTGTTCTATAGGCCGAACTAAGAAGAGATCTCCATTCCTCTCTATTTGTTGCTTTGCACTCTGGAATACCGCGCCTTTTCATCTCATCATCCACTTGTTTGCGCCATCTATTCCTTGGCCTGCCAATTCTGCGTGCACCGCCATGTGGCATGTATTCATACGCCTTTTTAGCGGGTTCATCATCGCTCATTCTTTTGATATGGCCTAGCCAACGCAATCGCTGCTTCTCGATACGTTTAACAATATTGATGTCGTTGTATAGCAGATACAGCTCGTGGTTCATGCGACGTCGATATTCACCGTCAACGCAGATTGGTCCGTAGATCTTTCGAAGAATTTTTCTCTCAAACACACCAAGCACTGCCATGTCTGCTTGCGCAAGTACCCAGGCTTCGGAGCCATACATCAGCACGGGTAGTATCAGTGTTTTGTAGAGCGTTATTTTTGTTTGACGAGATGTGGCTTTGTTTTTAAACTGCTTACTTAATCCAAAGTAGCATCTGTTGGCCAATACAATTCTTCTTTTTATTTCACAACTGATGTCGTTTGTTGTGTTGACGGAGGTGCCGAGGTAGACGAAGTCTTTTACTACCTCAATATTATAGGAACCAACTTCCACAGTCGGTCCGAGCTCAATGGACGCATTGCGCGTCGACACCATCAACTTGGTCTTCTCACCGTTTACCGCCAGACCCACTTTAGCAGATTCTCCTTCGACCTTTATAAAGGTATCAGTTACTTCTTTTACTGATCGACCCATGATGTCTATATCATCAGCATAAGCAAGTAACATGTGACTATTGGTGTATATTGTGCCACTTCTTTTGACGTTTGCCTCTCGTATAAACCTTTTCTAGCAGGATGTTGAAGAGGTCACACGAAAGGCTGTCTCCTTGTCTGAAACCTCTTTTGGTACCAAACTCTTCGGAGAGGTTCTTTCCTATTTTAACTGAGGACCTCGTGTCAGTTAAAGTCATTTTACAAAGCCGGATGAGCTTTGCGGGAATACCAAATTCAGACATGGCTTGGAATACCTTTGAGCGCAGCGGACTGTCGAAGGCTGCTTTATAATCGACAAAAAGGTGGTAGGTGTCGATCTGCATCTCTTGGGTCTTCTCCAGGATTTGCCGCAGGGTAAATATCTGGTCAATGGTGGACTTGCCAGGTCTAAAGCCGCATTGGTATGGTCCAATAATCTCGTTGACCATTGGCTTTAGTCGTTCGCACAATATCCCTGACACGATCTTGTAGGCAATAGGGAGTAGACTTATGCCCCTATAGTTAGAGCATACAGTCTTATCTCCCTTCTTGTGGACGGGGCACAGGATACTCAGGTTCCAATCGTCGGGTACTCGTTCTTCCTGCCAGATGGTGCTAACTAGCTGATGAATACACCTTATCAGCGTGTCGCCTCCGGTTTTGAACAGCTCGGCTGGTAAGCCATCGGCCCCTGCTGCCTTATTATTCTTCAGCCGATTTATTGCTGTCTTTACCTCATCTTGGCTGGGCGGTATACATTCAATACCATCTTCTGGGATTGGGACTGTGGTATCTTCGTCGTCTTCGCTGCTATTGGATACCAACAGATTTGAAAAATGTTCTTTCCATATCCTGAGTACACTATCTGTATCAGTTACCAAATTACCTTGCTGGTTTCTACAGGAGGATGTGCCTGTACCAAAGCCATCAGTTTGATGCTTGACTCTTTGGTAGAATTTTCGGACTTCATTCTGGCTCCTGTACATCTCGATTTTTTTCACACTCCCGCTTTTCCATCTCTCTCTTTTTCCTGCGGAAAAGACGTTTCTCCTCTCTCCTTTTCTCCTGTATCTCTCTCGTGCGCTACGCGTTGCTACGGATTGTAAAGTAGCCTTATATGCCGCATTTTCTCTTCGGTGGCAGCACGACACTCCTCATCATACCATGGATTCCTTGGTGGAGGTCTCTGGTATCCAAGTATGGATTCTGCGGCTGTTTGCATGGAGTGGGCAATGCTTTGCCATTGCGCTGATATGTTATCGGGATGAGGAGGGCTTTGATTAAGCAATTGGGCTAGTTGAGTGGAATATGCTGTGGCTATCTGTTGTGATTGCAGCTTACCGATGTCTAACTTTCGTGTTGTGTCTGTTCGTACTTTGTTTGCTACGTTTAAGCGGGTGCGTACCTTTGCTGCAACAAGGTAGTGGTCCGAATCAATGTTTGCGCCTCGGAACGATCGTACATCCAACACGCTCGATGAATGTCTTCCATCTATCACAAACATGATCAATTTGGTTTCTTGTTTTCTGATCTGGAGACAGCCAGGTGCCCTTATGAATATCGAGATGATTAAATCTGGTACTGCTAACTACCATGTTTTTTGCAACTGCAAAGTCTATCAGTCTCATACCATTGTCAGATGTTTCACTGTGGAGACTGAATTTCCCGACTGTTGGGCCAAAGATATTCTCCTTTCCAATTTTGGCATTAAATCGCCTAGAATGATTTTAATGTCATGGGCAGGGCAACGGTCATATGTTTCTTCTAAGCGCTCGTAAAATATATCTTTGGTCTGTTCGTCCTTTTCTTCAGTGGGAGCATGAGCGCAAATAAAGCTGATGTTGAAGAATTTAGCTTTTATTCGAATAGCAGCAAGTCTTTCATTCACTGGAGTGAAGCTGGATACAAGATGTTTTAGTCTCCGACTAACTACGAATCCACAACCAAACTCATGCTTTACGTCATGGCAGCTATAATACAGTGTGTCACCTTTATGTGTTGTTGTGACGCCTTTCCCAATCCATCGTATTTCCTGTATGGCAGTAATATCGGTCTTGTACTTTTCAAGTACGTCTGCCAATGCGAAGACTGCACCTTCTCTATAAAGAGTGCGAACATTCCAGGTGCAGATTCGCAGATCATGGTCCTTAAAACGTTTGCGGGGTTCGTCAACTTTAGAGGGGTTTGTTTTTCTTTTCTTTCGTTTTTTCATAGTAGGCTGTTTTTTCTAGGGGAGGGTTACTAACCCGACGCCCAAACCCAAGTTTTTAACGTTCTTATGGGTGAACGCGCGGCACATGTTAGCTCACTACCTTTAACGGGTGTTAAAGGCAGTTCCCCAGGTGACACCACGGGGAGGTCAGTGTCCACTTGGGATGAAAGAGGGACCAAGATAAATCCTGGGCTTTGCCATGTTAAAACCGGTCAGGACCGTTCCTTGGTATCTTCCATCCCCTACGTCACCATGATACTACCATACCATGATACTACCATACCAAATATTCGGACCGGCGGAAGTTGACGCAGTTGTTACTTGGTACATAGTGTACTTGTCTAGTTTGACAGTTGAAGTTTCCCTAGTCCTTTATATTTGATTTGCTCTATGACCTCAATCGAAAGATAGGATTTATCTGAGAGAATTGTCCATATCTGTGACATTGAAAAGCATTTAAATATTTTATTTTCCTCAAGTATTTACGAGTTTATCTTCTTGGTACAAAGAAACGTACATGTTTTTTTCAATACAGCCTAGAGTTTCTGGTCGGGAATTCCCGACCCGGGATTTCCCGGGAATTCCCGATTTTTTTTCGGACGGGATTCCCGGGTAATTTTTTTGAAATTCCCGGGAATACGGGTATTTGTATTTTTCATATAGAAGTCTTATATTATTTGTCTTATAGTTATTAAATGTTGAAAATATAGTGGAATAGCGATTATTCATGTCCCGATAATTCGTAATTCCCGATCATTTGTAACAAAGTTAGGGTCCACAGTAAAAATCGCGATAATTCGTGTAAAGTACATACATGTTGGTCCTCTCAATAATTATTGTTTTTTCTGGAATTCGAAGTCTGTATAACTTCACATAATTCTGAACTTTTTGGAGCCATTTCCTTGTTGTTCTAGTCCATATTTGTATTAATGGCATTCCTGAAGTATATTAATTTGCTAAACTCTGTGATCGATTCGAATTTTTGTTTTCTCCAAAATTATTGTATGTAATATTAAAAACTGTAAAATGTGTAGTTGGCAAATCGTGTATATTAGGAATGGAAGTCATAACTACAGTATGTATGTTCATATAAGTACGCCTCTATATCTTTGGTGCCGCCGTGGTGCAATTGTGAAGCTTTGTACACAAAAGGTCAACCTTGTAAAAATCCTTTTTCAACGGATTTATTCTATGATCGACACGCCCTTCGAACCATAAAAAGAACTCCCCACATCATTGACCTAACAAATAGATTCGCACAGCAATCTTTGATAAGAAGGAAGCCTTTGCGAGGATGGTCGTGGGAAACAGCAATTTATATAAGCTTTGTTCCTCTACGTTAAAGTTTCTTCAAGTTTTACCATTTTTAACTCGGAAAGCGTTCCTTAACCCCAAAACGTAATAAAACTGGAAGCAATTTTTAAGAGAGTGAGAGAGGAGAAGGACCGAAATTTCGTTGTGTAAAAAGTGGAAAATCCGTCAAACTGCTGATTTGACATTTATTTGACAATTAAGGCAAAAGGAAAAAAGAAAACTACGCGCTTTTTCAAAGCAAAATAAAAAGAAATAAAATAATAAAAATTTGAACCATTGAAATAAAAAATTTATTTTGTTTGTTTTTTTTTTAAGCAGAAATGTTTGTTTTTTGACTTTGCTGCCAGATCTACTATTTTTCCGTTTCTTTACTTTTGTGCAAAACTTGTTACGCAATTTTCACATTTTTCTGATGAGAGAGAACTTCTTTCTTTTGCTACTTTTACTATTAAAAAGGTAAAGGAACAAAGCTATAATCTCCGCAAATTAGTCAGCAAGAATTGGTTGGCTTGAACAGCTGCCATATATGATGTATTGGTACTTTCAAGATTTTGGCGTATCGTCGTCATTATTGTTCCAAATTGTTCCAAAGAGATAACTAATGATACAACTTTACATATAAGGAGTATTTATTTCCTTTATGTTTGCTCTCTGTCACGTCTATGCCCCACAAACTCGAGTTCTCATAGTCCCGGGAATTCCCGGGTTCCCGGGAATGAGAAATTTGTATTCCCGATTTCCCGGGAATGAAAAAAAGTCGGGAATTCCCAAACTCTAATACAGCCTCTTAAAAGATTACGAAGTTTATATTTCCTCATGAAATGACATTGAAGCATTAAAAGCCAAATAAAATTAATTGTTTTTTATTGAAGAAAATATCGTGGCGTTAAGGTATTTCGACTATTTGTTATGTAATTACTGGATGTGGCGGTACCCTAGAGAGAAATAATTATTGGATTTATACCAGCAGCAATAACTTTTCATTGCATTTGCTCGATATTATATACACATACATATGTGTGTACGTGTGCATGGATATTTATATGGCTTTCAGTTTGTATCTCCGATTTGTATAGCTGAAAGACAAATCCCAATCGATGCAGAGGATTGGTTATTTAAATTCGTGTTGTTTTTGTTGTTGCCTGTAAACCTGGATGGTACTTATCAACTGCAACCGGTTGATGGTTTATACGCTTTGCGGATTAAATGTGCTCGTAGCTGGTTGGTTGGTTCGCTGGTGGGCTGCATGCATGCTATAATGACACATTAGCGGTCTCATTGAAATTGATGTTGTGTAAAAATGTATTATTTGTTGGGATGATTAAATACTACGCAAGCATATAAGCAGGTTATAAGCTTCGCAGAAAAAAATTAAAACCCAGCTATCTCTTGTGAAAGCTCCGTATTTGACCAAGAGCTATTGTAGGTTCTTTGTTTTTTTTTTGCCATGAGCAAATACAAATCAGAGAAAAGGAATAAAACAATCCCTTAACACAAAATAAATAAATGCATTTTATTCGGTGGTGGTAGTGGTGGTTGGTGGTCACAATGTCCAATGCCAACCAAAAACTTCACACCACATAGCCTAGCACTGGCATGACATTAAGATAAATATACAACAAACACACGTACACACCCAACACATTTGAACTAACGTATGTATACCGAAGAGGGACATTTGCAAATGAAACACATGTACTCTTAAACACATACATGTATTAAATATTTGCATACAGTTACACACACACTCATACGTGGTTACCCAGCAAGCATTTTCTATCGCCCATTACCCGAAGCAGTCACTCCCGGGCGATAGAAACACACATCCGCGATATCGCATTCTAATTGATGTAGGCACACCGTACGGGAAGAAATGAACCACGCATTCGTTTCCTCATAAAAATATCGCCATCGTGACTCTCGACTCTGGACTAAAGCGATTCTTTCAAAGACAACGCATGAGACACATTTATGAGGAAACGAGTGCGTGGTTCATTTCTTCCCGTACGGTGTGCCTACATCAATTAGAATGCGATATCGGGGATGTGTGTTTTTATCGCCCGGGAGTGACTGCTTCGGGTAATGGGCGATAGAAAATGCTTGTTGGATATAGTACCTTTAGGCGACAAATAAGTACATTGTTTGAAAGATATTGTATATTTTACCATAAAATAGTGGCAATGACCAATAAATAAATAAATAAATAAATAAATAAATAAATAAATAAATAAATAAATAAATAAATAAATAAATAAATAAATAAATAAATAAATAAATAAATAAATAAATAAATAAATAAATAAATAAATAAATAAATAAATAAATAAATAAATAAATAAATAAATAAATAAATAAATAAATAAATAAATAAATAAATAAATAAATAAATAAATAAATAAATAAATAAATAAATAAATAAATAAATAAATAAATAAATAAATAAATAAATAAATAAATAAATAAATAACTAAATAAATAAATAACTAAATAAATAAATAAATAAATAAATAAATAAATAAATAAATAAATAAATAAATAAATAAATAAATAAATAAATAAATAAATAAATAAATAAATAAATAAATAAATAAATAAATAAATAAATAAATAAATAAATAAATAAATAAATAAATAAATAAATAAATAAATAAATAAATAAATAAATAAATAAATAAATAAATAAATAAATAAATAAATAAATAAATAAATAAATAAATAAATAAATAAATAAATAAATAAATAAATAAATAAATAAATAAATAAATAAATAAATAAATAAATAAATAAATAAATAAATAAATAAATAAATAAATAAATAAATAAATAAATAAATAAATAAATAAATAAATAAATAAATAAATAAATAAATAAATAAATAAATAAATAAATAAATAAATAAATAAATAAATAAATAAATAAATAAATAAATAAATAAATAAATAAATAAATAAATAAATAAATAAATAAATAAATAAATAAATAAATAAATAAATAAATAAATAAATAAATAAATAAATAAATAAATAAATAAATAAATAAATAAATAAATAAATAAATAAATAAATAAATAAATAAATAAATAAATAAATAAATAAATAAATAAATAAATAAATAAATAAATAAATAAATAAATAAATAAATAAATAAATAAATAAATAAATAAATAAATAAATAAATAAATAAATAAATAAATAAATAAATAAATAAATAAATAAATAAATAAATAAATAAATAAATAAATAAATAAATAAATAAATAAATAAATAAATAAATAAATAAATAAATAAATAAATAAATAAATAAATAAATAAACAAATAAATAAATAAAACAAAAATTAAAATCGAAAATGTTTACATTTTAAAAGTCAAATTATATTATCATTATTTCTGCAAAATTATTTGTTTTAATTTTCTTTGTCGAATGAGTGTAATAAGTACTGTTGGCACTTTTGAATTTTTGGAATTTTTTCGATTTTTTGTTTTTTTTTTCTAATATTCAAATTCACTCTATGATAAAGAAAATGAAATTTATTTTTTCTTATCTAAATATCACTCACATTATACACAATACATATTATTATTTTTTCTGCTTTTTATCATTCACAATTATTTAGTCACTGCACTTTTTTACATTTCAATTTATAAATGTTTAAATATTAAATTATTAATTTCATTTTTTTCAATTTCACTTTTCCACGAACCTTTCGCACTTAAAATATCAAACTGACTGATATTTTTCTTATTGTTGATATTTGCAAATACTTGGAGTAGCTGTAAAACTCTCACCTTATCTCTCTCACGAGAAGAAATAGTAAAACAATGTAAATTGTTTGTGTAAACAATCAAATGCAGAATTTTCATCTTCTTCTGTGACACTAGGTAGTTCATGCAGATCGATCTAATTTGAACAGTAATACATTTGTTATTGTAAAATGATAAAGTATCGCTCTTTTATAGAAAAGAAGTTCAGAAAGCGATTACTTTTGGTAGAGGAAGTGAGTAAGTCACTTCCAAATGCTAGCTGGGTACATATTCATAAGGATTTGGTAACAGCCGATGACCAGGGGATTGAAAACCTAACAGAAAATAGAAAAATAAAATGTGATATATACAGATGACGTAGGGGGTGACGAAGGGGAAGAAAGATACCAAGAAACGGTTCTGACCGGCTTTAACATTGCCAAACCCAGGATTTATCTTGGTCCCTCTTTCATCTCAAGTGGACACTGACCTCCCCGTGGATTCACCTGGGGAGCTGCCTTTAACAACCGTTAACCGTGAGCTAACATGTGCCACGCGTTCACCTATAAGAACGTTAAAAACTTAGGTTTGGGCGACGGGTTAGTAACCCTCCGCTAGAAAAAGCAGCCTAGTGGGGAAAAACGAAAGAAAAGAAAAACAAACCCCTTTAAAGATGACGGACCTCGCAAATGTTTTAAGGACCATGATCTGCGAATCTGCACCTAAAATGTTCGCACTCTTTACAGAGAAGGTGCAGTCCACGCATTGGCAGATGAACTTGAAAGGTACAAGGCCCACATTACCACCATACTGGAAATAAGATGGATTGGGAAATACGTCACAACAACACCTAAAGTTGACGCACTGTATTATAGCTGCCAAAACACAAAGCATGAGTATGGTTGCAGAATTGTAGTTGGTCGGAGGTTAAAAAATCTGGTCTCCAGCTTTACCCCAGTGAATGAAAGACTCGCTACAAATCGAATAATAGCAAAATTCTGCAACATCAGCTTTATTTGCGCTCATGATCCCACTGAAGACAAAGGACGAACATACCAAAGATATATTTAACGAGCGCATAGAAGAAACTTATGACCGTTGCGCTGCCCATGCCATTAAAATTATTCTAGGCGGTTTTAATGGCAACATTGGAAAAGAGAATATCTTTGGCCCAACAGTCGGGAAATTCAGTCTCCATAGTGAAACATCTGACAATAGTATAAAGCTGATATACTTTGCAGCTGTAAAAACATGGTAGTTAGCAGTACCACATTTAAGCATCTCGATATTCATAAGGGTACCTGGCTGTCTCCAGACCAAAGAACAAGCAATCAAATTGATCACATTGTGATAGATGGAAGACATAGAAAAAAATGGAAACGCCGGAATGTGGAAAAATCGAGATGTAGAGGAGCCAAAATGAAGTCCGAAAGTTCTACCAAAGAGTGAAACATCAAACTGATGGCTTTGATACAGGAACATCCTCCTGTAGAGACCAGCAATGTAATTTGGTAACTGATTCAAACTGTTGGTATCCGATAGTAGCGAATACCGCGAAGATACCACAGATCAAATCCCAGAAGATTCTATTAAATGTATACCGTCCAGCCAAGATGAGGTAAAGACAGCAATGAACCGGCTGAAGAATAAAAAGACAGCAGGAGCCGATGGCTTACCAGCCGAGCACCGTTAGCACAGTTAGCACCATCTAGCAGGAGGAACTAGTACCCGACGATTGGAACCTGAGCACCCTGTGCCCTGTCCACAAAAATGGAGATATGCCTGTATGCTCTAACTATAGGGGAATAAGTCTTCTCCCTATTGCCTACAAGGTAGTGTCAGGGATACTGTGCGAACGACTAAAGCCTTTGGTCAACGAAATAAGAGTCGATTATAAAGCAGCCTTCGACAGCCCCATACGTTCAAATGTATTCCAAGCCATATCTAAATTTGGTATTGCTGCAAAGCTCATTCGGCTTTGTAGAATGACATTAACTGATACTCCGTCCTCAGTTAAAAAAGAAAGAACATCTACGAAGAGTTTAGCACCAAAAGAGGTTTGGAAACATCTTCGAGTACCTCCCTCACAAAAGTTCAACATGTTTGCTGAAGAGCACTTTAAGGGCTGTTCGAGGATCTTTTGCAATTTATTACCGAAAGTGCTCCTTATGGTCCTGTGATAATTACCCTTAAACTATAGAAAGCCACCAATTACGGCTCTTAAAGAGAGTCTTCGGTTTTTTCCAGTCTTTGCACAGTCTTTCATTGTTCTTCAAAACTTACATCAACTTCGAAGATGGACTATATCGGTAAACTTCTTCCAATAGCTCCCCCACAAAAGTCCAAACATTTAGGTTTAAGAACAAATTTTTATGTTTATATCGGATAGTTCTCGTAGTGCCCATTACAACAGTAATGTTTTGAAACAAAACCATATTGGGTTTGTTTCTTTTTATTGTGCCACAGAGTGGCGGTATATCTCTGTCGAAAAAGCTACTGATCCGTTTTCTATTTGCTTGGGCAGTCAGAAAGTTTTTGGGGTACAGAGCGTTTTTTTTAATCTTCTTGGCGGAACAATTCCACACCCTCCAGACGTCATAGAGATCGTAATATATGAGGATGATTGTATGATTTTTGAGTCGGGTCCTATCGTCGATGCCATTTGTGATAGGTTAAATGTCTACATAGCTGACCTAGTGCAGTTCTTCCATCTGAGGAATACGAAAATATCCTCCGCTTAATCCGCTGCCACACTTGGACGGCTAAAATAAGGCTCCCACTCAACATGTTGGTCGAAGGAGTACTCATTCCGACCACTAATTACCCCAAAATATTGGTTGTAACTTTCGATAGCATGTTGTCGTCCGCTCAAGACACAGCTATTTGCGATAAGATCAGAAATAAAGTAAATAAAGTCGCTGGCCGGCAGCACTTGGGATGCTGTCAAAGAAACCTTGTTGTCCACTTACAAAAAGAAATAGGCCAGTCTGTGGTAAGCTATGCGGCACTAGGCTGGTATGCAATAGCAAGAATATTCAAACCTGACAGAATGGCGCCTAAGGGTTTTACAACACAACATGATGTTGTCGATGCAGTACCTACTCGGGTGTTGTCGCAATGAGTATCCTTCCCACACCCATGCACGTTAGGAGAGATCTTCATGATGTAGGGAGATAGGTCCAAAGGTGCTGAAATTTGGTACTTAGTCTTCGTTGGGGGTACAAAACTTTCCCCTAGAAATTTTAGGTATAGGTCCAGCCTCTCGATTTTCGGTATTTTGAAGGTTGTGGCCACAATAATCCTCCGAAATGGCTGAAATTTGGCAGCTGGTTTTCATTTGGGTTATTAAACGTTCCGATTTTCCGATTTTCGGTATTATGAAGGTTTTAACCTCGTTATCACACCGAAACGGCTGAAATTTGGTACTTAGTTTTCGTTGTGGGTACAAAACTTTCCCTCAGAAATTTGTCGGTATAGGTCCACGTTTCGATATAGCCCCGAAGAACAATACTTCCCGATTTTCGTAATTGTGAAGATTGTGACGTCAATATCCCACCGAAAGTCTGAAATTTGTTATTTAGATTTCCATGGGGTTATAAAAATATTCCAGAACAGAATTATCAGTATAGGTCCGCGGGTTCCTATATCTCCCATAGAAGCGTACCTCTTGATTTTCGGTATTTTTTTCTTTTTTCTTTGAGTATAAAAACTATCCGCCAGAAATTTGTAGGTATAGATCGACGTTTTGATATAGTTCCAGCGAACTGTACCTCCCGAATTTCGGTATTTTGAAGGTTAGCCACCTTGTTTTACCGAACTTGCTGAAATTTTGTATTTAATCTTGTTCATAAATGAAAGGAATCTAATTGTTCCATTTTAATTCAATACAACACGTGGTGGAGTGTATAAAAAGTTCGGCCTGGCCGAACTTAGCTCCATTTTTACTTGTTTTAATTTCGTTTGATTCATTATTGAGGATCACGATCTGATATTCAAAGATGTCGTCAAGGTGCATGCTCCACTTCTGCAGATTAAGATTGCTTACAAAGTACTTCTTTACTTTTAAAATATCTTCCAACGATCCAATTTCTTCAAATTCACAATTCATAAAACCAAATGCCGTTATTCCTTGCATGCATATTATTTGCACTGTTTATATGTGTGTATGTATGTAGAATTGGTGGAAATAAATGCGCACAGTGACAAAACGTAAATATCAGCCGTTCGGTTTTAACACGCACACCAGCAGTGCAAATATGTAGATCCAACAATCGTTCGGTCCACCAGTACGCATTAATGAATGCAAACATCAGCTCAGTTCACAAATGACTGAATATCTGGCGATTGGTTGGTTGGTCGGTTGGTAGGATGACCGACCTCTCGACCGTTTGATTGTCAGGCATTTCATTCTGTTAAGTTGCAGTTGGGCAAACAATAAATAAATCGTCGAAACTACGACAACTCTGCAACTCTTCAGTTGCAACTGCAACGACATCCTCATCAACACATTGACAAGCAAAGCAACAATGAAAAAAACCAACAGCAGCAACAAAAACAACAATAATAATACACGGTATTTAATGTATAAAGTTATAAATTTTTCACGGTAGAGGAAAAAATAAACCGCACGCACTTTTCCTCACACACACACGCACACACCGACTTACACACATACAATATTCATGCAAATTTTTCTCTTTCCCACATGAATGCACACACACACAAACACACAACCAAACACTCTCATGTGCGACAACTTGCAATCAAGTGTCGAAAGGAATTTAAATTGCTTCATTTAAAATTCAGAAAAAAACAACAACAAAAAGGATAAAGAGGAGAGAGAAAAAAACCAAACAGCAACAAGAACAACAAAATCCATCGTAATTATGCTTGAAAACGTTAGTGAACGGAGTTATTTTATTATTATTATTATTTTTGTACCACCACCAACCAACCAACCCAATCATCTACAACAATATCAAAGTGGTTTTTGGACCAAAGATCCATAGGTAAGGTTGTGGGGAAAGAACCTCGACAATTGAGCTATCCAGCCGATGCCGCCTATAGCCATAATAAGTGCTATAAATTTAATGTTAATGCGTTCCGTTCATTTGTTCGATACATTTCCACAGAGAATAGGACACATGTACATCACATTAAGTGCTACAATAATGAGAGAGTGTGTGTGTGTGTGTGCGAGTGAGTGCTAGGCCGTCATATAAACGTATTCAAGTGCGTGCCATTAGGCACGTGTGTCACTCACTCACTGCGTATGTGAATTTTATGTTTTCGATAATCATTCTAAATTATTCAGCATTCAATTCTCTTTTTGTTGTTGCTTTTGTAGCAGCTTTTAGCGTATAAAACATATTAACATAATACCATAGCATAACAACAAATAGAATTACAGTGGGAAAAAGAGGAAAGTACCTCTGATGACTTTGTTAATGGCTTTTGAGCAACAAAAAAATAAACTTAACTATTACCGGTAATAGGTATTGTGTTAACTGCAGAACCAAACAGCAACATTCAATATGAACTAGTAAATGTTGCATGGGATACGTTAATGACAAATGAAATCATTGACAGCGGGATATAAATATATGTATATATACATATTTATATTATAAGTATGTAAGTTGAGCAACAGGAATGTGTATCACATCGAAATAATGGTACTGTTCCACCCATCAAAATGCTCGCGATTCCAAAGATATTATTCAATTACGAGTGCAAGTTTTATGGCATAACATCTGTTTAGGAGAATCAACTTGCTATTTGAGGCAACGTTACGCAAAAGATCTTATTCATTTTCGGATCTTAAGTATCGGACCTATTTAAATAACAAACCTCCTATAGATTTAGTCATAAGTAGGTACATTAAATTAATAATTAAAAACATAAAATTCGCCGTTATTGGGTCGATCGAACTGATTCAGTGCGAAAGATCAATTGAAGACATGCACAAGTGCGGTTAATAATTGTAGCCAAATTCCTCAAAATGTGGAAAATCGGAAGGTATCGTTCGTTATATGGGTGCAATACCAAAACACGGACCTTTGTTGACAATTTTGGGTGGAGAAGGTTTGTGTCCACGGGGAACCTCAAATGTCAACAATTGCAGCTAAACACCTCAAAACAGCTAACATACTTACTTACTTAGCTGACCCATTACAGAACATTTGTTCTATAGGCCGAACTAAGAAAAGATCTCCAATTCTCTCTATTTGTTGCTTCGCACTCTGGAATACCGCGCCTTTTCATCTCCTCATCCACTTGTTTGCGCCATCTATTCCTTGGCCTGCCAATTCTGCGTGCACCGCCAAGCGGTTCGTATTTATACGCCTTTTTAGCGGGTTCATCTTCGCCCATTCTTATAATATGGCCTAGCCAACGCAATCTCTGCATCTCGATACGTTTAACTATATTGATGTCGTTGTATAGCAGATACAGCTCGTGGTTCATGCGACGCACAGTGTTGCCGCTTCCATACAAAAGTGTACAAAAATAGAAGGAGATGACCTAGGTTGATGAATTTTTGCACAAGTACTAATAAGGGCATAGGAATGAAAATTTTAACTTTGGTCCATATCGGTTCAGATTTGGATATAACCCCCATATATATCTTTCCCCGATTTTGCTGTAACTCGGTAAATTTTGATCGAATAGCCTTCAAATTTATTATGTTATATTTTCATAGGCCCATAAGTAGCTCTACCGATTTTCGCAAAAATTGGTTCAGATTTGAATATAGCCCCCATATATATCTTTCCCCGATTTTGCTATAACTCGGTCAATTTTAATCGAATAGCCTTCAAATTTTATATGTTATAGTTTCTTATGCCCCGAGTAGTTTCACCGATTTTCGTAGAAATCGGTTCAGATTTGGATATAACTCCCATATATATCTTTCCCCGATTTTGCTATAAATCGCTCAAATTTAACATGGGATGTTTCCTCATGCCACTGTTCAGTTTTACCGATTTTGATTTGATTTCGCAAAAATCGGTACAGATTTGGATATAGCCTCCATATATATCTTTCACCGATTTTGTTATAAATCGATCAATTTTTGAAACATAGCCTACACATTTAACATGGGATGTTTTCTTAAGACTTTTTTCAGTTTCACCGATTTTGACAAAAATCGGTTTAGATTTGGATATAGCTCTCATATATATTTTCACTAAACACGCAATGTATGTGAGATATTGATTAAATTAGGAAAATATGGCGTAATTATCCGTAATTGAGTGACATCTGGCGAAATTATATATCGAACCATATTCAAACCTGAACCGATATGGACCAAAGTTGATATTTTTCATTCCTGTGCCTTCATAAGTACTTGCGCAAACATTCATCAACTTAGGTCACCGGTAAAACTGAACAGGGGCCTTAGGAACATCTCATGTTAAATTTGAAGGCTATTCATCAAAAATTGAGCGAATTATAGCAAAATCGGGGAAAGATATATATGGGGGCCATATCCAAATCTGAACCGATTTCTACGAAAATCGGTAAATCTATTCAGGGGCCTACGAAAATAACACGTACTAAATTTGAAGGCTACCCCATTGAACAAGTTGTAGTAAAATCGGGAAAATATATATATGGGGACTATATAAAATCTGAACCGATATATCTCAGAAGGTTGCAGGGATGGGCAGAATGTTTTTACACATTTCGCTTCGGAAGAGATGTCCAATTAACGGAAATCAAGAGCCAAGGTGGCAATCAAAAGATATACTCTACCAAATATTAAGAATTTATATTTTTTATCAAATTTAAATTTGTAATTCTTGATAACGGTACTTTGCCCATGTGCAGTTGATGACAACTTTTTGTACTAAAATTTGATATTTATAGCCCACCCATTAAATCCCCATCGAAAACTTTTAATATTATCAACATACTTTTCAGAAAATGTTATTTTCATATGATTATTAAATATCATATGATTATCGCTTTTGATTACCTGGGAAATATTTTTCATATTTAAAGAGCTATAACTTCACGGGTAGTATCAGTGTTTTGTAGAGCGTTATTTTTGTTTGACGAGATGTGGCTTTGTTTTTAAACTGCTTACTTAAACCAAAGTAGCATCTCTTGGCCAATACAATTCTTCTTTTTATTTCACAACTGATGTCGTTTGTTGTGTTTACGGAGGTACCAAGGTAGACGAAGTCTTTTAATACCTGAAAATTATAGGAACCAACTTCCACAGTTGGTCCGAGCTCAATGGACGCATTGCGCGTCGACACCATGAACTTGGTCTTCTCACCGTTTACCGCCAGACCCACTTTAGCAGATTCTCCTTCGACCTTCATAAAGGTATCAGTTACTTCTTTTACTGATCGTCCCATGATGTCAATATCATCAGCATAAACAAGTAACATGTGGCCATTGGTGTAGATTGTGCCACTTCTTTTGACGTTTGCCTCTCATATAACCTTTCCCAGCAGGTTGTTGAACAGATCACACGAAATGCTGTCTCCTTGTCTGAAACCTCTTTTGGTACAAAACTTTTCGGAGAGGTTCCTATTTTAACTTAGGATCTCGTGTCAGTTAAAGTCATTTTACAAAGCCGGATGAGCTTTGCGGGGATACCAAATTCAGACATGGCTTGGAATACCTTTGAACGCAGTGGGCTGTCGAAGGCTGCTTTATTGCCAGGTCTAAAGCCGCATTGGTATGGTCCAATTTTCTCGCTGACCATTGGCTTTAGTCGTTCGCACAATATCCCTGACACGATCTTGTAGGCAATAGGGAGTAGACTTATGCCCCTATAATTAGAGCATACAGTCTTATCTCCTTTCTTGCGGATGGGGCACAGGATACTCAGGTTCCAATCGACGGGTGCTCGTTCTTCCTGCCAGATGGTGCTAACTAGCTGATGAATACACCTTACCAGCGTGCCGCCTCCGGGATTGGGTCTGTGGTATCTTCGTCGTCTTCGCTGCTATTGGAAAATGTTCTTTCCATATCCTGAGCACACTATATGTATCAGTTGCCAAATTACCTTGCTGGTCTCTACAGAAAGATGCGAATGTTCCAAAGCCATCAGTTTGACTCTTTGGTAGAATTTTCGGACTTCATTCTGGTTCCTGTACATCTCGATTTTTTCACACTCCCGTCTTTCCATCTCCCTCTTTTTCCTGCAGAAAAGACGTTTCTCCTCACTCCTTTTCTCCCGATATCTCTCGTGCGCTACGCGTTGCTACGGATTGTAAAGTAGCCCTATATGCCGCATTTTTCTCTTCGGTAGCAGCACGACACTCCTGATCATACCACGGATTCCTTGGTGGAGGTCTCTGGTATCCAAGTATGGATTTTGCGGCTGTTTGCATGGAGTGGGCAATAATTTGCCATTGCGCTGATATGTTATCGGGATGAGGAGGGCTTTGATTAAGCATTTGGGTTAGTTGAGTGGGATATGCTGTGGCTATCTGTTGTGATTGCAGCTTACCGCTGTCTAACTTTCGTGTTGTGTCTGTTCGTACTTTGTTTGCTACGTTTAACCGGGTGCGTACCTTTGCTGCAACAATGTAGTGGTCCGAGTCTATGTTTGCTCCTCGGAACGAACGCACATCCAACACGTTCGATGAATGTCTTCCATCTATCACAACGTGATCAATTTGATTTCTTGTTTTCTGAGCTGGAGACAGTCAGGTGCCCTTATGGATGTCGAGATGTTGGAATCTGGTGCTGCTAACTACCATGTATTTTGCCGCTGCGAAGTCTATCAGCATCATACCATTGTCAGATGTTTCACTGTGGAGACTGAATTTTCCGACTGTTGGGCCAAATATATTTTCCTTTCCAATTTTGGCATTAAAATCGCCTAGAATAATTTTAATGTCATGGGCAGGACAACGGTCATACGTTTCTTCTATGCGCTCATAAAATATATCTTTGGTCAGTTCGTCCTTGTCTTCAGTGGGAGCATGAGCGCAAATAAAGCTGATGTTGAAGAATTTTGCTTTTATCCTTATTATAGCAAGTCTTTCATTCACTGGGGTGAAGCGGGAGACCGGATGTTTTAACTTCCGACTAACTAACAGCCAAACTCATGCTTTGTGTCATGGCAGCTATAATACAGTGCTTCACCTTTAGGTGTTGTTGTGACGCTTTTCCCAATTCATCGTATTTCCTGTATGGTAGTAAGTCGGCCTTGTACTTTTCAAGAACATCTGCCAATGCGTAAACTGCACCTTCTCTATAAAGAGTGCGAACATTCCAGGTGCAGATTCGCAGATCATGGTCGTTAAAACGTTTTCGGGGGTCGTCAACTTTAGAGGGGCTTGTTTTTCTTTTCTTTCGTTTTTTCATAGTAGGCTGCTTTTTTCTAGGGGAGGTTTACTAACCCGACGGTACGGAAGTTTCATTACTCCTAGATGTTTGGTATTCAAAATGTGTTATATCCACGTTTGATCCCATGAAACGGTGCATTCCGATGTGGCGAATTTTTAAAGTTTTTTCGCATCATAATTCCTCCGAAATGGCTGAAATTTGGTATTTACTTTTCGTTAAGGCTACAAAACATTTCCCCAGAAATTTTTTGGTGCAGGTCAAAGTTTTGACATAGCCCCCATAGAACTGTACTTCCCAATCTTCGGTATTTTGAAGATTTTAGCATCATTATTACACCGAAGTGGCTTAAATTTGGTATTTAGTCAGCACTAGGGGTACAAAACATTCCTACAAAGAATTGTCGGTAAATATTCCCGATTTAATATATCCCGATTTTTTGTATTTCGTGGATTCTTTGTCGAATTTTCGAAGCGAAATGAGAATACAAAAGTTTTATTCCGAAAATAGTTAATATTGGGCAATGTTTTGCCAAAATTGTTTGTCATCAACGATTGTTAATTTCTATATGGGATTCTATAGTAAACATATTGAAACTAAGGAAATCAAAAAATTAGGTCAAAATTTGGGCGTGCTCCTAAAGACGAAATTTTTTTTCCAATTTTGGAAAATACGTAATTTTCGCAAATTTATGGAGAAAGGAATAGCTATTTCTCGGAACCAATAACATATATTGTTCTCATTGTGTTTTGTTAGGTAGGTAGGATTGTTGCCTTTAATAACCGTTTTAATCAATTGCCGTAGCGTTTACACGAAGTGAGCTATTTTATTTTTCCGCAGGTACTAAATTTTAGTCAAATTCAAAATTTAGTGGACTACAACTTTTAGAGAACAGCTCCGTCATATTCCAGTTTATTAACTAGTCTAGAATAATTTTGAAAATGTGCACCGCTTGTAGTACTTCTATTGTCATCTACGGAAATGCAAAGAAACCGCAAATATACCCGATTTTCGTTGTTTCATTATTTTTTATTTGTTTTGTTTTATTTGGGTGTCAAAAAATATTATCTTGTGGCATTTTTGTACGGTCCAAACATAGCCCTTGAGAGCAAATTCATTTGGATGATTGAAATATTTTACGAAAAATATTCTTATTCCATTTGACTGAAAAAAATAGTGTGTCAGAAGTTTGACCAATTACCACCAAGCCTTCAACAACTATATAAGTTTTATATCAACCTGAAACTAAAAAATACATAGTTTTATTAAATATGTTTTCATAGAAATAATACTCGTACATATTTCATGAAACAATATTTGAAATGTTTGGTTTTTCTCCCCTCCTTTATGATGATATCACATATTTCATATTGTGATGCTACTAAATTCTTCAATTCTATCACCGTGTCGTGTATCCTTTTCATTATTTCCACTATAAATAAATGGATTGTGAATTCGAATTCGATGAATAAAATTTTTTAGTGTTTGTGTATGTGTAAGTGTTTTTATTTGATCGGTGATAAAAATAAATTCTAAGCTCAAATGTATGCCCCCTCTCCTCATACTTGGTGCACATGTTTTTTTGGCAACAACACGTCGAATAAAACAAAGCCACTTATTGTGACATTGTTATACGACCCCTTTTAGCCATATTAAATATTTGTATTTATCATAAAAAAAGAGATCAACAAGAAGTCGGGGAAAAAATGTGAACGAACAACAAAAACTCCGAATGTATTCAATGTAGCGGTGGTGGTGTTGAAAGCCATAAAAAATACCGCCATATACTCGTATATGTATGTTGATGCCACGTGTATGTGTGCTGATGTATCCTCCTTCGTTATGTTCGTGAACGAACAAAAATGAAAAGAAAATATACAATATCGGAAAAATTGCATATTGAATTGGCCATGAAAACATCTGCATCTGAGTCCACGGTAAAAATTAAATGGCCGCTGGTATGTTTGCAGTTATTTGAATGAATGAAATCTTAAAAATAAATGGACAAACTATTACGAGAACTAAATTTTGCAACAAATCGGTTGATCCGTTCGAGAACTATGGTGCGCCCCAGCCAGAGAGACAGACAGACGGAGATGGCTAAATCTACACCAAATTGTCTGAAACTAATTTCTTCCAAACATACTTGGGATCTTAAACTTTCATTCCGATTTGGCACATTTTCATAGTATCAACGTGTATTGAGGGTATTAAAAAGCTGAGGGTATATATAAGAAGTAAAAAAGTATCAGTCGGCTTTGTTGACAGAGGTATACTCTCAGCCTGTGTGAATTGAAACAGCTTTTTCCCAAAAAACGTATGTAAAGAATGGACAGGGAATCGGTTGCTTCATTCATGAGATATCGCTGGTGCCATTTTAACGAATATTTTCAAACTTTTATGGATGAGGTACCGGAAGGAGTGAACCTATAAGCACCATCTTTGAACATCATCTAATATCAGAAGAAATATTACTATATGCAAAGTGTGGACCAACGCAGTATTCGGTTCGGGAGTTGTCTTGCGCACCAGCCACTTTTTACAGTTTTCGGGTCATTTTCTCAAGAAGTATGGACTTGTCACTGAAAAAACTTGTAACATCGTAATAGGGGCTTGATTACAACCTATTGCAAGAAAATTCAAAAGGATTCGAGAGGAGGTTCTAACCTACACTTTTTCGAAATTATAGTGCATATTCTAACCTGATCTATGTCTCGTAGAAATATTACAATGTCTAAAGTATGGACCCGATTGGTTACCATTTTAGCGAAAAGTTTTGAACTTTTGGAGGGAGATACCCAAAGGAGTGGACCGATATGGCCCATCTTAGAACTTGATTTAACTTTGGGCAAAATATTACGATTTCAAATTTTGGATCGAATCGGTTTATCCGTTCGAGAGTTACCGCTAGCTCCATCCACAACACATGGTGCCATAGCGGGGTTTTTACACTTTCAGGTTATTTTCTCAAGAAGTATGGACTTGCACCGTCGTAAAGGGGGCAGCGAATACAAGTTGTTACAACAAAAATCAAAAGGATTCGAGAAGAGGTCTTAAACTGCAATTTTCCGAAATTTTGTGTGGGAGGTACCGGAAGGAGTGAACTGATATAGTCCATATTCGAACTTTATCTATGACTAGTAGAAATATTACGATGTGCATTATAGACCAAATCGGTTAGTTCCTTCGAGAGTTATGGTAAAAAATAATTTTTGCGAAAAAATGTGAACCTTTGTGGGGGAGGTACCCGATGCAGTGGGCCGATATGGCCCATCTTCAAACTTGAACTATGTTTGTACAAAATATTATGAAAGCCAAATTTTGGACCAAATCGCTTAATCCGTTTGAGAGTTATGTAGATGCTCCACTGAAGACATTAGGTGGCACCCTGTTGCAGTTCTCAGTGCGGAATTCTGACAAGTTTGAATATTTTTTCATCGCTTTGCTCTTATATTCGCGGACCATACTGGTACCGCATAGCTTACCACAGGCCGACCTATCGCATTATATGTGGTCAACAAAGTTGTTTTACCTGCTTCCCAAGTGCTACCGTTAATGACTTGAGGACCTTGTTCCTATATCTCAGATTGTAGCAGATAGCGCGGACGACGTGAACATGCTGTCAAATGTGACAACTAGAATCTTTCTCAAATGACATCATGGAAGATACCTGACGCCAGGATCGTACAATCATCTGTATGCATTACGATCTCAATGGAACAGCAGAGGTAGAGGTTAAATGGTTCCGGAAATATCAGCCTACCATCGGGAACTCCCTCTTTCACTTTAGAGGTTTGGACTTCTTGTTCCTGAATTGTGCTTTCGACTGGCGTCCACACATATAATTGAGAGTATCAAAGGTTTCCACTGTCCTATCACCCGACTTGCTCTGGTTGAGTCCTCGACATACATATATGTGTAAAGATGGCGTGCATCGCTGTTGTCGTGCTGCGCTATTTACGGAACCCATATTGACGATCGGCAACTGGATAGCTATTTCTGATGCAGGGGAGGATTAAAGCCTCAAGGGTCTTTGCTAAGGACAAACAGACCAAAGCGGAATCGGTCTGTACGATTCACCTTTGTTGGGATCCTTACGGGCTGGCTTCAGTATTGGGACCACCCTACCCATTTTCCAGACTTCGGGAACAACAGGTTGAGAACTTTAGTGGGATAATCGACTTCCGGCTCATCTATATGTTTCAGCATTGCCGTGGAAATTCCACCATGTCCTATCTTCTTTCTTTCCATGGCTTGCTCTGGTTGAGTCCTCGATCAATATTTGTGGAGATGGAGTGCAGCCTGTTGTCGTGCTTTGCACCTTACGGAACTCATGCTGATGATTGGCAACTGGATAGCTATTCCTGACACAGGGGAGCATTAAAGTCTCAAGGTTATGCATCTGCACCTTTGCTGGCATTCTTACCTGGCCCATTTTACGATCCATTTTCGAGACTTCGGGAAATATGTGAGTGATTAGCAATAGGTTGGGAACTGGGGTACTCGACTTCTGGCTCATCCAGCTGTTTCAGCATTACCGTGGAGATTCGATCAGGACCCAACATTTAGGAAGATTAAGTGTTCCCGATGACATTCCCAACATCATTCATTGGTGGTGTTTAATTTACGGAAAAGATCTAGTCCGACGTAAAACTGTTCACCATGTCAACTCCGGGTCGCTCGACAAACTGTCGATTTAAATATCTTGTGAATATATTCGGATCAGCCACCGTAACGCCGCCAAACGTGACTGAGGTCCTATTTTCCTTCTTTCCAGGTTTCGAGGGTGACTAAACCGTTGCCCACAATTCACTTACGAGTATTCCAGCTCTAATGCTGCAATTATTCAGATGATTTAGCCACTTGTTTCGCCAACCTGTTAACTTCCAGTGTCAGCTCCCTGACTATGGAGTCAGTGGGGTTGGCACGACTAAGCTCATCACGCTTATTTGCTAATGCCGTCGCCACTGCCGGGAAATTTGGTCTTACTTTGGATATTCGACCAGCAGGCATAAATGAGGTCAAAAAAATTTATCTAAACATTTCTTCAATCTATTGGTACCTTTCTATGGGGGATGTACTAAAACATGGACCTATGTGGAAAATTTTGGTGGAGGAGTTTCGGGACCTCTGAGAACTTTAAATGTCAAATTACAGCTAGTTCGCTCAAAAATTGTAACTAAAATCCTCAACATACCAAAAATCGTGGTGGGGGAGGGGGTTACCGTTATATGGGAGCTTTAACAAAACATGAACCTATGTTAACGATTTTATGTGGAAAAGTTTTGTGGCCGCTAAAAAACTCAAGTGTCAAACTACAGCTAGTTCGGGTTAAAATTTGTAGCTTTAATCCTCAAAACTCCGAAAATCGGCGGTATTGTTATTCGGGGACTATACCAAAACATGTATCTACGAGGGCGGTTCGGAAACTTCTTAGTCTATCAATGAAAGAGAATAGTTAGTTTTTAAAAAATATTTTTTTTTTCAATATAATCTCCTGAAACTTCAATACACTTAGTCCAACGCTTTTCTAGCAATTCTATCCCTTGATTGAAATAGTTTTCCTCAAGGTCTTCAAAATAGTGGTTTACAACTGTAATTGCATCTTCATTTGAGGTAAAATGCTTGCCAGCAAGGAATTTTTTTAGATTTGGGAACAAGTAAAAGTCACTGGGAGCTAAATCAGGAGAATAAGGTGGGTGGTCAAGCAACTCGTACTTTAATTCGTTGATTTTAGCCATTGTTAAAACACTCTTGTGCGCTGGTGCGTTGTCTTGATGAAAAATTATTTTTTTGTGTTGTAAGCCAGGACGTTTTTCTCGAATTTGTACATTTAATTGATCCAAAAGGTTGCAATAGTACTCTGAATTTATTGTTTTACCCTTTTGCAGATAGTCAATCAATAAAATACTTTTGAAGTCCCAAAAAACCGTTGCCATAACCTTACCAGCCGATTGAATTGTTTTTGCCTTCTTTGGGGCACTTCCTCCAGCTTCAGTCCATTGTTTGGATTGTTCTTTTGTCTCTGGAGTAAAGTGGTGGATCCATGTCTCATCAACAGTTATGAAACGACGCTTAAAATCCATTTTATTTCGCTTAAAACGATCCAAACAAGCTTGAGGAATGTTCATTCTTATGCGGTTTTGATCGACTGTTAACAAATGCGGCACCCATCTTGCAGAAAGCTTTTTCATCTGTAGTTCTTCATGCAAAATTAAATGGACTCGATCATTTGAGATGCCCATGATATTAGCAATTTCACGCACTTTTATTCGTCGATCATTTATTACCATATCATGCACTTTGGCTACAATTTCTGTTGTTGTTGCTGTTTTTGGACGTCCACTACGTGGTTTATCTTCAATGCTTGTACGACAACGAAAGATTCTATATTGCATATGGGACATGGACCTCCCTAAAGGTACATGATGTCCCATGATGATTTGAACATGATTTCATTCCTTCTCATCTCTCTCCACCAAAAAATATTCCATCAATGTATTTAATCCTTACTTAAAAATATCACCATTGCAGAACAAAACAAACATAAAATGTCCATACGCGAGAACCGACACCACAATGAATACTGAATACTGTGTCCACCTTCTTTCGATGTAATGGATTTTCAATTTTCAATTGAAATTCTTTTTGCCGTTTTATTTATGTTTTTTTGTGTCTGTCATAAAAAAACTGCTATGAATATGTATGACTACCACTATCACTGAATGTGTGTGTGTTTGTGTGGATTTTACATGTTCTTTGATGACCCCCCTCCTCCAACTAATACCCAAACTGATATGAAAATATACAAACTGTCAGCTTCTTGTCCGAAAACCAGCGTGTCCTACTTATTTTTGGTAATATTCACACCCTCATTGGTGGTGTGATATCATCTGAATATCCTTCACATACAATGGTAAAATACATTGTCAATAAAATATTGTTTATTACCTAGTACCGCCACTACCACTTTTACATATGACTTGTTTAGCGTATTATGTGTTTTCTGGTATTTGCCATAACAAACATCAAATCTTCAGAGCAGTGGAAAAGTTTATCTCCTTTCTTTCTTTAGAAAAATTATGGCATTTTTCCATTTAATTTTATACATACCCCTTATGAAGGAGGGCAGAATGTGCTATATATTATCTGTTATGGCTTTAGGGGTATTTGGCAATGTTGTTTGACTGTCAGTTTTTCTATTAAACCTAGTAAGCAAAGGCTGCAAAACCTACAGGTTTTGCAAGTAAAAATACACAAGTTGTCTTCTACATATGTGTTCATATGTATGTGTGTTAAAAGTAACATAAACACCAAGATTGAAAGTGTGGGTAAAATGCACCACATATGTATATGAGTTTTATTCTTTCCCCAGAACTACCTACTCCTCTTCATCCGGCTGTTTGTCTATTCACTTTTTTTCTGCTTTATCACTTTTCCCTTTTGGCAACCATGAACTGCAATTACTTTACAGTTCAACATCTTCATCTTCTTTAACATTCAACAACTTTTATTAACTGCCGTAAATTGTAGCAGAAAAACAGTAGCACACTCACACACACCGAAAGGATTTACCGTTCGCCATTGGCATCCAATGTTAAATAGCTCATTTCCTTAATGGATTCAGCAATAAAATATTTCTGAAAAATTCGACAAGTACTTGAACTTTGCCATGACATAAATAATATTAAATACTCTGACTGAAGCAGCAGAAGATATAAAAACGGAAAGGTTTTAAATTCGAAAAGTGTGCTATACGGGTTTCTCCTTCCGAGCATAAATTGTTTATTTTACTTTTCCATAAATGTTTTCTTTAATCGAAATGCATTAAATTTATTTGTTAAAAGGTATTTTACTTCGATAATATATACAGACACTTTTGAAATTGAATCCTGTGGAGTAAGGATTGGGACTAGAGATGATGCGTACAATGCACGCATGACAATGTATCTCCGCAAACAGTATTCAACTCTGCCGATTTCAGAGATGTGGTCACTGAAATAATTATTCGATACGATCTCAACGCAGCACATTACGACTGAGGAGCAGACACGAAAGGACATGCTCAGCATGAAATCCCAAACAGCTGTAAGAACCCAGACTTGTGTCCTACCTTTGAGCCGATAAGGCCTAGTACTTTTGGAGGTAAATTCATCGATTATTTCCTGCCAAAGCTTGGACTTGTGCTGGACTGGGACTAGGGACCATTAGCAACGCACGAAGTTGAGTCTGATCATCGAGGGACGTGAACACCATGACGGGCGCCTGGAGTTTCTGATTCTCGGGATTGTAGTGAGCAAAAAAGTATACTAGACCATATGTCTAAAGTGAAAATCGAGCCCCCGGATTTTGACTTGAAGTTTTTTATCCAGTTTTTTTTAATATTTTTGCATGTAACAGCAAACAATTGAGATTTTCGATCCAACACAAAGACAAAAATTGTAGCCAAGACCATATATAAGAACTCTCCAGTAAATTTCAAAAGCATTGGAATGCTCCTTTGGGCAGTTTTGGCCTTGAGAAAGTGGATTTTTTTCGGAAAATATCGACAAATGACACTGGGCTACAAAATGGAACTCAAAGTCAGTGGGTGGAAAATTCCTTTTAGAGATGAAAGCCCTTGGTAAGTGTACTAAGAACCCATAGGGAAATTTTCACCATAGGTCAAGTTTCAATAATTTTGATAAAACCAGGAAACGCCAATACAGGAGACATCTACAGGAGCAATCCCACGGCAGCGGGTTCATTCGTACCGGATTGACTCGAAACCATTATGTTTCTGCCAGCGGCTGCCAACCCACAATCAAGCCTATGCTTTTATGTAGCTTTCGATGCTGCTGCAACAACAACAGCTACAGAAGGGCTCACATAAACACGGAAAAATCTTGCGACACAAATCCATTATCCTTTTTCCCACTATCCTGTTTGACATTAATCGTACCGATCCCGAAGCCTGGAGCTGATGATTGTCTGCGTAGAAGTTATAGGGTAATTTCCCTATTATCGATACAAGGAGAATTTTGAGAGTATGCCAATTTGGATGTCGAGCTAACCACACGACAACCCATGCTCTGACCGCCTTTTCCACAAACGTAACGGAAATGGACTATTGCGGTGAACCTAGATTTCGCCAGAGCTTTCGATACGGTACGGCAAAATGACATTTTATGTCATACAATCGTGATGTGCTGAGGTAACCAAAAATGTGGGCCAATGTAGTCCATCTAAGAAATTGATGTAGATTTGGAAGAAATATTACAAATGAATGAAGGACTCGCTGCAATTCGACTAAAAGCAAAATTCTTTAACATCAGCTTTATTTGCGCTCATGCTCCCACTGAAGACAAGGACGAACAGACCAAAGATATATTTTACGACCGCTTAGAAGAAACTTATGACCGTTGCCCTGCCCATAACATTAAAATTATACTAGGCGATTTTAATGCCGAAATTGGAAAGGAGAATATCTTTGGCCCAACAGTCGGGAAATTCAGTCTCCACAGTGGAACATCTTACAATGGTATGAGGTTGATAGGCTCCTGGCTGTCGCCAGATCAAAGAACAAGAAATCAAATTGATCACGTTATGATAGATGGAAGACATGCATCAAGGGTGTTGGATGCACGATCGTTCCGAGCTGCAAACATAGACTCGGACCACTTGTTGCAGCAAAGGTACGTGCCAGATTAAACGTAGCAAACAAAGTGCAAACAGATACAACACGGAAGTTGGACATCGGTAAGCTGCAATCACAACAGATATCCACAGCATATTCCACTCAATTAGCCCAATTGCTTAATCAAAGCACTCCTCGTCTCGAGAAAAGTCTCTTCCACAGGAAAAAGAGAGAAATGGAAAGACGGGAGTGTGAAAAAATCGAGATGTACAGGAGCCAGAATAAAGTTCGAAAGTTCTACCAAAGAGTGAAACATCAAACTGATGGCTTTGGTGCAGGCACATCCTCCTGTAGAGACCAGCAAGGTAATCTGGTAACTGATACGGATAGTGTGCTATGGATATGGAAAGAACATTTTTCCAAACTGTTGGTATCCAATAGTAGCGAAGTCGACGAAGATACCACAGATCCAATCCCAGAAGATGGTATTGAATGTATACAACCCGACCAAGATGAGGTAAAGACAGCAATAAACCGGCTGAAGAATAATAAGGCAGCAGGAGCTGATGGCCTACCAGCCGAGCTGTTTAAAACCGAGGCGACACGCTGATAGGGTGTATGCATCAGCTAGTTAGCCCATCTGGCAGAAAGAACGCGTACCCGACGATTGGAACCTGAGCATCCTGTGTCCCGTCCATAAGAAAGGAGCTAAGAATTTATGCTCCAACTATAGGGGCATAAGTCTTCTCTCTATTGCCTACAAGATAGTGTCAGGGATAATGTGCGAACGACTAAAGCCTATGGTCAATGAAATAATTGGGCCATACCAATGCGGTTTTAGACCTGGCAAATCCACCATTGACCTGATATTTACCCTGCGACAAATCCTGGAGAAGACCCAAGAGATGCAGATCGACACTTACCACCTTTTTGTTGATTACAAAGCAGCCTTCGACAGCCCCCTACGTTCAAAGGTATTCCAAGCCATGTCTGAATTTGGTATCCCCGAACAGCTCATTCGGCTTTGTAAAATGACTCTAACTGACACAAGGTCATCAGTTAAAATAGGAAAGAACCTCTCTGAAGAGTTTTGTACCAAAAGGGTTTCAGGCAAGGTGACAGCCTTTCGTGTGATCTCTTCGAACCCACGAATTCAGCGTGCAAGGCGGGTGTGCATACCATTGCACGGTAGCACGCCATATCCACACACAGTGCAAGCCGTGTTATAGAACAGTGATGACGGTGATGATGATGGCGCTTGACTTATAAAAAGCTTTTGATACTCTTAAGCACTCTACGCCGCTTGAGGGTATCGAGCAGACAAACATCCGGCCAAGTTTGAAACTATGGAAATCAATTATATGTGAGGACACCCCGTAGAGTGCAACAGGAAGTTCCCCAAGGTGGGGTCTTACCTCCGGAACAGTTTCACCACTATTTCTCCTTAATACACCCCCCCCCCCTCCAATCTTCAATGACATAGTAAGGTATACGGATGATTCTACGATCGTAGCGTCTGCTACCTTCCCTGATGCCATTTGTGAATGGCTGAACTCCTATTTGACTGATCTTACCACCTTTTCCCACGGCAGAAATATTCAAATTTCCGCAACTTAATCTACCGCCACTCTGTTTACCACATGGACTGCAGAGGTGAGTACTGAGTTCAATGGCATGGCCGATGGTATCAAAATCCGAACACAAACAACCCACAACTTCTGGGGGTTACATTCGACAGCATATTCACGTCGTCCGCGCTATCTGCGACAAGCTGACATGTAAGAACAAGGTCCTCAAGTCCCTGTCGGGCACTACTTGGAGTACAGATAAATAACGCGATAGGTCGGTCTGTGGTAAGCGCCAGTTTGATCCGCCAATATAACTGCAACGCAATGGAAAATATTCAAACCTGTCAGAATGCCGCCCTGAGAACTGCGACTGTGTGCCTCCTCATGTCGTCAGAGGACCATCTGCATGAGCAGACAAATATTCATTTGTACAGCAACAGAATGGCATGCTTTCGTTGCAATACTTGCTCGGGTGTTAACGCGAGACCCATCCCAATCACCATATGGTGGAGAGGACACCCCCTTCTAGGCATGTCAGGAGAGATTTTCAAGAACTAGACAGAGAGGTCTAAAGTTACAAGAGATAGCCCTTTATTAACAAACCTATCAAGCAGGTTAAAATAAAACTCAGACAGATGTAGTCGCAGATGCCATAAACTACCATCGATTGAATGCGGCACTCGGAGAACATGCCCCATCTATCGCAGCATAGAAGCGTCAGCTGCCACGACAAACCAGAGTAGTTATGGCTCAACGACGTTCGGGATGATACAGCCGCCTGAATTCCTATAAGGCAAGGATCGATGACACCGTTCAAAACATCTGCCCAGCATGCGGCACAGGTCCGCCCGACAACTGCCTTTTCAACTGCTCTGCCAAACCTACTCCAGTAGATCTGTGGTTACAACCCATTGAAGCAGCCACATTTCTTGAAATTGGATAGACCCAGAGCCGGTTTAAGCAGAAAACGAACATCAGACATATCAAAATGCTACTACAACAACAAAAACCAAACATTGTAAATATAGGTCAATATTTTGCCGTAGCCGCCGAAATAGGTCTAATTTAACATTGGAGATATTCAGAGGTCGGAAAACTTTTCCTCCCGATTTTCGGTATTTTGAGATTTTTAGGTACATCTGTTGACCCAACTATCTGTAATTTGGCAATTGAGGTTCCCAGTGATCGCTAAACTTCTACACCAACAATTTTCAACATAGGCGATATTTTGGTATAGCCCCCATATAACGGCACTTCCTGATTTTAGGTGTTTTGAGGAGACTCAAACTGTGTGTAGTTTGAAATTTGAAAAACTGTCAACATAGATCCATGTTTTGGTATAGGCTCCATATAACGGTACCTGTCGATTTTCGATATTTCGATGATTTTAGCTACATATGTTAACCGACCTATATGTTGTTTGACATTTAAGGTTCCTTGTGGTAACAATACTTCTCTCCCAAAAACTGCCAATATATTGTCATGTTTTGGTATAGGCTCTATATAACGGTACCTCCCGATTTTCGGAATTTTGTAAAATTTTTTAATCGAACTACAGCCAATTCAAAATTTTTGGTTCCAGTGACTACAAAACTTCACCACCTACTGTAGGCATTTGGCGTATTAGTTGTGGAAAAACTTCTCCACTTAATATTGTGGACAGGAATAAAACTAATTATTTCATTTTAGTTCAAAATATTTTAAGGTGAAGGGTATAAAAAGTTCGGCCCGCACGAATTTAACGATTTTTAATTTTTTTTATTATTATAAATTTCAATTCAATTCGCATCAGTGAATTAAGCCTTTTTAAAAATAAAATAATTTACTTTTTTAAACTTTAGTATGTGTTTGACTATTTAAAATGTTATAACCATAAATAATTTTCATGATGACAGTCGTTTATTAATAAGATCATTTCAATTGAATGCCTTCGATTTTGTTTATTATTTTAAATTAACAAATATTATGGCAAGCAATTTTTTTAATAATTTAATTTTTTATTTAATGAACACTGACATTTATGTTTTCGTACTTTTTTTCTTAATTTAATTTCAGGTAAATACAACGAACAACAACAAATATTTATTGTTATGATTGTTACAGAACGTCATTAAGGCAATGACAGTAAATGGATGCACGTAGGTAAATATCGATAATTAGGTAAATACGTGAAATGCACACTACATGGTGACACATACATACATACTGGCCAAAAAAATAAATTACTAAATACAATAATAATAACAAATAAACAAAAATTAAATTTTTGCAATTAACAATTCTGTATCATTGTGATCCCCTTCCCGCCCGTTTGACATTTGTTATTACCAATATAAATAGTTGTCATAACGTGGCTGTTACATTTAGTTAGTGTTAGCATGGTTATTTTCTGCAGCTTTACAATTCCTGGCCGGGGATGTGAATGTGTGTGTGTATGTTGTATACATGTATAATTGCATAATGAAAACTTAATTCAATTTCTGTCAGTAAAAAGTAAATATTTTTCTAATTGATAAATTAATTAATTTAAATGAAGCAAAACACAACTAATTCAGCTATCCCCGGGTTGCACAGTGTACTAGAATTCGATAGGAGATGATCAAAAATCGAAATATTTAACATTTTTAGATTCACTTTTGGCAGTTTTGTTGAGATGTTGGCAGTGTTCTTGAGCTCTGGTCGTCATAAAATTGGGGAAGAGTTCTTTGTTTCAATACAAAGAACTAAGAGAACTGATGAGTCCAAGTGGCGTTGGATGAAACTAGTATTCTTTGCCTTTCCCGAAATTAAATCAATTTTAACTACATCCCACTTTAAATAAAACTTGTTGTTTTAAAATTTAAAAATATTTAACATTTTGTTACACTCACCACCATACAATGAAGGGTATATTAAGACTGCCATTCCGTTTGAAACTCCTCAAAATAATAATTTGAAATCCCACAAACTATGTATATTGTTATGAAATTAGGGTTTATCTTAATCCCGTGTAGATGTTATTTTATTACCCGATTCGAATTGTAACAAATAAAACGAGGGTTCGTTTTAGATTGCGATTCTACAATACAATATACCCAGGTCCGTCCATCTGTTGAAATCGCTCTAGCGTCCGAACCGATTGAAGTAGGTGAATAAAATGTTGGTCTATTGTATTGTAGGTCCGTAGAAAAAGGACTATATAGGTCCACGGTTTGGTATAGCCCACATAAAAAGTGACGTGACAATGCCTTTTTGGAATTTTAATTCTTAGTCATATTTGCCGTTCGAATTGGTTGCAATTTAGGATTCAAGGGGGACGGGCTATGTGTTGGGATATTGTGTTTTCAGGGCTAAGAAAACCTTTTCACAAAAAACTGTATGTATATGTCCAAGGTTTGGTATAGCCCCATATAGCGGCACCGCCCGATTTCGGCTGTTTTGAAGATTTTACCGACGTAATCAGAAAACTTCACCATCAAGAATTGTAGACATAGCTTCGCGCTTTAGAATAGCCCATATGTTCCGGTACCACACGATTTTTGAAGTTTTTATCTATTTTGAAGTTTATATCAACATTTTCGGAATTAGAATATAGCTCCATATAACGGCAATTTCCAGTATTTTAAAGTTTTAACCTATATTTTCGGCCCAAATTTGATTTAATTGGTAATTAAGATTCCCGGGGGTCAGTAATCACCACAAATTGTGGACATTGGTACAACAATGTAAAAAAGTTAGACCCGGCCGAACTTAATATTTTACGTGTTCTTAAGCTAACGAGGGTATATACACTTTCATACGACCAAGTATTTTTCACGAAATCCGTTTCATAAGATTTAGCAATGTCCGTCTGTCTGGCAGAAGCGCACAATAACGTCTCGAACGGATCATCCGATTCGATCCAAAATTTGGCTCTCTTAATAGTTTGTCCAAACTTAGATCAATTTCGAATACCGGTTCACCTCCTCCAGTTGTACGGGCTATAACTCTCTCTAGGTTCGCATCTCTCAGGTTCGCATATGGACCTGACACACAAAAATTTCGGACTGGATACTGCACTGGTCCAAACTTTGAATATAATAATATTTCTGGTAATGTTAGGTAAAGTTCGAAGATAGACATCAATCCACTCTTTTTTATGAAATTTTGCCTATTAGGGCGAAGATCATTTTTAATGATTTTTTATAAATTTTCTCGTTTAGAGTTAAGCTTGATGATCGGAAATTGAAAAGGAAAGCCAAGGACTCGAACCCACATAATCACCAAATTACGTTACCTGGTTTCACTGGTGGTAAAGCAGATCTTCAGACGTATCGACTATGTAATGGCTTCTCTGTCCTAGTTTTTCAAATGCAAATGTGTTTTATACATTTACGCCGATATTTGGCCGCTGAAATGTATTTTCTTCACGACAAACGCTTTTTTGCGCTGCCTTTGAAGTTATGAGTTTACCACCTTTGAAACCAGGTAACGTAATTTGGTGACTATGTGGGTTCGAGTCCTTGGCTTTCCTTTTTCACTTGCAAACAATTTCCGATCATCAAGCTTAACTCTAAACGAGAAAACTAATAAAAAATCATTAAAAATGATCTTCGCCCTAATAGGCAAAATTTCAAAAAATATAAAAAAAAGGCTGAGCCCGGCTGGGATTTGAACCCACGTCCTTGAAAACATACCAAAAAAAAGTTGTCACGACGTGTTAGCGTTCAAAGCCAATACTCATAACTTCAAAGGCAGCGCAAATAAGCGTTTGTCGTGAAGAAAATACATTTCAGCGGCCAAATATCCGCGTAAATGTATAAAACACATTTGCATTTGAAAAACTAAAAGTTCTACATAGTCGATACGTCTGAAATAATCATTATTGACCCGATAAAATATATATATTTTGATCAGGGTAAAATTCTGAGTCGATCCGTCCATCCGTCTGTGGTAATCAATGTAGCGTCCACAAAAATCGAGTTAAGACTCTGAAATTTTGGGAAAGTGCGTCTTTTGTTTGCAGGTCAAGTTCGATGATGGGCTATATCGGTCCACGTTTTTATATAGCCCCCATATAACGTTACCGCCTGATTTCAGGTATTTTGACGTTTTTAGTCACATTTTCAAACCGAATTAGCTATAATTTGACATTTAGGGTAACTAGTGATTATCAAACTTATATTTTGAAAATGAATATCATAGGTCCATGTTTTGGTATAGCCCCCATATAAAGGTACCTCCCGTTTTTCGATATTTTGAGGATTTAAACTAAAGTTTTTAACCGAACTACCTGTTATTTGACATTTGAGGTTCTCAGTAGTCACAAAACTTCTCCACTAAAAATTGTCAACATAGGTCCATGTTTTGGTATAGCCCCCATATACTGATACCTCCAGATTTTCGATATATTAAGGATTTTTGGGTAAAATTTTTAACAAAACTAGCTGCATTTCTAAATTTGAGGTTCTCAGTGGTCACGAAACGTCTTCACTAAAAACCGTCAACATAGGTCCATGTTTGGGTATAGCCCCCATATAACGGTACCTCCAGATTTGCGATATTTTGAGGATTTTAGATAAAATTTTTAATAAAACTAGCTGTAATTTGGCATTTGAGGTTCTCAGTAGTGACGAAACTTCTCCACTGAAAATCGTCAAAAATTTTCGGTTTTTTGAGGGTTTTTTAACAAAAATAGCTGTAATTTAAAACTTGAGGTTCTCTGTGCTCACGAGACTTCTCCACCAAAAATTGGACTGGCTGTAATTTAACATTTAAATTTTCAGCAATCACGAAAATTCTTCACTAAAAATTGTCAACATTGGCCGATTTTTTTTTTGGTATAGCTCCCATATGGCTGTACCTCCCGGTTTACGGCATTTTAGGGGTCTTTGCTACATTTTTTGACGGAACTACCCCTTATTTGACTTTTGAGGTTCTCAGCAGTTTTAAAACTTTTCCACCAAAAATTGTAAAGATAGGTCAACACTTTGAGATAACCCTGTATGTTTTCCTTTTACCTGTCTGAACAGATTTTTTAGATTAGGTTAGATTATATAATTAAAGCATTTGGGGTATCCATAGCCGAAAAATTGTTCCATCTAAAATTGTGAAAGGAAACTAATTATTCAATTTTAATAAGGACTATTTTATGGTGGAGGTTATAAAAAGTTCTGCCGAACATAACGACTTTTTACTTGTTTTTTTTTCAAATGCTCGCCTTTTGTGCCAATGCATGTCCGTCTAACATACACACATAAGATCGTGGATTCCGTGTTTAATTCCTTGTCATGATGTAGCCATGTCTGTACATTTGTCTGGCTGGATTGAGTGCACGATAACTCCCAAACGGATGAACCGATTTGCACATACCAATATTCCTTCCAGACATAGATCATGATCGACCATATCGGTCCACTCCTTCATGTACCTCTCAAAAGTGAAGTTAAAGGACATCCCTTGGACCGTTTCGCAGTATGTTGTTCTCACGGCCAGTCTACAATGAGTATTCGAATTGGCTAAAATGTTCATGTTCCAAAATGGTCTACATTGGAGAACACCTTCAGGTACCTCTCTCATATACCTACTCCGCAAAAGTCCAACACTTTTACAAATAAAATTTATTAGAAAAACGGCCGCATTTATTCGGAATATCAACAACCGTGACAATACATACCAAAAAATGTTTGAAAGGCCTACCCTCTAAATTTTTTCCATTTGATCCAAAAACTTTTCATATGAAATTTTACTGCGAAGTATACCGTCAAATAGCTCGTATTCATATTCCTTTCTGGCTGCGGTATCATTAGTAATTTGCTCTTTACACGTGACTAATTATTTTAGAGCTACTGCTAACATGTTTTTCAACACACCACTGTGCCCTATCTCACCATCCACTAATCTCCCCCCAAACTACAGGAAAAAATAATGATAATAATAGACAAATCTATATTCAGAAAGCAAATTGCAATAACAATGGCCTAGGATATGAATAAATTAAATAATGATGGTGGCATTTGTTATATGACATCGAATCATGAAAACAATTGATTTTAACTAAAGGCAAAAACAATAACAAATTTGTAATTAGCCAACAAAATATCAAAATATTTTGTTAAACAAATCACTAAAAAAGTGGCAAAAGACCATTAACATATATAAACATAATTTGTAATATATAAAAATATGTTTGCTTATAATTAAAAATACTAAAATACAATTTTTTTAGAAGAGATAAAGTTTTTTTTATGTTTTAGTGAAAACATAATGAATGCCATGGATACCACGTGAGAAAGAGTAGCAGCAAAGAATTGGTAATCTTTATTTGAAAAAAATGTACATATTCTTAGATATTAAAAAATTTTTAATTCAAAATTTGTAATAAATGTTCCGCATTGTCAATTAAAATTTTCTCACGTAAATCCAAAAACTCAATTGAATTACTATGCGCTTTTATAGCAAATACATATGTACTTATGTACATGATCAAATATAAAAATGTTGCCAGTCCATAGTCTATTTTTTATTATAATGCAATCCAAATGAAACAACTGCTCTCCCGAAATATTGTTTTAATATTCAATTTTGACAAAAGTTACAATTTTTGTGGCTGTCACGCAGCAAATGTTGAACGGACGTGTTTATTAGATATCAACTCTTTTTCAATATGAATGTGCGCCACTTCTGTTATTTGTTAATTTATTTATTAGGTTATATTGGCAAATTTGTATATAAATGATTTTATGAATATTTATAGCGTATATCAAAAGATTGTTGATTAAAACGGGTTTAACAGAATGGTCAATAAGAATACAAATATGCATGTATTCGTTTGAGTTTATATTCATCAATATATAAGAAGAGTTTCTGCATAACAATCTCTCCACAGAGAATATTTTTCTTCTATCGTTGAGCGATTCCCTGGTTAAACAATATCATAGTTTTTAGCAGCGTGTAGGCGACATTTTCTGAGTATTTCAATTCTATGATAATTCTAAGTCGATACGACGACCCAGTGGCACGTGTTAACATATTTTGATTGTGCTCAAACTTTAGCAAATTAAATTTGTAACAAAACTAAACACTTTTGCAAGGTGCCGCCTAAAAAATACGACATCGATTTTTCCCTTTGAGTTACAACCACCAAAGGTGGATACTGTATATGAGAATTATATACAATCAAATCAAAAACATCAGTAACAGGTTTTCTGGGCTGAGAATAATTTTTGTAACAAATAAGAAAGTATCAGGCAGCTGTGCTGACGGAGATATACCCTCAGCCACTGACCAAAAAACCACACAACCAAACCAAACACAATAATTATGCCATTATCTTTGAAAGTATTGACTTACCCCGAAATAAAATGTACCGTTGTAAATGAGGCAGGTCGAACAAGCTCTTAAACTTCACTTTATCCCAATTTTGTGTGGGAGGTATCCGATGGAGTGGACCGATATATTTCATTTTCCAACCTGATGCATGACTGGATGAAATAATACGACGTGCAAAGTTTGCAACAATCAGAAAATCTCTGCGAGAGTTATCTTGCGGATTTGCCATTTTGGTTTGTGCCGTCAAGGTTTCTTGGAGCTTTTAGGCCAATAACTCAGGAAGTATGGTCTTGCGCATGAAACAAATTGTACCGTCGTAGAGGAAGCCGCAAGGAAAACTTACTGAAAAAATTTCAAAACGATCCGAGAGGAGCTCTTAAACTTCACTTTATTCGAATTTTGTGTGGGAGGTACCCGAAGGAGTGGACCGATACACTCCATATTCCAACCTAATACATGACTGGATGAAATAATACGATGTGCAAAGTCTGCACCAATCTTAAACTCCCTGCGAGAATTATCTTGCGTATTTGCCAATTTTGGTTGGTGCCGTCAGGGTTTCTTGGAGCTTTAAGGCCAATATCTCATGGACTTGCGCAAGAAAAAAATTGTACCATCGTAAAGGGACTCGCAAGGACAAGTTACTGAAAAATATTTCACAACGATCCAGGGGGGAGCTCTTAATCTTCACTTTATCCGAATTTTGTGCGGGAGGTAGCCGAAGTTGTAGACCGATATAGTCTATATTCGAACCTGATCTATATCTAGAAGGAATAATACGATGTGCAAAGTTTGGACCAAATCGATTGTTCCCTTCGAGAGTTATCGTTCACACCATTTTACAGACAAATTTTGAACTTTTGTGGGGGAGGTACAAGAAGGAGTAGACCGATATGGCCCATCTTCCAACTTAAACTAAGTTTGGACAAACTATTACGATACCCAAAATTTGTTTTGAATCGGTTGATCCATCCGAGAGTTATCGTACGCACCAGCCTGACAGTCAGAGGGATAGACAGACAGGCGGACGGACATGGCTAAATCGACTCCAAATTGTCTGAAAGGAATTTCGTCCAAACATACTTGGGATCCAAAACCGTTATTTCAATGAGGCGCATTTCAGGTCTCAAAGTGAATAAAGGGTAGCCTAAAGGCTGAGGGTATAAAACTTCCAGACTATGATAGTTCCTACCATCGGTATTGTTAATGATTTTTACAATCCCAGCAAAAATTTGCTAGGCACATGTCATTAATTCATGCATTACCGAGTAATTAGAGCTCATTACTCTCTTCATTATCAAGCAGTACATATATAATGGTTTACACATAACTACTACTTTACTCATTACTAAGTAGTTACTAGGTAATGAGTACGGTGGCACAGAGCTTGTGTGCCCGACTACAAATCCTAGGGTTGTGTGTTCAAAGCTCACCGTCGGCATAGGAAATTACGAAGAAATATTGATGTACATGTATGTGTTTATACAACCCTAACTGTTCGTACGAGTGGCATAGTGTGTAGTGTGTTTGGCTAGAAATCAGAAGTTTGTGTGTGGAAAACCAGCAGGGAGCAAAATAAAACAAAAACCGAAACAAAAAAGAAAAATGTGGAGTGTTGAATTTGAACATAAGTTCACCTCAATTTTTCTAAATATATAACGAACGTTTTTTTAAGCTTTTCTCGACTATTGGTATGTGGTTTAATTTGTAGTTAAAACCATCTTTGAGGAAGTACATCTTTCCTATGACATTCCCATGTAAAAATAATGACATTAACGGTCAATTTGTATGTACATATTACTGTCAAAATTTACTAAATAAAGTCATTATTTGGTAATGACTTTGGCTTTCGTAATATTTTGTCCAAACATAGTTTAAGTTTGAAGATGGGTTATATCGGTCCACTCCTTCAGTTACCTCCCCCACAAAAGTTCGAAAATATTCGGAAAATTTGTGCGCACTCTTGAAGGGAGCGAAATTTCTACCAGACTTAGATGTGGTTCTAATATGGGCACAATCGGTTCACTCCTTCGGGTACCTCCCACACAAAATTTCGGAAAAGTTCAGTTTAGGGCCTGCTCCAGAATCGCTTTGATTTTTGGTCTAGCAACTTGTATTCACTGGCCCCTATACGACGGTACAAGTTTCATCAGGGTCACATTCATACTTTCTGAGAAAATAGACTGAAAGGTGCAAAAAACCCCTACGACACCATGTATAGTAGTTGGAGCGCAAGATAGCCCTCGAACGGATCTAAAATTTGGCCTTCGAAATATTTTGCCCTAATTTAGTTTAAGTTCAAAGATAGGCCATATCGGTCCACTCCTTCAGGTACCTCCCCCATAAAATTTCTAAAATGTTCGGATTTGGATCGATTTGGTCTATACTTTACGCATCCTAATATATCTACCAGATGTAGATAAGGTTCTTCCATATTCATATTTGTCAACTGCTTCGAGTACCTCCCACATAAAATTTCGGATAAGTTCACTTTAAGATCTGCTCTAGAATCGCTTTGATTTTTGTTGAATCAACTTGCATTCGCTGCCTCCATTACGACGGCAAAAGTTTATTCTGGGGCAAGTTCATGCTTCTTGAGAAAACATATGGCACCATAGGTAGTAGCTGGAGAGCACGATAACTCTCGAATTGATAACCGATTTGGTCCAAAATTTGGTCTTTGTCAAATTTTTTGTAAACTTATTTTCAGTTCGAATATGGGAGAATACCGGTCCACAACTTCCTGTACTTCCACCCCAATATTTAAAAAATGCCACTAAAATTGTATACCCGATATTTCTTGAACGGGAAACCAATTTGGTCCAAACTTTGGATCTATTAATATTTTATCCAAATTTACTTTTACTTCTAAAATGGCCCATATCGGTCCTCTCCTTAGGGTACCTTCCCCATAAAAGTTCAACATTTATGTCTAAGTGCAGTTTAGGGTCTGTTCGAAGATCCTCCTTCGGAAATGTACACAGATGCTGTTCGCTGTGATCCTGTTTACAGCGAAATTATGCTTTCCGTGGACAAGTCAATACTTCCTGGCATACTGGACCAAAAGTTATACGATGACCCATTGAAATAACTAGTGGGCGCGATATCTATGGAAAAGATATAACTCCCAAAATAAGATCCACTTCCATAATGGACTATGTCGGTCCATTCCTTCAAGTACCTCCTCCACAACACTTTTGAACTTTAATCCTAATCCACATTTTTATCGGCAAGTTCAAATGTCCAAAAAGGGCCACAAAATTCTGAAGAGACCCTTAATACATTCGAGCTGTCCGTAGATGAAAGTTTCAGTTCACACAGGCTGAGGGTATATCTCTGTCGGCAAAGTCGACGAATATTTTTTACTTGTTTATTCACGTTCTCATTGGAGAGGAAGAATCTCAGTGGGAGGGGTATTTGTTGAGGCAGCAGATGGATAAGTCTTGCATAACTTTTATCGTGGAGATTCATCTTTTTCCAGTTGGTTTTGCAAGCATTTGAAAGAACCAATGATAAGCCTATATGTATTAAATGAATTGGTTTCAGTCATCAGAATAAACGCAAGAAGAGCTAGACTTTCAGCTTCAACTTTATAAAAGCGATATCACAGCTCTCAGTGGAGTGATTGAAGAGAAACTTCATGTCGTCTCTGTAGCCGCCAGTTTCCTTTATCTCAATATCTCAATTTTCCAATGGTGAAGGCTGCTTACTACTGAGCATAATTGCTTATAAATATAGTCGACCCATGGAAGCTATCTTCCATGAAAACGCGATCCAGCACATGATGCTGAAATTGAGTGTGGGGAGACTTTTCTCTTCGATCATTTGCTGCAGTCGATCCACAGCGGCTGACTGACATGGGATTTAAATGTGAATGCCCTCAGCGAAAAACTGGTACCACACCGTTGCCGCTTTGCACTTACAATGCCTGTTTGGCTATCCTCCTAAGGACTATCTGTACAATCATGTATCTCGGCTAAGCGTGAACGCTAAAAAATATATTATTTGTTTTTCTTTTTAAAATTGTGACACTATTTCTTGTATTCAGAATTTTGTATGTATCTACGTGTCTGTTGTTCCTTGTGTGTTTGTTATTTCTATGAATTTCAATAAAAGGCCACCATCATTTACAAATGTGTGATGTGTAGGTTTTTGTGGATTTTGGGTTTTTTATTTATATTTCGTCTAAACAAATATTTGTTTCCACCCAAACAACTATTTGTTTGCACCCAGACATATATTTGTTTGCATCCAAACATATAAGCAGTTCGCACCCAAGCATACGGTTGTTTGCACCCAAACATATGTAAT
The DNA here is from genome assembly GCF_047663935.1 of Musca autumnalis. Lineage (NCBI taxonomy): Eukaryota > Metazoa > Arthropoda > Insecta > Diptera > Muscidae > Musca > Musca autumnalis. The sequence continues at coordinate 202,217,495 of NW_027411644.1, read as the reverse complement.
GTTTGGGACTGTTTGTGGAGATATACCCTTTTTGTGGTTTGGGCTTGATTTTTTTAAGCAAAAGTTCATTCATTCCTGCTCGATGGATTGATCTGGTGACAATCCTGAGGCCTTATGTATATAAAGATGTTTCAATCTACCGCAAATTCTGTCCTCATTCCTGTGACGGATATTTCACTGTAAGGGCTAAAACTTCACACAGTTGGGCCAAATATATCTTCCCATTTGATTTTCACATTAAAATCGCCTAAAACACAAAGTTTATTTCCATTTACCCTTAATAATTATTACTGATATATGTAAATTACTTCCACCTTTATAAGAAAAGACAAAGAAAGTCTAGAAAATACTTTAATTCTTGCCGTCATTGTCGCACGCAAACACAAGTGAGGGGCAAAGTGAATTTCACATTACAAAGAAACAAAAAGCAATAAGAATCCAAAAAAAAGATGAGAAGGATGTAGACAAGAAGCATAATTGTTCTTTAATATGCTTTAGTTTGCATTACTTTAATAAGCATTCTTGTAGCCCGGTTACAGGCCATAAACCTCTGCAGAGCATTAATGTATGGATGGGTTGGTTGGTTGGCTGGTTACTTTCTTGTTTGCTGGCTTTCCCAGTTTGGTTTGTTACGGTTTCGTGGCTTGGTAAAACGTTGCGTTTTGTTTTTCGTTTTTCTTTTTTGTCCAAACTAACTGACCTGGACTGGGAAAAGTGCTATCAAGTAGAAGAAGACAGCCATGGCACAATAGAACAACAGAAAACAATTATGTCGTTTTTGTGTTCCACAGATTTTATGCACAATCCCTTTGGTATTGAATCCACCAAAACACACACACCCATACAACAAAAAAGTTTTGCGGTCAAATTGCTTAATTACAAAATTGCGTTGAAAGTTGCAACAGCAACAGCAGCACCGCCATCATGATGACCAACATCAACTATGGTGCTGCTGGTGGCTAACATTGGTGGTGACGAGTGGTGGTGATGCTGATTCTTAGGTTGCAGTGACTGTTGTTTTTTTCTGGGGATGATGTGCTACCATGAAGATCACCGCAACGTAACACAGCATCAACAACATTAACATACCGCCAAGCCATCATGATTGCGGTTATGACGATTCACAGTTTCTCTTTTAGTTCACTCACTGACTGGACCACCACCACCACCAGTGCCACTGGCACTGGTCATATTTTCCAACTTCAGTTTTGCTGTTGTTACTCTTGTTGTTGTCAATGTGGCTGTTATCATTCTTGTTAGCAAAAAATTGGGAAAATATAGGAAACTCTATCATTGAACAAATTAAAAATAAACAGTGTATCCTTGTGACCATAAACAAATGAGATTTTGTTTATTACCACTACATCTTTAGAACAGGATGATGCTGTTGTTAACTTATTTAGAATGATTAGTTAATTAAAGCTTCCGCAATATTAATAGACTTTTTAATGTATTTGAAAGGGTCACAAAATTTTACCGGAAATGTTGAAATAATTATTGTAACGGAATCCCACAAACCTTATAACAAAATAACTATATTTTATTTTGTATGCATGTATGTCTTCGCCTGCCTAGACCTTTTAACATTTTGCGTGTTTTTCTTTCTCCATCTTAGAATTTCTTTTGGGCCAGTAAATATTTCTTCATAAGTTTTGAAATTAAAATTCTTTTGGCATTGTAAAAGTTAAACTCATTTCATAGCTGGAAGCATTGAAAGTTGCATAAATTAATTGCGGTTATATGGCGAGTAAGCGAGCGTTGTTGGTTCAGCTCATTTTGCTGCAATACCGAACAGAGGTTGTTCTTTTTTTTGGAGGGTGGTTTTGTTTTTCTGGCAATGCTCTTGCATCATTAAATTTTCTTGATGGTGGTTTTCACCATGGTTTCCTTGGTCCAGTTTAATTTTTTTTTTTCGTTCCGTTTTTGTTGTCTTTGTTAGGATCTTTGTGACCACCGCCAACGAAATTCTTTTGTCTCATTTACTAAATTTGCCCCTTTTGCAAGAAGCATTTGCACAATGATGCTTTGCGTTAAGATCTTCAGCTACGTGGAGAAGAAATAGTGCATTGTGCGTCGTTGACAATAAACTATAGAAAACCAAAATACCACAACGCAAATTAGTAGAAGAAAAAATAACTTAAAAAACTGCAAATACAAATGAAAAACTGAATATGAAACGCCAAAGTTAAGTAACGAAAACGGAAAAGTCAAGTGTCCTGCATAAGAAAAAAAAAACAATTAAGAATGGAGTTAAGTTCGGCCAGGCCAAACTTGTTACACCCTCCACCACGAGTTGTATTGAAGTAAAATGTAACAATTAGTTTCCTTTCGTTTATGAAGAAGACTAAATACCAAATTTCAGCAAGTTCGGTAAAACAATGTGGCTAACCTTCTAAAAACCGAAATAAGGGCCATATATAACCATGGGGACTATATCAAAACGTCGCACGGTGCTCTTGAAACAACTTTAAATGGAAAGTGATTACACCTGGCAAGTTTTTGCGGATTCTGAAACTACTAGATGAGAAAAATAAAAAAACAAAACAATCGCCGGAGCGCTTTTTAAATAAATCGCGATTCCAGTTGACATTTTTAGAGATTTTTTAGGTTTTCACGATTTTGCTTGGAAACCGTAGGTCGTATGGAAATGAAACTAAAGAAAATGTTATAGCTATGAAAATTCTCTACATGATTGACCTTTATAATAATTTCGTAGGTTTTATCGTTATTTAGATATAGAAGTTCAAATTGGGACAATGCATTGACTGTATCGGCTCCTTATAAAACAATGGCATTACTGCAATTTCCCAACTTAAACTTATATATCTCGAAAATGGTACAACCTAGGAAAAAATTACGAAAGCCAAACTTGTAGAGAATTTTCACAGCTAATTTTCGTACAAAGCTTTTCGTACTTCGATAAGACTTACCGTTTTCAAGCAAATCGTGAAAACCTAACACAAAAGCTAAAAATGTGACACCAACATCTATATATCTCAAAAATGGTAAAAGCTATGAACAAATCATAACGGTTAATCCTCTAGAAAATTTTCAGAGCTACAACATTTTCTTTAGTCCCAAGTTCAATAGGACTTGCGGTTTCCAAGCATAATCGCGAAAACCTAAAATAAACTTAAAAATGTGAATTTTGACCGCGATTTATTTAAAAATCCCTCCAGCGATTTTTTCTTGTTTTTGGATTTTTCTCACCTATGACCATTGCTGTTTCAAAATCCGCAAAAACTTCCCAGGTGTAAGCGACTTTCACTTAAAGTTGGTTAAGGCGCACCATGTATGAACTTGTTTTATAAGGTAGCGATACAGTCAATGCATTGCCCCAATTTGAACTTCTATATCTCAACAACAGTAAAACCTATGAAGTTATCGTACAGGTCAATCTTGTAGAGAATTACCATAGCTACAACACTTTCTTTAGTCCCATTTCGTTAGGACTTGCAGTTTCCTAGCAAAATCGTGCAAGCCCAAAAAACCCTAAAAATGTCAACATGAATCGCGATTTATTAAAAAGATGTTTTTGGTTTTTTGAATTTTCTCATCTATGAACATTGTAGTTTCAGAATCCGCAAAAACTTCCCAGGTGTAAGCACCTTCTATTTAAAGACTCAAAAAGGCCAAATATGAAGTTTCCGATATTTCGGTAAACCCTTCAAAATACCGAAAATCAAGAGGCACGCTTTTATAGAAACCCGCGGAACTGTACTGATTATTCCCTTCTGGAATATTTTATAACCCCATGAAAGATTTAATAAAAAATGTAAGTCTTCCGGTGAGATATTGAGGCCTTCAGAATTACGAAAATCGGGAGGTGCCATTCTATGAGGGCTATTAATTTCAGTAAAAAAGGTACCGTTCTATTTGGCTATATGAAGACGTGGACCTATACCGGAAAATTACTGGGGAAAGTTTTATAAACCCAACGAAGACTAAATATCAAACTACAGCCATTTCGGTGTGATAATGTGGCTTAAACCTTCAAAATACCGAAAATCGGGTGGTACCGTGCTCTGGGGACTATATCAAAACGGGGACTGATATAGCCCAGTTGCAATACCAAACATCCTAGGAGTAATAGAAACTTCTGTACCAGATTACAAAGCTCTATCTTAATAATTGCGAGCTGTATCTTGATTTCAAGACGGACAGACGGACATGGTTATAACGGCTTAGAATTTTAGCCTGGTGAAGAATATAAATACATACTGTATGGGGGTCTCCGATGAATATTTCGATGTGTTAGAAACGGAATGACAAATTTAATTATACCCTCCATATTACGGTGGAGGGTATAAAAATATTAACCTAAGCAGAATGGAGCAAATTGTTGTGGGTGTGAGTGTAACTTCCAAATTTTCAGTCGGTTACTTTTATTAAGAAATCTTATAAGATAGAGCTTCAATTACAAATTAACCATATTCTGACAACGCAGCGTGATAGAAGACGAAAAATAAGAAGATACGTGTCCCGGCGTTTTTCCTGTTACTTCGGTTTTCGCGGTTATGGGCCACCAAAGAGAAGTGAGGCCTTGTTGTCAAAAGGGATTATTTTGTCAAGCTCATATCCATTCAACCTCATCTTCAAGGTCAAATTTGCGTTATAATTTTTTCTCGGATTTTGGTCCTTTCTTGTGTCCTGCGCCCCAGCAAATTTGGATTCTTATCATTGGATATGTATTTCTTCAGCCAAATTTAGCTAATCATCTGATTCCTATTCCTTATTAGCATATCGGTACAAGTTTTGAACAATTAAGCCGACAGCCCATCGACTCCGACTGCTTTATTTTAGATCTTTTATGGTTGTTACTCCGTTTACAATAAATTTTAGAGGTCAAAAGGAAGGTACATTTTTATTAATATGTGATTCTCTTTGGCTACCTGTTAGGAATGATTTTTTTACATTTATGAAAGGTCATTATTTAAAAACATTGAACTTGACGCACATCAACCAAGTTGTGCAAAACTACAATAACTTCTGAAAGAGTACGAGTGGTGCAGAAAAAAAAACGAAGTGTTTAACATCGCCATGGCAACATTGCAAAGAGGATAAGAACCTCTACAAACAGCAGATTGAGAGCAAAGGTTGTGTTAGTTACTATATCGGCAAACCGGCGAGTGACGATACTAAACATTCATTCTCGCGAAAAAAGCCAATGGAAGCCATTGTGGTCACACTTACTAGCTCGGCAATACCTGATTGTTCCGAAAGTTGTACGGGCCCATTCGACAGCAGTACAGGTAGTCCCTGGAAGAACAATATAGTACCAACGAGCTAAAAATGCATTACCGAAAGCTTTCTCATGAGTTCGAAGATGTCGTTCCAGGAATCCACAAGGCTATCTACAAGAAAGCTGCTTAGGTTGAAGAAGAACTTGGTGAGCATGCTTAATCTGGAAAAGTGTGTGACGACAAACACCTTGAGGGATTTGAATATCATAACGTGAAGCTATAGACATTAACTTGGCTGCGCCCAAATTGAAAAATGATAAAATTCAAACAATCGTGGAAAGACTTCAGAATTTGTTAGTTGAGATTGTGGGGATCAATTGTGATGATTGTTGCCGTTAAAACAAACGTGAATACCGACAAAAAGACATGCGTAATAGTGCAACTGCAGCAAATGTTCATCCGACATGGGTAGACTAAATCACTAAGCGTCGAGTACTTTATTGTGCTGGATTTGATGAGCAATCATGTTCTATTGAAAACAGCCTGAGATTATGGAAACAAGCGGCTACAGGGACGACATGAAGTTTCTGGTGCGTAACTTTACTGAGAGGAGTGAGTTCCGTTTTTGTAAAGCTTAAACCATGTCCGTCCGTCTGTTGAAATCAAGATTCAGCTCACATTATTTATGATAGAGCCTTATAATTTGCCCATAGAGCCTTATAATTTTACTCCTAGGATATTTGGTATTGAAAATGGCTATTTCGGTCCACTTTTCATATAGCCCCCATAGAACGCTACCTCCCGATTTCCAGTATTTTCAAGGTTTTAACATCATTATAACACCGCAATGACTGAATTGTTATATTTAGTCTTCCTTGAGGCTACTAAATTTCCTCCAGAAATTTGTCGGCACAGATCCAGGATTCGAATAGCCCCAGTAGAACGATACCTCCCGATTTTCGGTTTTCTGGCTTAGTACATTCATAAACGATAGATAACTAATTTTTCCATTTAACTTCAATACAACTCGTGGTGTAAGGTATAATAAGTTCGGACCTATCGAACTTAACACCGGTCTGACTAGTTGTAGTTGACTGTTTCCTTGAATTTTTAACGATTTGGTGTCTATGGACCGTAAACAGTGAAAAAAGGATAACAATTGTATACCCTGCAAAACATTGTAGAAAGTGGTATTATTTCTTTGTGCATTATCCATAGAATCACTTTCTGAGTCGATTAATGTTAGTCCGCCCGTTCGCAACGTACAGGTCGCATTTATTGTCCGTTTCAGCTAAAAATTGGGAAATATCTTGTTTTTAGCCATAGAAGAAGAACGCTATTGCTTTTGGTGAAAATCGGTTCAGATTTGGATATAGCTCTCATATACATTTTTAACCGATTTCATGCACCAAACACTCTATGTATATCCAATTTTGTTGAATTTTGGAAAATGTCACCGAAGTTAACCTAGAAATTTGTGTACCAAATTATATAGAAATCAGTTTAGATTGGATATAGCTTCCATATATATTTTCCCCCGATTTGAGGTATTCGGTGCCCTAAAAACCCACCCAATTTTGATCGAATTTGAAAAATGTTTCCGAATTTAAACTAGAAATAAACGTGCAAGATTATATGGAAATCGGTTCCGATTTGGAAATAGGTGCCATATATATTTTCGCACGATTTGTAGTATTTAAAATTTTGAATATGTAACCGATTTCATGAATTTGGTGCACCAAACACTCAAATTCTGCCCAAATTATACTGAAATCGGTTCAGATATGTTCACTAGGGTTATGACTTTTTTACAACCTCGTATCCCGGTATGATATTTTGATGAGTTTTTAGTTTTTTTAGTTTTTGAAACTTTTTTGAAGTCACTGTAAGCAGATATTTATTTGAAAATATGGTATAGGACCACGCGACATAACAAAAATGACATATCAGTTTGTTTCTCACTAATTTTATCATTGTATTGTAACATATGTACCATTTTATATTATATATAACTTTATTTCATATATCATAAAAATTAAAAGTGGTTTGTGCGGAACCTTTTTCAAAATTTAAATAGAATAAAAGTTGTTTTAGTCATTGATAGGCAAAAAAGCATTTTTTTCGTGCAGCAGGAAATAATTTGTTGAGAATCTTGTTTTTTGTATTTTATAGATTTGTTTTCAAATTGTTTTTTTTTTCAAATTTGTTTGTGCAGAACCTTTTTATACCCTCAGCATTTATGCTAACGAGGGTATATACACTTTCATACGGGCAAAATGTGACTCATCGAAATAATGGTTTTAGACCCTAAGTATATTTGGACGAAATGTGTTTCAGACAATTTGGAGTTGATTTAGCAATATCCGTCCGTCTGGCTGGCTGGCTGGAGCGCACGATAACTCTCGAACGGATGAACCGATTCGGTTCAAATTTTGGCTTTCGTAATATTTTGCCCAAACATAGTTTAAGTTCGAAGATGGGCTATATCGGTCCACTCCTTCCGGTACCTCCCCCACAATAGCTCGAAAATGTTCGGAAAATTTGTGCGCACGATAACTCTTGAAGGGGGTAACCGATTTGGTTCATACTTCGTCCATCGTGAAGTGTGTACCAGACTTAGATAACGTTTCAATATGGACATAATCGGTAGACTCCTTCGCGTACCTCCCACACAAAATTTCGGAGAAGTTCAATTTAGGGTCATCTGTCGAATCGCTTTGATTTTTGTTTTAGCAACTTGTATTTACTGCCCCCCCATACGACAGTACATCAGTTTCATCATCATACTTCCTGAGAAAATAGCCTGAAAGTTGCACAAAACCCCTATGACACCGTGTGAGGTGGTTGGAGCACAAGATAACTCTCGTACGGATCTGCCGATTGGGTCCAATATTTGGACTTAGTAATATTTTGCCCAAACATAGTTTTTTTCAGGTACCTCCCCCACAAAATTTCAAAAATGTTCGGAAAAATTGTTCTTACGGTAACTGTTGAAGGGAGTGACCGAATTATCCCATACTTTACACATCCTAATATATCTACCAGATATAGATCAGGTTCAAATATGGACTATATTTGTCCACTTCATCCAGTACCTCCCAAACAAAATTTCGGATATGTTCACTTTAAGACCTGCTATCGAATCACTTTGATTATTGTTGAATCAACTTGCATTTGCTGCCTCAATTAGGACAGTAAAAGTTTTTTCAGGGGCAAGTCCATACTTCTTGAGCAAACAGCCCGAAGGGTGTAAAACCCTCTATGGCACCATGTAGTGGCTGGAGAGCACGACAACTCTCGAACCAAATACTGAGTGTACCACCACACTTTGCATGTCGTAGTATTTCTTCCATTATTAGATGAAATTCGAAGGTGGTGCTTGAAGATCCAGTCCTTTCGGTACCTCCCCAAAAAATATTCGCTAAAATGGTACGCGCAATATCTCATAAACAGGGCAAACCGGTTAAGGGTCTGTTCGAGGATCACTTGAAAATTTTTACCTAGTGGTCTTGTTTACAGCGATATTTTCGTAGGCAAGTACATGCTTCCTGATATAATGGTCCAAAACCTCTGAATTATATGGTGACCAACTGAAACGACACCCAAAATAAGACCCACTTCCAAAATGGACTTTTTCGGTACATTCGTTTAGATATCTTCCCCGCAAAACTTTTTGAGCTTCTATCGAAATCAATATTTTTGCCAGTTCATACGTCCAAATTTTTAAGAACCCCTAAATATAAACGTTTTTGGAAAAAAAGTGTTTCAATGTTAAATGGTGCAAGAGCTCTAAAATCTACGGTGACACACTGGCACGAAAGGAATGCCTCCCAATATAAGAACCTATCTCAAAATGGACAATGTGGGTCCATTCCTTCAAGTATCTCCTCCACAAGAAATGTGTATTTTAATTCAAATCCATATTTAGGTAGTATTCGATCTGTCCATTGATGCAAGTTTCAATACACACAGGCTGAGGGTATATCTCTGTAGGCAAAGCCGACTGATCCTTTTTGACTTGTTTTATAATAAAATGGAATGAATCTTATTTTAGGCATTAATAGGCAAAAGTTCATTCATCCTCACTACAGGAAATAATTTTTGAGAAAAAATGTCAAAAAGTCATATTCCTAATGTTGGTTCACCAAACAGCCAAATTGTGCAAAATGTTTGTAAAATTCGGAAAATGTCACCGATCAAACTAGAAATAAGTTTACCAAATTATATGATAACCGGTTCAGATTTGGATGTAGCTCCCATATAAATTTTTGCTTGATATGTAGTGCATCAAAATCTGTCCAATGTCCAATTTTGATGAAATTTTGTATCTGCGACGGAATTTGGACTAGAAATAAGTTCGCCAAATTACTATGAAAACGGTTCAGATTTGGAAATAACTCCCATATATGTTTGATCGATTTCATGTATTTCACGCAACAAAGACAAAATTGGACAGACATTTTGATGAAATTTGGAAAATGTGAAGGAACTAAGTTACAAGGATAAAATGTTGTACAAAAATATTCGGCATTCGATTTGACTTCAGACATGTAATCATAAAATTAAGCTGCAACAACGCCAAACAGAGATATAAAGCTATTTTCTCAAGCATTATAGGGGAAAATTCATTACGCGATATTTCAGAAACTTGACCTATGACGAAAATCCTTTCCTTTTGGGTGCTTAATATACTCACCAAGGGATTTCAACTCTAAAAGGAATTTTCAAACGCACAAAACCTTGTTGCACAGTGTTATCGGTCGATATTGTTGGATGAGAGTATGTCATTATAGAAGCTGATACAATTAATGTATCTTTCCAAAGCTACATATATCAAAATATTTCGAATTTTTAAGCTTATGAATCTATTAAATGTGGTGCAATACTCAAATGAATTCTGTGAAATGACGAAACCTTATATCCATTGTATTTAGTTATCCTTATGTATTTGGTTATCCTTGTTAATAACTTTCAAGAACAAAAAAGAGAAATATTCATGAATATTAAAAAATGCGTATCATTGGATTGGAAAACGAATGTGCCTATTGAAAAAAAAGCACATACCGTTTTCATTACACCTTTATAAAATATCAAATAACTTTGGATATTGCACTTTTTGTTTAGTTTATAAAAGAAGATTACAAAAAAACGACAACTATACCATTGCAATATCAATATATCGTATTCGCCACTATAACAAAACACATGTTTTTTTTCTCTGTTGTCTCTGCGTAGATATTGCCCACGAAGGATACTTCAATTGATGATTTATGCATGTGTTCTTTTATGTTCTAAAAAAACAAGGTAATGGAGGATGAATAGGATGAGAAGCGTAAATATTTTTCCGCTATTTTACTTTTACACATGTGTGCAATCAAGCGTTATCAAATTTGCATACTTCACATTTCACACAAAAGGAATTTCTTCGTCCGGAAACAAGTGCAGAGAACGTTTTGAGTGCACAAAAAAGGGGATGGGGGGGAGTGTGGAAATGCAGTTACATATATTGTAAAACCATTCAACACTTTGAACAAGGTTTTTTTTCTTTCGTTCTGCTCAACTCCTTTTTTAAGTTATTTATTTATATGTTTGTTTTGTACATCAATTGATATGGAGAAGATAAACATGCAAGATTTCCTGTAAGAGGTGGGTGGCGTGTTTAGTCAGTCAGTAAGCGGTAAGGGCAGTGGTGATACCAAGTGAGGTGTGAGAGTTTCAAAGTCCATCATCAAAATAGGTGGAGAAATGGCGAAGTATTGGCATTTAAGTAGCTTTTTATCTATGTTTTGCTCATCCTTGTAAATAAATTATTATTTACAAATGGAGAATGTATATTTTTCCCATGACATTTAACATTTACTTTGAAGTTATTGTTTTCCTAGTACAAATATGTTGTTCAGTGTATTAGAGCGGGTCATGTGAAATATGTAAAATATATTTTAAAAGATGTTGTACATTTATAAAAATCAAACTGTGCAAGTCACGCCACCACATTCTGCGTACCTTTGCCAATGTTAACAAGTTAAAACGGCCTTAAATTCGACCGGGCCGAACTTTTTATATCCTCCACCACGATTTGTATTGAAGTAAAATGGAGCAATTAGTTTCCTTACGTTTATGAAAGTAGTAAGCTATTTCACCACACTAACTGCAGAATGTGGCTTTCTTTTAAACAAGGTTTAGTGCCAATGGGACATCGATGTACAACTTGCTAAATACGTAAAATCTGGAGGTACCTTAATATAGAGAATATACCAAAATATTAATCTATATTGAATATTTTCTTCGTGAAAATTTTCTGCCCATTGAGAATCCGAAAACATACCAAGTAACAATCATAGCAGTCAACTAATCATTTAAAAGAATTCCCATCGATCGTAGTACATTCCAATCTAAGAACCCGCTTTACCTCTTCTTTGGAGCTATATTGTCACGTGCGTTCATTCCCACAATTATATGTAGGCATGTTTTATATCCATATTGAATACTACAAACCAAATATCATTAATTTTGATCAGATAATACCAAAAATCGGGAGGTACTTTTCTATAGGGGCTATATCAAAAGGTTAGCCTCTACCGACAATTCTCTGCAGGAATGTTGTATATCCCTAACGAAGACTATATACCGAATTTTACCCATTTATGTAGAATAATGTGGCTAAAACTTTGACAAGTAAAAAAGTATCAGTCGGCTTTGCCGAAGGAGATATACCCTCAGCCTATTTGTAATTGGCACTTTCATCTACGGACAGATCGAATGTATTTAGGATTCTTTCAGAATTTTGTGGCTCTTTTTGGACATTTGAACTTGCCGACAAAAAATGTAGATTAGGATTGAAGTTCAAAAGTGTTGCGAAGGAGGTACTTGAAGGAACGGCACGACATAGTCCATTATGGAAGTGGATCTTATTTTGAGATTCATATATATATATATATATATATTTTTTTTTTTTTTTTTTTTTTTTTTTGATAGATATCGCGCCCACTAGTCGTTTCAGTGGGTCATCGTATAACTTTTGGATTAGTATGCCAGTAATCATGGACTTGTTCACGGAAACCATAACATCGCTCTAAACAGGACCACAATGAACCGCATCGGTATATATTTCCAAAGGATCTTCGAACAGATCTTAAACTGCCCATAGAAACAAATTTTGAACTTTTGTGGGAGAGGCACCCTAAGGAGAGGACCGATGTGGACCATTTTATAAGTTAAACTAAATTTAGACAAAATATTAGGATATCACAAAATTTGGACCAAATTGGTGGTCCCATTCAAGAGATATCGTGAAATTTTTTTAATCTTGGGCGAAGCACCGTAAGCTGTGGAACACTATAGCCTATCTTTGAACTGAAACTAAGTTTGGACAAAATATGACGAAGGCCAAATTTTAGAAAAAAATTGGTTGATCAGTTCGAGAGTTATCGTGCTCTCTAGCCACCATAGGGATTTTGTACACCTTTCGGGCTGTTTTCTAAAAAAGTATGAACTTGCCCCTAAAAAAACTTACCATCGTAATTGAGGCAGCGATTGCAAGTTGCTTCAACAGAAATCAAAGTGATTCGAGAGATGGTCTTAAAGTGAACTTATGTGAAATTTTGTGTGGGAGGTATCCGAAGGAGTGGACAAATATAATACATATTCGAACCCGACCTATAATATCTGGTAGATATATTAGGATGTGTAAAATATGGACCAAATCGGTCACTCCCTTAAAGAGTTATCATGCGCACAATTTTCCAAACATTTTTGAACTTTTGTGGTGGAGGTACCTGATGGAGTAGACCTAAATGGCTTATCTTCAAACTTAAACTGAGTTTGGACAGCATATTACGAAGGACAAGTTTTGGACCGAATCAGCCGATCCGTTCGAGAGTTATCTGGCGCTCCGATCACAACACACGGTGTCATAGGGTTTTTTGCCCCTTTCAGGCTATTTTCTCAAAAAGTATAGACCTGCCCTGATGAAACTTGTACTGTCGTATGTGGAAGCAGTGAATATAAGTTGCTACAACAAAAATCAAAGCGATTCGAGAGCTGGTCCTAAATTGAACTTTTCCGAAATTTTGTGTGGGAGGTACCAGAAGGAGTGGACGGAAGGCAGTGAATATAAGTTTCTACAACAAAAATCAAAGCGATTCGAGAGCTGGTCCGAAATGGAACTTTTCCGAAATTTTGTGTGGGAGGTACAAGAAGTAGTGGACGGTTTGAGTCCATATTGGAACATCATCTAAGTCGTGTAGAAGTCGTGCGCACAAATTTTCCGAACATTTTCGAACTTTTATGGAGAAGGTACCGGAAGAAGTGGACCATTATTTCGATGAGGCACATTTTGCCGTATGAAAGTGTATATACCCTCGTTAGAATAAATTCTGAGGGTATAAAAATACCGAAAATCGAAGGTACCCTACTGTACACCCCCAACGAATACCATATATACCGAATTTTACCCATTCCTGTAGGATAATGCGGCTAACATCTTCAAAATAACGAAAATCGAGATGTACCGTTCTATGGGGTGTATATCAAAACGTCGACCGATGTAGTCCATTTGCAAAGTAGATGTTCGACAGTCTCTATCTCTTCACACAACCTACAGTAGTCAATGCTACTGTCAACCCATTTTGAAGTTAGAGATGTCATTCTGCAGTGATTTTATTAAAAGTCCTACAGTGGAGTGATAGGTGGGGGGTTGATCTGTGACGAGAGACCACAGGCTGGATTGCTTTGGATATTCTACATCCAGCTTCCACTACCCATCTTCGATGTGTTTTTCGATGTAGATCTCATTAAGTTTGCATCAACTGGTAGGTAGATAGATCTAGAGCGACATGCTGATTCGTTTCCCATTACATTACTATAACCCGGAACACAACAAATATTAACGATATTGCATATATCGTGCAGAGATTTCCTGCAATCAAATATAGCTCCAGACTTTATGGTCCGGGACTTGAAATCCTTGAGGGCAGCTATCAAAATTTGTTTATACTCACCGGTCCAGTAAGATTGTCTTCATCAGTCTGCTGTTTTCCTTATAGCACGAATCTCTGCCGGAAAGACGCTGCAGCTATCATTAAACAGCAGCGCCAGAGACATCTGAGTATATTGCCAGATCATCCAGAGGAGCCCAGAGCCCATATGGCTCTACTTGTAAAAATGCCGGATAAGGATTCAAATCTAAAGGTGGTGGGCATATAATCGCTTACGCAAAAACTGTCATTTAATTCAAGTTAACTATCGATTGATTTTAAGACTTTCGCATGTCCGAAGTGTGATGTTCGTCATGATCCTGACAATCGGAGCCTAAAAATCGTTCTCACAGCCTGAAGCTGGAATATTATGTCCGTAGGTTAGAGATCAAGAATTTCATTTAAGGCGGCCTGAGGAGGGCTTTTAATTGACTCAGTTTTTTGCCATACAATAGTATGAACAGTAGCGCTTTATTCCAAAGTGCTTGTCACCAAACAAGTCCACCGTAAATTAAAATAGGTAGGACAACGTTACATACAGCCAGTGTATGACTTGTGGTCTCAGTTCCCAAATTTTCAGAATTGAGTTCTTGCAGGAGTAATAAGTTATTTCTTTTTCGCGGCAAGATTCTGTTCCTCCGACGACCTCATCCTATCCACAACCACTGTTTGTATTTTGGACTGGACGACTGAGAACCGGCGGTCTTTAAAAACAGTTTAGTTGAGTCAGATGATTTCTCTTTGCTTATCAGCTGACTCACTTTCATCGACCTTTTGCGGGGTTTTGTAGTTCTGGCCACGTCGGTGCTGACGTGCACATGGCTTCATCCACCTCTGTAAATCGAGGATGCTCTCCTCCTTGGGAGTTAGGGAGACATTTCCCTGGAGCTTTATATTAAAAGTTCGTATATACATACATGAAAGGGATTGAGGTCAACCGCAGCATAGCCTCCTTGGCATGACAAGGACTTGATAACTTCAAATACACGTCTTCGTTTAACAACCCGGTATTAGGGAATCTCTTTTAGGGTAGGAGATCACTACCTGATGTATATAGGTAGGGATGTATTGTGGAGTAGTCAATTCACTTCATAGCTTTGATAGCGCGCTCACAGCACCGGTTGATTCGAGTATGCTGATTGGAGATTCATCTTTTATTGATCAGCCCATGAGTAAGAAATGAATTAAGAAACATAGAAATGAAAATTTCCTAAATCTCAGTTTTGCCATTGGTGATGGCTGCTTTCAATTGAGCACAATTGCTCATCAAATCCTGCACAAAGTTGACCCATGGAGTTCATTTTCTATGATAACGCGATACAGCACATGATGCTGAACTTGGATGTGTTATGATCTTTCTCTTCGAACATTTTATGCATCGGCAACAATCATCTCAATTGATCCCCACAGGTTGGACACATCTAACACCTTCTGGAGTCCTTCTAGGATTGTCTGAGCTTTCCCACCTTTCTATTTGGGGGGGCCAACTTAATTTCTATAGATTTATTTTTGAGAACCACGGTTTGATATTGTCATCACAATCCATGTTCCATTTCGTGCAAGTTTTTTCCCCCGAGCAGCTTTCTTGTAAATATCCTTGTGGGTTCTTGAAAGGCAAGGGGATAGGATGGCCTCAGTATAAACTGGTTGCACACCGTTGCTTTTGAGTTTATAACAAAGCTGTTGTCGGATGAGTCCGTGCTACTTTCGGGACAATCAGGTATCGCTATGCTGGTAAGCGTTGCTTACATTGTCCTCTTTTGGTTCTTGGATGGGTGGGTGATATTGGCACCAGGAGGGTTGCTGCAGGAGTAAACAATGCGGCATTTGCTCTCAATTTGCATTTGTAGAGGTTCTTTTTGGTTTCTCTCTTTGGTAGCCAAAGAAAAAAACATGCGTCAATGAAAAAGCACTTTCCTGTTCCCTTTCAAAAAACAGAGTACCTTTAAATTTAAGAGAGTTTATAAGTTTCCTACAACAATCATAAAAATTACATATTGTTTTGTTTCTTAAAAAAAATTATTCAATTGTGAGAATAATCAAAAATCCTCAAACATTTGATTCAAAATGAGATATGTTCACTTAAATAAACTTCTGCTCATATAAATATAGGAGGCCTGTTCATTAGTTTTCCCAAACACCTACGTAATCTAATAACTACACTTTCATGAGTATCCCTGTAGGAAAGGTCAATAGTGAATCTATACTGACTTACTACTGACATTGTCAACAGTACTACTGACAAACTGTAGACAACTAATGTAATTTCCTATAGACATTTTGTATGAACGTGTCATTCGAAAGTCAGTACTGACAATGAAACTAGTATGTCAATAGTAAGTCAGTAGTTCCTGAGGAACCATGTGTTGACATTGGAGGTAGTGAATCAGTATAGACATTGGAGGTAGTAAGTCAGTATAGACATTAGAGGTAGTGGGTCAATAGTACCAGATTTTCAATACTAAATTTTTTAGCTTATTTGGTACTTTTCATAGATAAAACAGCTATATAGTACGTATAATCCTTAAATTTGCTTGCCTATTACAGCTGTATAACATTGGAAAAATCTCAAAATCGATTTTTGCCAAATAATTCTTCAACATTGTAATTCATTATTATGTTTAGTTGCATTCAGCATTTCCAGCGAGACGGGACAATATATACATCAGGCACCACAATCTTCTCTAAAGGTTACACATAATGTCTAATTGTCGAAATTTCACCACAAATGTTGTTAGTCGCCTCAGAATTCGTACTTTGCTATAGAATTGTTTATTTTTCACATGTCTTTTATATTTTCTTTTGCTCATACTTGTTATTGAAATTATATGCTTTAAGTTTTAACGATATTTTATTGGTTTTTACAAAAACACTTTTTTCACCAACCGCAAAAATTATTTTACGCCAAACAATTAAGAAAATTAAAAAAAGATGCTTCGTTGGGCTATCATCTGTCAAAATACACAATGCTTCTCTTATTAAGGTGAAGGTATCAATAGTTGACAACCTGGTGACAAAGTGTTGACTTTAGGTGTGTACGATAACCCAATAATTTGTACAAATTCGTACAAATTATTGCTGAATGCTGTTCGATGACAAAATTATCCAGCAAAAGAGAGCGAGTTTGGAGAGATTTTTGGAGAGTTTTGTGACTGAGAAAATTTTGCTGGGAAAATTTGTCCCGCAAAAATTTGCAAGTCTGATCAGCTGATTTGAAAACATTTGTTTTGTTTTATTTTTTATTCTTGTTTGGCGAAAACAAAAATAAATATTGAAATATCAAAAAATTAAACATCAAAAGCTGAAAAATATAAAAAAAAATCATGGAAAACAAGAACATCAAGTTGATGCAAAAACTTTTCTTCTTCTTCTTTTTCAAAACAGTTGATTCCTTGCAAGTTTTTACAAATTGTTGTTCGATAACTTTCTGCAATTTTTCTTGCTTGAGAGAGTAAAATTCACTGAGAGAGGTTGCTGGAATTGACTGAGTAATTTTTGCTGGGAAAGTTATCGTACACACCTTTTGTCACCATATTAGTAGACAAAGTGGCGACATGTCAACACATGACCCCACACTTCCTACAGGGATGCTAATCACTATTTCATACACTTACGTGACAGAGTACCACTTTTATGTGCATACTTATAATCATACATACATACATATATCAAATAACATTGCGAATGCATGATAATAATCTGTAAGAAAAAAGCGTATCAAGAACATTATTTATTTATTTTGTTTCTTCTTGTAAAGCTTGGAAATGTAAATACTAAAGGTACGATGTGACATATAATGGCTCTTAAGTGCTAATTATTGTTTTTAGCAATTGTTCTGAGTATTTTGATATGTTATGTTCAAATAAAATATTAAAAACTATTTAGAGGATTTAAATCTGCTATATAAGCAGCACTTGTTCCTCTTGTTTGTATCATCTATTTAATCCAAGACCTAGCCCGATACACGTGTCTCATCATAATCTACTCAGTTTTCCTTGTCATTTTTTTTGTTGTCGCACAGTGTTATTATCTCATGTCATTCAAGAAATACATATGAACATATTGAAGTTCGTTTCTTGTTAAGATATCCACAAAATCTTAACAAGAAACGAACTTCAATATGTTCATATGTATTTCTTGAATGACATGAGATAATAACACTGTGCGACAACAAAAAAAATGACAAGGAAAACTGAGTAGATTATGATGAGACACGTGTATCGGGACAATCAAACAGAAAAAAACAAACTTAATATACATATGTACCCTCCATACTATAGTGGAGGGTATAAAAACATTGTTACAACAACCTCTATGTAGAAGGTAGCTTTCTACATAGAAGATCTTCAAAATGTTTTTTATAGATAGTGACCACTAACATACATGAGGGCGGCAAATCAAGTAAAATCTATTCCATTCTAACCCTGATTTACGTCTAAAATTATACCACAAATATTGGTAAATTTAATTAATTCATTATTTCATTTTCAATCAGCATTCAGTTTGTGCATGAAAAATATATGTCTATCCTCAGGCTGGAAAAATTTGTTAGGCAACCATCATTGATGTCAATCTAAAATTTTTGTTTCGCTTGTTGGACATCTACATGGACAAGCTGAACATCGACATGAAATGAAAACCTACATATCATCATCATGTTATGTTATGCTGGGCAAAAAAGAAATACAGATACACGTGTATTATAGTCATACAGGGAAAAATACATGTTTGTATAGATGCGCCCGTAGGCGTTGTGCAAAATAATGTTACCACTACTAATGATTTTTCAAAATATTTTGTGATATCATTTGTTTTGCTTGAAATAAGCTTTGTATTTTTTTCAAGCTTTGTTCTTTTCATTGGCTTTTAGTTACACTTGAATGATAACACAAACTTTGCTCCATATTCAACTTTCCCCTCCTCCCTCTCTGTTAATGGTATATTTGGACAAATGGAAAAGAAGACACGATGCCTTCTGAAAAAAACTAAATCACATATAAATGGAAATATTTATGCTCTCATATCTGGACAAAAATATGTGCATAATTTATTGATAAATACTTTTTAACTTCTTCTTTTTGCACTTTTATTTCTCTATTTTTGTTATGAATAATGTATGCGGGAAAATGTTTTGATTGTCATAACATCCCGAAAAAATGGGCTGGAGCAAAAAGGCTAAAAAGGTTAATAATTCAGCATTAAATTGGCAACAAAATATTTAATTCAAGCGTAACTGAACTAAAATCGGGCATATTTTAGGTTTGACTGAAAATTGTGATTTTATTTTTTTTTTTGAGAAGTTATTTACGTTTATTTAGATTTAAAAAAAAAGTGAAACATTTATGCACATTAAAAAATGCAAAACCTATTTTTTATTTTTATTTACATAAAAACAAACTATATTAACCCACATCCTAAAATGTGACATTGAGAAAAAAATCATTCCATGATCATGGCCTGGTGGCTAGAAAATAGTTTCCCGTTTGTTTAGTATCCCTTTCACATCAAAGGAAACTTTGTCATGTGAAAGTTTGCCATGGAATGCATACAAATATTTTGTGGTTGGTCGATATTTTTCTCAAATGTCGCAAAAATGTTGAATACTCGTCACAAAAAAGGAATTAGAACAATGATGGTGATGGCGACGCCTAACAAGATAGACTGTCACTATACGAAAATCGAGTACCCCCCACAAAAAAAAACAAAACTTTATGGAAAAACCTACAAAAGAACAACTTTTAATGCAAATAACACAAGAATGGTGCCTATTCTACAGCAGTACACCCACGACCTGCCAAATAAAAGAAAACACATATTTTTTTTATTTGAAGAAAAAAGCCAAAAATTTCCATTTCTGTTAAAAAACGTTTTTTTATTCGAAAAAAAACCAAAAATTTCCATTCCTGTTATTTTATTCCCCATTTTTCAATGAATACACAAATCGGTGTACAAAACCAAAACAACAACTAAACTCAAATTAAAAAGCATAAATATCAGCTAATCTGAATATATGCCAGACCATCCGTCCATCTATACATCCATCCATTTATGCTACCATTGTTACGCGGCGGAATAACTGGAAGTTGAAAGCTCATTGAATACCTGATCGCCTTTGGCATTATTACCATTAAATCCATCATTTTAATTTATTCATGCATAAAATTATATAAAATCAATGCAATTTTTTTCGGTTGTTGATGTTGCTGTTGTGATGATGATGGTTATGTGTGTGTCTACATACATACATATTTATATTTTACATAGCATTTCAATTAAACTGTATATTCTGAATGTATTGCCAAAAACATCAACCTGTCTGTCAGTCAATTCGTCAGCCAGTCACCACCCATAACAAAACAAAAAAGATTTCAAAACATTTTGGGATTTGGAGATTTGAATTGGTTACCATTTTATCCTGCCACATTTGCAGGACTCGAGGACTGAGGTTATCAATATGCAGAAAGTAAATGAGAACAGTGTTGCCATCTATATAAGATGCATATTTGCTATTTAAGTATTGAATGTGGTTTCTAATAAGTAGGGGTAAGTAATGTATTACTTCCGAACATGAGGCAGGAATTAGTTCATGCTAAAGGCATATATTTTCTTCACACCTCTTCATAAAAGTGTCTGAAGGAGCGATTGGCATTGCTCCAACCTCTGCGCATCGTAATATTTCGTTCACATTTGAATCAATATGGACAAATTAATCCAATCCTTTGGCAGGTAGTCCTATACTTTTACTTGTTAATAAAAATGTTACAAAGGTAGCTCTGTCCAAGACAGGCAACACCCATAATCTCTACTTTCATGAATCAAAAAAAAAATTAGGGGTTGTGTCCTTTTTAATTTGGGCTTTGTGGCCATGGATATGATGGAAGTCATAATGCCCATAGTGAAAATAGTCTTTATGACCGTTCAGACGGCGCACAGTGTTTTTTCCTGGTCAAAATTCTATAACTTTTGAACGGATAAAGATATTTTCATAATTCTTCTTTTGTTGAACAAATATCACAATCAGCTTTCCGGCGAATAAAAAACGGAGACGAAAAAAAAATCGCGGTTTCAAATCTGTTCGCGTTCACAAAATTGGATGGTGCGCTCAAAAGTTATGCGGGGTTTTATTCTCTAATAAAGAATAAATATTAAAAAATACCTTTTGTGTTGTAATAAGAAAATGTATATATAAATCGTAAACAGCATTTGATGCGTAGATGCTAAAATAGTTGCTAAATTTATTTTTATTTTCGCGGAAAATCAAAAAATAATGAAGAAATCTTGGAGTAAATTTTATTTATTCTAACTCAGAGTCCGTAAAAATCTCTAAAAAAATAAATTAAAAATACGTACAGAATTTAGACAACGCGTAGAAAAATGTGAGGCCAAAATTATAAAGATTGGGTTTATAACTTGCATATTACAGCAACAACAAAGGACGAAAGGAAATTATTTCAAAAATATATTTTTGAGTTGAATACGAAAAAAATGAGATAATTTTTAGGGAGTTATTCTACTATTTCGCTAAATTTCCATACAAATCCTGAAGTATTTTGCTTAAACTTCTGAAAGAAAAATAGTTAGTCATCGTGAAAGTATATTTGCTTTCTATGATAAGCAATAGAAATAAGAAGTAGAGAGTAATAATGAAATTACAACCAACGAAAAAACACAAAAATTAAAAAGCGCGTAATTCGCGAATCCTTTAAAATCAGTTAAGGCCCATGCGATTTTCGGATACAGCGAGTGCGTCTCTATCAATATGTGTGCATTTATCCATGTTTTATTCAGCGGCCAAGGCACCGACGTATCCAGGGGGGGGCACGGGGGGCCCGGGCCCCCCCCCCCGAAATGATTTTAGTTCCCATAGGATATTAGCTTATGTTACACATTTTTTAATTTTTGAGTAAAATTTTAAACTGTTTTAAATTGTTCAAGAAATATGTAAAGTAGATGGAAGTATTACAGAGAATTATTTAACTACATTGGTATACTTATTATCCAACATATTTGAAAATATAAAAATAATGAACAAGTTAGGCTTTTTGAGCAATTTTATGCATATTTCTTGTTAACACACATTAATGTTTAAGCGTTTAATCGGAATTTTAGGCTGACTGTAAGTGTTACTGAGTTCAGAACAAAACGTTTATTTGTATTTATTGAACGTTTGTTACATATTACGTCCAATACTTTGGCTTATAAACAACACCCAGAAAAAACATTTTTGCGATATTTTGTTTTTGAATTTTTTTATAAGAGCAATTCAACAATAAAAGATAAACCCGTTGCTTAATCTTTGTGGTTTTAAGTGTTTATATTTTTTCTCTAACACGTTTTTATAATGAACTGTTTTGAAATTCATAACAATTACAAATTCTTTATTATGCTTCAAATTTGCAATAGAAAAACTATATCAATATGATATAATTTCTGTTCCACCGCAGTGTCGTAAATGTCTATTGTTCGACCTTCCGAATGTTAATAAAATCAAGATTATTGAGCTTGAGGTCAATGTTTATATTTTATTAGCTGAACCCGGTGCGCTTCGCTACCCCGAATAATGTAAAATATATGTATTTTGACAAATTTATTTGTAGGCCAATTTTCGTCACTCATTCCAACTTTCATTAAAACCGTATATAAAACGTGTTTGGTGCATCAAATACATGAAATCGGACGAAAATATATAAGGGAGCTATATCCAAATCTGAACCGATTTCAACATAATTTGGAAAATGTTTTCCAGACCCAATTCCGCCAGACATTCCAAATGTCATTGAAATTGTTTAATGCATAAAGTACATGAAATCGGCCGAAAATATATATGGGCGCTTTATCCAAATCTGAACCGATTTCAATATAATTTGGCAAATTTATTTCTAGACCAAATTCCTGCACACATCCAAAATTTGGAGACATTATCTGTTACCATTCTATAGATATTTGCATAAAAAATCTAAATTTTTTGGAGGTACCTCCGATTCTGATGCTATATCTCCGTATGAACTTGCAAACAAAATATGAATTTGTATCATTGATCACAAGTGTTGCGGAGGAGGTATAGAGAAATGGACCGGGCCGACATAGTTCATTTTGGGAGTAGATCTTATTTTTGGAGATATTCCTTTTAAAAGATATTGCGCCCACCAGTCATTTCAGTTCGCCACAGTATAATTTTCACCTTTTGACCCTTATGTCAGGAAATATGGACTTGCCCACGAAAAACATAATACCGCTCTAAACACAAGGAATACCTTCAGTAAAAATTTGTAAAGATCCTCAAATAGACCTTAAACTGCACTTAAACAACTATTTTGACGGTTTGTGAGGCAGGTACCGCAGTATGGCCCACTTTCGAGCAAAGCCTAAGTTTGGAAAAAATATTACTAAATCCAAAGTTTGGACCAAATCTCTTGCTCCTTTCAAGAAAACTCGCGCATACCACTTTAGCTAAAATTCTTGAAATTTGGGGGGAAAATACCAGAAGCAGTAGATCGGAAAGCACCATCTTCGAGTTTTGTATATATAATGCTCGCTCAAATATTGCCATAAACAAAGTTTGGACCAACGCAGTGTCCTGTTCGAAAGTTATCGTGCGCACTAGCCACTACACATGATTGCATTAGGTGTTCTTTACAGCTTTCGGGCGAATTTCTCTGGAAGTATAGACTTGCCTCTGAAAAACTTATACTGTAGTAATAAGGGCCCCGAGAACACTTGTCGCAAAAAAGCAAAGCGTTTCCAGAGAGTTATTTTCATTTATTTCATATTTTTACTTATAACTAAATTATTAGCATAAAGGAAGTGAAGCCATGACCATTGAGGTCTTAAGCTTACACAGCTTATCCGGGGGGGTCTTAAACTGTACTTCGCTGAAAATTTTTGAAATACTTTGCAGAAGTTTGCCGAAAGAGTAGCTCGGTATGGCTCATCTTCGAAGTTGATCAAAATATCACGAAGGCCAAATTTTGGACAGAATCGGTTGATATGTTTCAGAATAATCGTGCTCTCCAGGCACTAACAATTGCTCAGCATTAGTTCTCGGCCTTCAGAAATTCTTTGTGATAAGTAGACATCGGATTTTTGCATATATTTGAAAATTATAATGTTAAGATATTTGAAAATTAAATGTTATGATATTTCTAAGGTTTTTCGATTGTATTCGCTTTCTTTTGGTGTTACGAAGTGATATCACTGCATATCATAACATTCACTGTAGTTGTGAACTATTTGATAAATGATACGCCCAAAAATATATGGGATTATTAATATTTATATTCATTGTTTTGACCATATATTAACTGTGACATATTGTCGAAAAAGTTCTACAAACAAGATAAAATTGGCCAAGAAGTCTTACGTCATTTGAATTAAAAAAATAGTAATGAAAATTATTTCATCAGTCAAATAAGTCTAAAATAAGGTTTACATCTTTGCTAAATAAGACATTTTCGCTAACATGAACTTTCAAAATTTTTTTCAAAGAAAATCGCGGTTTATTGTGCGGAATTGTCAAAATATATTTTTACAGATTTTCCTATATTCAAGGTATCTTTATCCGCAGTTTTAGTGGATGGATTCAAACGCGGAAGCACTGATTAGATCCGGGGCGTAAAAAAACTGAAATCACGCGGGGTTCAAGGCTAACTGTATGACAATTGTAAATTTTAAAGCCAAACAAGCAAAAAAGTATCAGTCGGCTTTGCCGACAGAGATATACCCTCAGCCCATGTGAATTGAAACACAAAAAATGTGGATTAGGATTTATGTTCAAAAGTGTTGCGGAGGAGGAAGGACCGACATATTCCATTATAGAAATGGATCTTATGTTGGGAGTCATATTTTTTCGATAGATATCGCGCCCACTAGTCATTTCAGTGGGTCATCGTATAACATACTTGGGTTCTAAAAGCATTATTTCGATGAGGCACATTTTTCCCGTATGAAAGTGTATATACCCTTGTTAGCAGTAAATGCTGAGGTTATAAGAAAATTGGAAAATTTTAAAAAATTCTCAAAAAATTTAAAATTTTTTCAAAAATTAAAAAAAAAATCATATAAAAACTCATATCCAAAAAATGTCGATTTGTGTAAAAAAACTGTAATTAATATGGGAAACGGTATAGAAAAAACACACATTATTACGTACGTAATTTCAAAAAATTAAAGAAGTGTTAAACTGACTGAACTGGAGTGGTACGAAAACGAAACTTTGTTTCATGCTGCTTCCTAAAAGTTCTAGTCCACTAAAATTGAAATTTCACTAATAGTTTGTCGGTATAGATCGACGTTTTTATATAGATCCCATGGAACGGTGTCTACTGGATTTCTGTATTTTGAAAGTTAGCCACATCGTTTTAACGAAATTTTTGAAATTTGGTACTTACAGTCTGTTTCTGTAGTCGAAACGAAAATGTGTGCTAAAGAAACACCAAAATTTTGTTTTCGAAATATTATTACCTTATTATTACCTTGCTTTTGCTTCCAAACAAAAACAAATTTGAAACCACACACATGAGTTTGGTAGTATTTCGACATATAGAAACAGGGAAAGGAAACTAATTATTCCATTACACTTCAATACAGCTCGTGGTGGAGGGTATAACAAGTTCGGCCCGACCGAACCTAACGCTGTTCTTACTTGTTTTCACAAATCATTGGAACACCATTAAGAGAAAATCAACGAAGAATGTTTTTAGAAGATACCTTTCTATGTAGAAGATCTTCAAAATGTTTTTTATTATAGATAGAGACCACTAACACACATGAGGCGGACAAATCAAGTAAAAGATATTCCATTCTAACGAAAACGAAACTTTGTTCCATGCTGTTCCCTAAAAGTTCTAGTCCCCTAAAGTTGGAATTTCACTAAAAGATAGTACCTGAGAAAAAATTAAATAGCCTCTGATGTGTTAACGCTACGGTAAGTTATTGAAACGTTTCTGAAAGGCAACAATCCTACCTACCTAACAAAAGACAATGAACACAATATGTGTAATAATTTCTGAAAAATAGATAATCCTTTCTCCAGAAATTAACAAAAATTACATATTTTCCAAAATTTGGACAATTTTTCGTCTTTAGGAGCACGCCACGGCCACACCTTCCAATATTCTGACCTAATATCGAATTCTGTATAAAAATTAATAATCGGTGATGACACAAAATTGGGGTTTCGGTCAGGAAAATCAATCCCTGAACTACTGTGTGCCATTCGGACTCAGCTTTTACAAGTATGTCCCATATAAGTGTATGTCCTATTATTAAAGAAAAATACAACCATTTTTCGTCTAAAATACCCAAAAATGTTAACATTGACTTTTTGTTACTGGTTCAATGCATAGAGTACTCTGTTGTCATGAGCATAACTGGCGCCGCATATTGTAAAGTTCCCATAATTAAAATTTTGTTAAGCAAAAAAAAAAACGAGCTACATAAGTTGATGGATATAAGTAAAGTTAAACTGAATGTATAATACGGTCAACTATGCAGTAAAACGAAAATGTTTTTGCTTTGTAAATTGTATAAAAACAAATGTGAACAGAAAAAAAAACATACAATGCTCAAAGGTTACAATATGATGATGATGTATGAAAACATTTGGTTAGGTACCTTTTGTAAATATTCATCAAAATGTTATGTTTTGAACACTGCCTGCCGGGAGTAGGCTTGTTGAAAGTTGGACAGAAATAATGCCACAACCTGTGGACCATGGCATTTGTGTTTTCGATTAACCTTTTTTATGGCTATGTTGTGATTACCCAAGGAAATTTCATACGCATAATTAAAAAATTATTATTCCTTTGCAATTATGTCGGATGCATGAGGATATGTCATGCTCTAAGCAATTGCCAATCAATGAATAATCGTTGATTGACAGCTAATTAGCCATGTGGATTTTTCCAGAGAAATTTTACTTTTATTAAATGAAAAATATTAAAAAAAATGGAAAACTTTTTTAAAGTTCCAATGGTGGGTTGTTGGTAATTTGTATCTGAACTTTATAGTAGAGAATAAGAGATCCATAATACTACAAAGGAAAGGTTGCAAACATTTCAAGAATAGTAGACTCCTTCGACTCTGGAATAGAGCAACTGTAAGCATATACATAAGTACTTGCTTAAATACCTTCATTCGTCCATTTATTTACTTTTATTGTTTTCCTTTCTTTTCAGTTCTGGGAAGTTATTTCCGATGAACACGGCATCGATCCCAACGGTAACTACTATGGCGAAAATGACATGCAATTGGAACGTATCAACGTTTACTACAATGAAGCTAATAACAATAAATATGTGCCACGCGCTGTACTAATCGATTTGGAACCCGGTACCATGGATGCCGTACGCCAATCACCCTATGGTCATTTGTTTAGACCTGACAACTTTGTATTTGGCCAATCTGGTGCCGGTATGTCAAAATGCAATATTTTCAATTTTGTTTTTTCAGATTATAAAATAAATATATTTTTCCATTAACAGGTAACAATTGGGCCAAGGGTCATTATACCGAAGGCGCCGAATTGGTTGAAAGCGTATTGGATGTTGTACGCAAAGAAGCTGAAGGTTGTGATTGCCTTCAAGGTTTCCAATTGGCCCATTCTTTGGGTGGTGGTACCGGTTCCGGTTTGGGTACACTTTTGATTTCGAAAATTCGCGAAGAATACCCAGATAGAATTATGGCTACCTTTTCGGTGGTACCTTCTCCTAAGGTGAGTGTTACGTTTTATACTTTTTGTAGTTATTTAAGTAAATGTTTTAGTTGTTAATTTGTTTTTGTTTTTAAAGAGAAGTAAAATGCAGCACTAACATCAATTAAAAAAGCTAAGAACTTAAATGTTGGAATAAAAAATTGTATTTAAACGGATTAAAGCCATAACAACAGAGATTATGACAGAATATATACCACGAGAGGCACTAAGTGACAAATTTTAGAAACAAATAGAATAAAAAGGCATGCTTTAGCTATCTCTTTGTGTTACGTGAGCCTTTCATAGATTTCAGGGATGCAGTATGTTTTGGGCAAAGTGATGACTTTACTAAATTTATACGAATACTTCTGTTGGCGTGTTTATACCCTCCATATATGGACATTTCTGAGTGAAATCGGACAATTTTTCAAAATGAGATTTTTGATTTCCTTTATTTTTTACTATGGCAATGCTGCTCATCAGCGAAACATTTCACTATATGTTCAGATTTTTTGACTAACGGTTCAAGAGATATCGCGCCTTGAAAAAGTCGAATTCTGTAAAAACTATATGCAACAAAAATATTCATAAATTCTTTAATATTGGTCAAATTTGAAAAAAAAACTTCTTTAGAATGTTTTGTTGTTTTATCAGCTATTTAATAAAATTCAATAA
The DNA here is from genome assembly GCF_047663935.1 of Musca autumnalis. NCBI lineage: Eukaryota > Metazoa > Arthropoda > Insecta > Diptera > Muscidae > Musca > Musca autumnalis. Next base: position 202,188,972 of record NW_027411644.1, on the reverse strand, counting down.
TTAATAAAATAAAATATAAAAATTTTTTCCTGTGGGCGTGAATGGAGTTTTCGCTATTTAATATTTAAAATCAATTATTAACAATGATTGTACCTCTTCGATTTTCTTGAAAATTTTTGTATTAAACTACGATCAATTAATAAAAATACGTCCTATTTGGTAGTGGGATTCGAATAATTACTATTTTTCCTTAATTTTTTTTAATTTGTCAATACAATTTCTCCTTTATACCAGTGCACAGTGTACAATTTTACGAAAAAACTGGCCAAAACTCAAAAAATGAATGGATTTTGACCTATGTTTTTCGGGTCGCTGATTTAATTTTTCATATTGTTAAACCCTCAGACGCTCATTAAAAGGATCTGTTTCGTCCCTTCTGGTATCAGATCAAAATATTCTACAAATTTGATCGCCATTAATTTTTACTATAGGTCTTAGAATACACCAAACCTCTATGTCTAACCAGAAATATTCAAAATTTAAAACACATTTTAGGGTTAAGGTCTGTTTCATGTGGGTTTTGGCAAACTTGTCATACAAAGCATCATTTTAGATGAATGCCTTCAAAGACAAAAATGTTCTCCGCTAAATTTCACTATAAGTTTCCAAAGAAATGAAATCTCTATTTACATTATATACCAAGAAAATATCGGTATCATACTTACTTGCTTAGCTGGCACATTACAGAACATTTGTTCCATAGACCGAACTAAGAAACGATCTCCAATTCTCTCTGTTTAGTGCTTCGCTTTTTGGAATACCGCGACTTGTCATCTCTTCATCCACTTGTTTGCGCCGTCTATTCTTTGGCCTGCCAATTCTGCGTGCACCGCCATGTAGCTCGAATTTATACGTTGTAGCTTTGTTTTTAAAGTGCTTACTTAAGCCAAAGTAGCATCTATTGACCAATACAATTCTTCTTTTTATTTCACAACTGATGTCGTTTGTTGTGTTTACGGCGGTGCCGAGGTATACGAAGTATTTTACTACCTCAAAATTATAGGAACCAACTTCAACAGTTGGTCCGATCTCAATGGACACATTGCGCATCGACACCATCAGCTTGGTCTTCTCTCCTTTGACCTTCATAAAGGTATAGGTTATTTCTTTTACTGATCGTCCCATGATGTCTATATCATCATCATAAGCAAGTAGCATGTGGCTATTGGTGTAGATTGTGCCACTTCTGTTGACGTTCTGTCTCCTTGCCAGAAACCTCTTTTGGTATAAAAATCTTCGTAGAGGTTCTTTCCTATTTTAGCTGAAGACCTTGTGTCAGTTAGAGTCATATTACAAAGCCGAATGAGCTTTGTGGGGTTACCAAATTCAGACATGGCTTGGAATACCTTTGAAAGTAGCGGGTCGAAGGCTGTTTTATAATCGACCAAAAGGTGGTAGGTGTCGATCTGCATCTCTTGGGTCTTCTCCAGGAAAATATGTGGTCATTGGTGGACTTGCGAGGTCTAAAGCCGCATCGGTATGGTACATTTATTTCGTTGACCATGGGCTTTAGTCGTTCGCACAATATCCCTGACACTACCTTGTAGGCGATAGGGAGAAGACTTATGCCCCTATAGTTGGAGCATAAAGTCTTATCTCCTTTCTTATGGACGGGACACAGGATGCTCAGGTTCCAATCGTCGGGTACGCGTTCTTCCTGCCAGATGGAGCTACCTAGCTGATGCATACACATTATCAGCGTGTCGCCTCCGGTTTTAAACAGCTCGGCTGGTAGGCCATCAGCTCTTGCTGCCTTATTATTCTTCAGCCGGTTTATTGCTGTCCTTACCACATCTTGGCCGGGTGGTATACATTCAATACCATCTTCTGGGATTGGATCTGTGGTATCTTCGGCGTCTTCGCTGCTATTGGATACCAACATTTTTGCAACACGTTCTTTCCATATCCTGAGCACACTATCTGTATCTGTTACCAAATTACCTTGACGGTCTCTACAGGAGAATGTGCCTTTACCAAAGCCATAAGTTTGATGCTTGACTCTTTGGTAGAATTTTCATACTCCATTCTGGTTCCTGTACATCTCGATTTTTTTACACTCCCGCTTTTCCATCTCCCGCTTTTTCCTGCGGAAAAGACGTTTCTCCTCTCTCCTTTTCTCCCGATACCTCTCTCGTGCGCTACGCGTTGCTACTGATTGTAAAGTAGCCCTATATGCCGCATTTTTCTCTTCGGTAGCAGCACGACACTCCTGGTCATACTATGGATTCCTTGGTGGAGGTCTCTGGTATCCAAGTACTGATTTTGCGGCTGTTTGCATGGAGTGGGCAATGTTTTGCCATTGTCCTGATATGTTATCGGGACGAGGAGTGCTGTGATTAAGCAGTTGGGCCAGGTGAGTGGAATATTTTGTGGCTATCTGTTGTGATTGCAGCTTACCGATGTCCAACTTCCGTGTTGTGTCTGTTCGCACTTTGATTGCTACGTTTAATCTGGTACGTACCTTTGCTGCAACGAGGTAGTGGTCCGAGTCTATGTTTACACCTCGGAACGATCGTACATCCAACAGTGGGAGCATGAGCGCAAATAAAGCTGATGTTGAAGAATTTTGATTTTAATCGAATTGCATCGAGTCTTTCATTCACTGGGTTAAAGCTGGAGACCCGATGTTTTAACCTCCGATCAACTACAAATCCGCAACCAAACTCATGCTTTGTATCATGACAGCTATAATACAGTGCGTCACCTTTAGGTGTTGTTGTGACGCTTTTCCCGTTCAATCGTATTTCCTGTATGGCAGTAATGTCGGCCTTGTACTTTTCAAGTACATCTGCCAATGCGTAAACTGCACCTTCTCTATAAAGAGAGCGAACATTCCAGGTGCAGATTCGCAGATCATGGTCCTTAAAACGTTTGCGGGGGTCGTCAACTTTTGAGGGATTTGTTTTTCTTTTCTTTCGTTTTTTCATAGTAGGCTGTTTTTTCTAGGGGAGGGTTACTAACCATACGCCCAAACCCAAGTATTTAACGTTCTTATAGGTGAACGCGCGGCACATGTTAGCTCACTACCTTTAACGGGTGTTAAAGGCAGTTCCCCAGGTGACACCACGGGAGGTCAGTGTTCACTTGAGATGAAAGAGGGACCAAGATAAATCCTGGGCTTTGCCATGTTAAAGCCGGTCAGGAACGTTCCTTGGTATCTTCCATCCCCTACGTCACCCGATATATTCACTAAGCCGATATATTCACTAAGAATAAAACTTTAAATTTGTCTCCTCTTGAGTTTTTCCCATTCCGACCCCTAAATATTATCCGACTATCAGCAAAATCAATAGGCCTCTCCCTCTGTGGGGCCCCCATCTACCCCTAAAATTTCGTGACTATCCGATAACAATTTCAACCTGTAGCGTAATTACAAAAAATGGAAAAATTGGATATGTTACTGACTTTTGCGATATCTCGGTTGTTCGCCAACTTATGCCATAATACGTTGCGTCAATATAAAGGAGATCTTTTCTTCTTCCATTGACGGGCATTCCTTTTGGAATACTCCCACCAGAAGCAGAGATATTCGCTTAAGAAAAAAACTTTGACTTTTCTCCCCATAAGCTTTTTGCTTATTCCGACTCCTGAATATTATCCGACTATCACTAAACTTAATAGGCTTCTTCCACTGAGGGACCCGCATCAACTCCCAAAAAATTCGTGAAGATCCGATCAAAAACGCGACCTGTAGCGTGATTATAAAAAATCGGAAAATGGGATGCATTACCGACTATTACGATATCTCTGTTGTTTGACCACCTACGGCAACCTACTTTACATCGTTGTAAAGGTGATATTTGCTATTTTTTGACAGGTTTCGCTTTTGCTATATCTCTTAAAGAAACATAGATATTGGCTTTGAAATAAAACGTTAACATTTCACCTACGACAACCTACTATAGATCATTTTAATGGTGATATTTTCTACTTTTATTAGCAGGTTTTGATTTTGATATAACCCCCTAATAGATGCGGAGATATGCGCTTAGAAATAAAACGTTGACTTTTTCTCCTAATAAGTTTTTTTGCCCATTCCGACCCCCTGAATATTATCCGACCATCACCAAAATCAATAGGCTTCTTCCCCTCCAGGACCCACATCAACACCCAACATTTGGTGACGATCCTATCAAAATTTATTACAAGGTTTAGATGGACAGACGGACACACATAGCCAGATCGACTCAGCTCGACTCAGTCGAGACATTTATTTTGGTATATATAAGTATGTGTCTACGACCATTATTTCGATGCGTTACAAACTTTTTGGCCAAAACCGACTTATAATACCCTCCCCATACAGTGGTGTAGAGTATAAAAATCGCCGGAGGCATTTTTAAATAAATCGAGGTCAATGTTTCCATATGTACTGTTTTTCAGGTGTTCAGGATTTTTTGCTTGGAAACGGCAAGTCTTATCGAAACGGTGTTAGAGAAAATTTTGTAGCTGTGAAAATTCTCTACAAGTTGGGACTTTATGACAATAATAATCACTAATACAAACTGTACTATTTGTGATTTTCATGATCCCAAACGATTTCTGCTCAGAATTTATTTTTGTATTTTTTAATAGCTTGCCACAGTGAAAGGAAATTAATTATCTTCAGCAACTGGTCCTAGTTATTAGCATTTATAATAGAAGAGCTCGCGCCCTCAGGAATAAATTCAAATGCAGAGTTGTTTTTGTTGTGGTCTCTTTTTTATCCTATATTTCGTGTTATTGTCATATTGTTGTTGCTATTTTATTTTAACGTAACTGAATATTGATACCGAATTTTCTGTTACATACAAACTGATACATACATATGTACATATATGTATGTACATCTGCCAATCAATTTACAATTAATTGAATAAAATTTTGAAGGATATAATTAAATTGGAATTTTCGCTGTTGTGTTTGACTGAATGTGTGTTCTTTGGCTAAAAATTCAATTGCATGGGAAAATAGAAAATTATAATTTCCAACGGTTTGAAAAAACAATTAAAAAATAATAGTTAATTTTAAGTAAATATAACATGCAGCATTAACATTTGTTATTGGAATTGACAAATTGACAATAGTGCGTTTTGTAATAAATTTTTCCAATCAATAAAGTTGAATCGATTTGACATTGTTTTGAGAACACCTTTTTGAAAATTAAAAAAAAAAACAAAGCCTTAACTTAACTCAATTTTTCTTTTTGTGTTTTTGTTCGCTTCAAAATTTCCCGCAACTGTTAAAACATCTATCATTGTCAATTCCCTAACAAATTGAATTCTTGGAGTATAATTTAAAATTTTATGAGAATAATGTGCCAAGCGTTCAATTATTCCCTGTTATTTCCGTGTAAATTTTACAGGACATTAAAATGAAAATGATCATTAACGACAGCATGTGTAAAAATGCAAACTCATTAATGCAAATTTCGTTTGAACACTCATAATAGGGTATTAACAGAAAACATTAGCCGTGTTTTGGAAAGATGTGTAAACATTTATACATCCGAAAAAGGATATTTAAAATAAAGTTAATAGGTGGGCCATCAAACTTCAACCTCGAACTTCCTTTTCAAATACTATTTTATCTATTAAAATTCATACATCTTTTTAAATAAAACACTACCAATACATGTTAGTACCGAAATACCCTAACACATGTAATTTGCTTATAAAAAGATATCTCAATCAATTAGCAATGTCAATTCCTCTTCATTCTCAGCCGTGTTTTTTTGTGTTTTTAATTAAAATTTACCCCTCTAAATGATAATACATACATTATAAATTAATTAACAGCATCAGGTTTTATTTTTTTAAATTGGCTTAAAACACCTAAATGTACACAAATACACACACACATACATACATCATACTCTGGTAGAATCATATTGCCACAAATTACTTTTTTGTGAAATATAATCACATTGATGGTTGTAATTAATTTAATTTAGTTCCTCGTAAATATTTTCAAATATCCACCAATAACTGCTTGTTTCCTATTGTCATTTGAATCGCTTGTCATTATCGAGGAAAGAGGTCCAATGTATGTACGTACATTCGTTTCAGCGTAAAAAGAAAGCTTAAAATGTTTATATAACATACATATTTATACTTTAATCTAATTTTGACATTATTACAATTTAAAGTTTTCTTTTTTTTGTATTACTTACGGATGTTATAGGTTACAACAAACTTTTATCACATGTGGTCGTATACGTATTTGAAATGCTAAGTAAAATATTAATTATACGCTCCAATTCTAACAATCTTATCAGAAGTGAACGGAGTTGTACTTTGCAACCAAAACAAAAAAATGTGATCAAAGGCTATAGTCCGGACAGCTTTACGCCTGTTGCTATATGTTTTATATATGAGCACAGTCAACAACCTACCTGGTAGTGCTGGTCTTCTTGATTAGTAGGTTACATGTTTATAATACACCAAATAGAAGCAGAGATATTTGTCAATAAAAAAGTTTTAAAATATTAAAATTGTGATAGCTTAGGCCTTTTGCAATAACTCTGATATTTGACCACAAACACATTTGATATTAATGTAAAACACAGACAGTCTACTTTCATTATCAGGTTCTCCCCTTAGCATATGTCCAACAGAAGCAGCGATATCCGCCATGGAAACAAAATTACTTTTGATTGGCCCCAACCAAAGCTGGGATATTCGTCATTTCAATTCAAATAAAAAATAGAAACATGGTTTGGACTAGCGGCTATTACGATATCTCCATTATTTGACCACCTATGCCAACCTACATGTATCATTATAAAGGTGATCTTTTCTTCTTTCATTGACAGCCTTTGCTTTTGGAATACTCCTACGCGAGGCGGAGCTATTCGCATAACAATAAATCGTTAACTTTTTCCCCTTATAAGTTGTTTGCCCTTGAATAAGATTCGAACATCACAAATCAAGTGAGCCAAGGCTATAGTCGGGTCGGGGCCGACTATGTGATACCCTACATCACTAGCCCTGTGCATAAGCTTTTGACTGGTAAAATTCAAAATATTAAAATTGGGATTGCTTAGCGCCTTTGCTCTGATTGTCTTCATTAATACAGGTCAATATTGTTGAAACGCAATTAAGTGCATCGTCAGTACAACTCAGATAAAGAATGGAAAAGTGGGGTGTACGCCAACATTCAATAGGCTTCTTTCTCAGTGAGACCCCCTTCAACCCCGAAAATTTCGTGAAGATCCGATCAAAATTCCGACCTGTAGTGTGATTGCACAAAAAATGGAAAAATCGATTCACTACCGACTAATGCGATATCCCTGCTGTTTGACCACCTATGACAACCTTCTTCACACCGTTGTAAAGGCGATATTTTCTACTTTCTTTGCCAGATTTTGCTGTAGATATACCTCTTACAGAAGAGAGATATTCGCTTTGAAATAAAACGTTTGCTTTTTCTCCACATACTTTGCTTTGCCGACAGAGAGATACCCTCAGCCTGTGAAACAATTTTTTTCCCCGAAAAAACGTATGTATTTAGCTGGTTTTAAAAATATTGGGCGTATGAACCGAAAAAATTTTGATTAGGATTAAAGATCAAAAGCTTTGCGGAAGAGATACTTAAAGGAATGGAATGACCACTGCGGAAGTGTGTCTCCAGCCACTACATATGGTGACATAGGGGGTTTTTACACCCTTCGGGCTGTTTGCTCAAGAAGTATGGACTTGTCCCTGAACAAACTTTTATCATCGTAATTAAGGCAGCGAATGCAAGTTGCTTCAACAAAAATCAAAGTGATTCGATAGCAGGTCTTAAAGTGAACTTATCCGAAATTTTGTGTGGGAGGTACCGGATGAGTGGACAAATATAGTCCATATTTTAACCTGATCTAAAAAGTATCAGTCGGCTTTCCGACAGAGAGATACCCTCAGCCTGTGAAACAATTTTTTTCCAAAAAACGTATGTATTTAGTTGGTTTTAAAAATATTGGGCGTATGAACCGAAAAAATGTTGATTAGGATTAAAGATCAAAAGCTTTGCGGAAGAGATACTTAAAGGAATGGATTGACCACTGCGGAAATGTGTCTCCAGCCACTACATATGGTGCCATAGGGGGTTTTTACATCCTTCGGGATGTTTGCTCAAGAAGTATGGACTTGTCCCTGAACAAACTTTTATCATCGTAATTAAGGCAGCGAATGCAAGTTGCTTCAACAAAAATCAAAGTGATTCGATAGCAGGTCTTAAAGTGAACTTATCCGAAATTTTGTGTGGGAGGTACCGGATGAGTGGACAAATATAGTCCATATTTTAACCTGATCTATATCTGGTAGATATATTAGGATGTGTGAAGTATGGACCAGTTCGACCACTCCCTTCAAGTGTTATCGTACGAACAACTTTTCCGAACATTTTTAAACTTTTGTGGAGGAGGTAGCTGAAGGTCTAGACCGATATGGCTTATCCTCGAACCTTAACTATGTTTAGACAAAATACTACTAAGGCCAAATTTTGTTCCGAATCGGCAGATCCTTTCGAGAGTTATCTTGCGCTTCAACCACCTCACACGGTGTCATAGGGTTTTTTTGCTACTTTCAGGCTATTTTCTCAGGAAGTATGGACTTGCACTTGATGAAACTTTTACCGTGGTGTAGGGGGCGGTGAATACAAGTTACTAAAACAAAAATCAAAGCGATTCGAGAGCAGGTCCTAAACTGAACTTCTTCGAAATTTTGTGTGGGAGGTACCAGAAGGAGTGGACCGATTGAGTTTATATTGGAACCACATCTAAGTCTGGTAGACATTTTACGATTTGCAAAGTATGGACCAAATCGGTTACTCCCTTCAAGAGTTATCGTACATACAAATTTTCCGAACATTTTCGAACTTTTGTGGGGGAGGTACCGGAAGGAGTGGACCGATATAACCCATCTTCGAACTTAAACTAAGTTTGGACCAAATATTACGAAAGCCAAATTTTGGACCGAATCGGTTGATCCGTTCGAGAGTTATCGTGCGCTCCAGCCAAACAGGTAGACGGACGTGGCTAAATCAACTGTCTGAAACACATTTCGCCCAAGCATACTTGGGATCTAAAACCATTATTTCGATGAGGCACATTCATTACAAATGGAAAAATGGGATGTATTACCGACTATTGCAATATCTCCGTTATTTGGCCACCTACCTACCTTTACATGATTGTAAAGATGGGATTATCTACTTTCATAGTCAGGCTTTGCTTTTGGAAGGTCCCCAATCATTATTTTTAAAATCGCAAAAATGAAAAGTTGGGTTCTATTAGTGGCTATTCCGATATCTTCGTTGTTTGACCACTTCTACCTTCATTAGCAGGTTTTGCTTTTGATATACCCCATATAGAAGCGAAGATATTCGCTTTAAAATAAAACGTTGAATTTTTCTCCAAATAAGTTTTTTGCCCATTCCGACCCCTGAATATTATCCGACCATCACCAATAGGCTTCTTCCTCTTTAGGACCCCCATAAACACCCAAAATTTCAAGGAGAGGAGAGTTAGAAAGATGTACCAAAGGATGGAAATTCGACCTGTAATTGTACGAAAAGTACTAAAATTTACTAAATTTGGTACGAATTGTATATTTTGAAGAAATATAGGTAGAAGCTTGATATTTGGTATGGGAATAAAGGCTGGAATGTGATGATGATATAAGGAAATGGTTTTGGAAGTTCATACTATTGTGTACGAATGGTACTAAATTCTGTACAATTTGGATTTGGATGAACGGATAGAGCTGGAAACCTCAAAGTTGCAATTAATAGCCCATCTCCACGGTACGTCGTTCGTTTTCTATTCGTTGTTAGACCCATAACTACGAATAAATTACTTATTTCCCCACACAAAATTCTATGAACGAACGACGATTTTTCTACGTTGTTCGATTAGAAGTATGTCCCATCCCTAACAAATGAGAGAATTTATCGAAAAAATTAATTATGACATGTCTAAATTCAAAATTGTAAAATTGAAGCATTGAAAAATTTTTCGTCAATTGGAAAAGTGTTTCGTCAATTGGTTTGAGCGCATGCTGAAGAATACTTCGGCAAACTATAAAACTATTTTTGATGATAAATATTCGCGTATTCATTATTATACCAGAACCTTCTCTAGTAGCCCTCATAACATACTGTTTTTTTCTCACTGTTAATATGATCCGGGCTACACTATGGCATGTGTCTATGGGATGTTTGCGAAACAATTACATTGTTTCTATTTTCAAATAATTTCAAAATTGTTTGTGTATGTCCTTTTTCAATATTTAAATATTTTAGTCATTAATAAGCAGCGGTTAATTCATTACTGCTCCAAGAAAAAAATATTGGGAAAATAATCTAACAGTCATCGCCCTTGTGTATATACCTTCCTTAGCCTAACATCCTTAATGTATAAAAATAATACACTAATTCGGACAATTACCACCTCTTTATAATAATATTGTACAAAAATAATTCCCACAAAATAAATATACAAACCCAAAGATGCCCGTCAAATCATAATTATCCTCTCACATTTAAATCACATTTAATTTCAATTTAGATACTCGAAAACAAACAAAATTAAAACACAATTATTTGTTGATCAAGGACAAAAAGACAATTATTTATTTTGTTATTGTTTTTGTTGTCCACTTAGCTGTGGATAATTAATATAAATTAATTTTCGGATTAAAAAACGGTAATCTATTTCATTTAAAGTAAATATGTTATTGGTATTTGTTTGCATTTGCCTTTTTTTAACATACAAAACTATTTTTATTTATGCGTGTTCCAATGTTCTTATATCCAACATTTGAATAAAAAGCAACAACAAACAATTTCTGACACAAATATTAATCACTTTGATTTATAAATTGTTCTTTGCAAATATTTAATCTAAACAATAAATTTTAACCATAATTTTTATGTATCGCATGAATTTATTTATGAAAAGAAAAAAATGAAATGCATAAATAGTGGAATTGTTTGTTTGCAGTGTATGTTAGTTTTTGTATATGTGTGTATGTGTGATAAAGAAACAAACATTAAAACCATAAAAATACCAGTTATGATTAAAAGCAATAAAGTCGTTTGCAAACGCAAACAGATGCATATAGAAATTGTTAAAGTAGAATTTCAAATGTGAGTGTGTATTCACACCTAATATACAGAGTGGGAAAAAATTAAGCATACTTTTTGGTAATCGTAACTGCTTACAAATCAACCTAAGTCTGAAATAAATAGTTATTCTATCGCCAATAAAAGTAGACAAATAAGCTGAAAAGAACATGTTTTATTTTTAGAATTGTTTAGTATTTTGTTCTCTTTCCACTCCACACCCTGCGGAAAAACACTAGGGTGACTTTTCGACTTTGTTTCCATTTTTTTATTTAGCAGGAATCAATGAATGTTTGCTTAATAATGACTAAAATAACGTTTATTCAAACTAAATTTTGAAATAAATATTGAACAAAGTCACACACAAACCACTTTCAAATTACATTTCTGTGAAACCTTTACCATTTATCTTTTGGCTAATGTGCCTCATCGAAATAAAATTTGGAGTCGATTAAGCCATATCCGTCTGTCGGTCTGGCTGAAAAACATGATAACTCTCTAATGGTCAAATATTTGGTTTTCGTAATACGAGTATTTTGTCCAAACTTTTATCAAGTTCAAAGATGGGCCATATCGGTCTACACCACCAATTTTACAAAATTTCGCTACAAATGTGTGCACAATAACTCTCGGAGAGTTAAACGTGGTAATACTTCGATTTGGCCGACATTTTGCATATCATAAAATTTTTTTCCAACGGACATCAAGTTCAATAAGAGTACCTCCCTCACAAAAGTTCACAATTTTTCGGTTAAGTGCAACTGTGTAGTTAAGGGACATGTCTAGGATCGTTTTCAAATCTTTTACCACCTCAGCGATGCTTGATTGTTCCGAAAGTACCACGGACTCATCCGACAGCAGTAGAGATAGACCTTGGTAGGATGACAATAAGGCATTAACGAGCTAAAGTACGTACAACCCAACAATAGGCATTGCAAGACGCTTTGTTATAAGCTCATAGCTGTTGTTCCATAAAGCAGCAACGGCGTGCCACCAGTTTTCCTCGCAGGGCTTTGAAATCTCAACCCCATTTCATTCAGAAATCCATAAAGCCATGTACAATGATGCTGCGCGGGTTAGGAGTTCTTGATAAACACGCTTTATCTGGTGAAGTGGAGCATGCACTTTGACGGTAAACACTTTGAAAGCTTGGAATATCAGAACGTGGCCATCACGAATAAAACTAAAGAAATTAAAAAATGAAATGGAAAAGACTTCAGAATGTGTTAGATGTTTTCAACCTGTGAGGATCAATTGTGGCGGCTATCGCCAAAACCACAAGCGTAAATACCAGTAAACTGTTAGGCGTTGTCACTCCACACCCAAGTTCAGCATCATGTCCTGGAACCCGTTCTTCGCATTATGATGGGAGATGAGCTCCATGTGTAGACTTAGTCACCAAATATCGATTCTTTGTGCAAGATTTGTTAAAACAGAGATTAAAGAAACAGGCGGATGCAGAGACAACATAAAGTTCCTATTCCGTTCCTGCACTGAGAGGAGTGAGATCGCTTTTTTGAACTACAAGCAGATCCCAAATATCTGCAATAAAGGCTGGAAATCTCATGTCATTCTAGCTCTTCTTGCATTTTTTCTGAGGTTTGAAGTGGTCAGCAATCCATAAAATACCTTTGGGATTCTTCTACCAATAGAAGACCTGTCAATAGAATGCATTTAGGTGGCATGCTATTCATAGAAGACCTTTAGATAGTGTGCTAAGCATTGCAGACCTTAAGGAAATCTGCTATCCATAGAAAACCTTTAGAAGATCTTCTATAAATAGAAAACATTTAGGAAGCCTTTTGTACATAGAAGACCTTTAGGATGAAGCGTGATTGACGACCTACTGTAGGAAATATGAATCTCCAATCGGCATTGCCTGCAGTAAGCGTGCGATCAAAGTAATGCAGGACTTATACAACTCCTGTCGCAACAAAGACAACCACCCACTGAGATTCATCCTCCCCAAAGACAACGTGAATATTTGGCACTCTTGTGTGTTTTTTGATTCTATGTAATGTAACTTATACGAGGGTTACTGTATATATTTCTGGCCTAATAATGAAAATGTGAATATTTATTATCCCAAATGTTTTGTTTTTTTTTTCAAAATATTCTCCAGCATGATTAATAACCTTTTGCGTGCGCTCGAGCCAATTGCTCTTTTTCGACTCTGATTAAAACACCTCCAAAACATGGTTTTTGAATGCTTCAAAAGCGCCTTCTGGCTAAGAAAATCGTTGAAACCCCATTTTTTCTTGATGTGCGGTAATGAAAAGATGTTTTTGGTTTCCAATTCAGGGCCGAATGGCAGAGGATCCATCAATTCTACGTTTTTTGCAGGTCAAAATCGTACATTTGAGCCCATGTGTCAGAGCTCGTATTCTCATGGTGCACAATAAATCATCGTCTCTGGTTCGGTTGTCGAATTTTTCCGAAGACTTCAAGCAAACAAGTTGTGGTGTACCAATCAGAATTGACCTCCTACGTTGTTCAAGCCGTGGTCAGTTTTGCCGATGAAACAGGCGACCATTTCGATTGTTATTTTGTTTCGGACTCATACGCATAGATCCCTAATTCGTCACCTGTGGCGATCATATAAACGTCGTTTAAAGCACAGTTTTCAACATTTCTTTTCTTTCGGGTACATCGCACACAAAGTTTGGAAAGAGTGAAGTTTAGGAACTCGTCTGGGATCGTTTTTAATTTTTTGCCAATTAAGCGGAACTTGCGCAGGTTACTTGGGTTATTTTCCGACGTAAACTTTAAAAAGTCGATACACATGTCTCATATTTATACCCTCAGGTTTTAGGCTAAGAGGGCATATGCACTTTGATACGTAAAAAATTGTGCCTTATTGAAATAATCGTTTTAGACTCCAAGTATGTTTGGACGAAATCCGTTTCAGACAATTTGGAATTGATATAGCCATGTCTGCCTGTCTGTATGTCCTGGTGCGCACGGTAATTTTCAAACGGATCAACTGATTTGCTTAAAATTTTGGGTATCCTAATATATTGCCCAAATTTAATTTAAGTTCAAAGATAGGCAATATCGGTCCACTCCTTAGTTTAAGTGCGAAGATAGGCCATACATTTTTGCTTAATTGGTGCACACGATGACTTTCGAGCATAACTTACCATATGGTAATATTACTTCAAGGCATGGATGCGGTTTGAATATGGACTACATCGGTGTGCTCATTCGAGTACCTCCGACACAAAAATTTGGAAAAGTACCGTTTAACAGTTCGTCCCGGATCGTTTCGATTTTTTTGCCGGCACCAATTGACTACATCGGACTCTTTCGGGCAACTTGTTGTGTATGCGGTCCTAGTTACGGCCGTACAATGTTTTTCGGGGACAAGTCCATACTTCCTGAGAAATTGGCCCAAAAACTCAAAAAACCCCTATAAACGTCAGAAGCGTAGTATTTACTTATTTTCTTTACATCCCAGGCTGAGGGTATATCTCTGTCGGCACAGCTGTACCTCACGATTTAAGCTATTTTGCGGACTTTACATACATTTTCCATCCAAACTGCTCCAACCAAACTTCCTCCCGACTAGCAGCTTCTCAGGTTGGAAGGTAAATGATATCGCCCGATGCACAGTGGATCCACCCATTGGCCTAAAATAAAAAAATGAATGTCAAAATTATGGTGCAACATCTGGCATTTCTGACAGCTATGACATGGACCTTTTTAAAAATATATTAGTTTTTGTTTAATTCGAACGCGATCTTCTTGAGAATAGCTTCAAAAGTCGGAACATTTGACTAACATTTTTTGTTGTGAGTACAACCTATATTTTAAGTGCAAGTAAATATTTACAAAATATCGCGAAACTAATACGTATAGCAAAATATTATAGTTGATTTTGAAGGAAGAGGTAATAGCTTAATATTCATTAAAAATAGTGTTTTAGCGTGTTGTGGAATTCTAGTTAGCTGCATATTTTCTTAGTGTATTTTGTAATGCCAATTCGATCATATACCTAAATTTGACTTAAGGTTTTAGTCATGATGCCCACCAGTGCCCACCTCGGGAATAATTTTCCAAAGTAGGTCATGGGTTTAAGATTATTCAGTATTAAAAGCAGCTGCCATCTAGTGCCAGACTTTAAATGGTGGGTCGCTGACTAAAGATGCAATAGAATAGGGTTTCTATGGATTTATTAGCGTATAACTCTATTATCTGACCACGTACATTAACATAATTGTCATCAGTGGCAAGATGAAGAAATCTTCTTCTGAATTTTTCTTACGTTGGCGGTACGTGCCTTCCAGAAAGAACGCTATAAGATATATATTACAAATTTTACCAATTTTCAGGCAAAAATATAGATTTTTTTTAATCCGCTAAATTGGTTGGATTTTATGTTGTTTTAGAGATTGTTTTGTTTCCCCAAGCCTATTTTTGCATCATAAGATAATCGGGACCTTTGTTTATGTCATATAGTATTAGCAGCATAAAACAATTCTTACCGTATACCCCCTCCCGAGGGGAAAGGGGGGGGGGGGGGGAGAATGTTACGCTCGTGGTTTCTTAAAACACTCTTCGCAGCAGCACAAATCTGTAACCGGCGCATTGTCTTGATTTTTACACTCTAAATATTTTTGGCCACTTTCTCCATACAAGTGGATCCACTGTGCGATGTGAAGTTATTTAGTATTTTGGATTCTAATAGGTTAATATTTTAGTATACAAATTTATTCTCTATTTTACGTACATATGTTAGAGGTTGTCCACTAGACTGGTTTTAGTTCAAAGGGAAAAAAATTTAAACGGCACCACCCAAAAGTGTTTAGCTTTGTTAGATTTTAAGATTTCCAAATTTTGAGCACAATCGAAATATGTTAACACGTGCCACTGGGGCCTCAAATTTGTATGGGGCCAAAGGTGAATTTTGACGAAATTGCTCTAAAGGCCACATTTACTGTCCAGTCGATGAGAAATTTTTATCAGTTCATTTCTGTGGCTAAACAAGTAATCCTACAAAAAATTGGAAATCGGGTCGGACTTTTATATTAGCCATATATAGGGCCCATGGATTCTTTGAGGCCCCCGTGGCACTTGTTAACATATACCGATTGTGCCCAAACTTTGGCAACCTTAAAATCTAACAAAACTAAACACTTTAAGGGGGGTGTCGCATAAAAAAATCAGACATCGATTCTTTAAAACCACTCTATTGTCCACACATCGTACAATGGGAATAACTGTAGCGAGATATTTCAGATTTGAAATGTGTAGAAAACCTCGATGTCTAATACGAATTAAACCTTGTTTAAAAAAAAATGTTATTTGTCAGTTATCTTATTTTACTTTTCCTAGGAACAAAAAAGTTCGGCTTCACGCCATTCCAGCTTGTTAAGCTTTATTTTCTTACAAAACTAACTGCAATATTACACTTAGAGATAACAGTGGTCAATAAACTTCTACAACAACAAAATTACCAAATATGGAGTTTTTATCTACATTTTCCGCATAATTTTGTAATTGCTATAATGGTCATGCCAAAGTTTCTTACATTCTTCTCATTAGTAGCATGACCGATATTTTTAGGCCTGCAGAATCGCAATATTCTTAACGTTATTAAGGTAATAACAAAACTTAATTAAATAAAGAATACTTTTAAACCACTGTAATCAAATAAAAGAAATCGAAGAGAAAACATTTCATATGCAAATTCAAATCAACACATAAATATACATATTTGCTGGCATGCAGATATAAACACTACAACAGAAAACATAATTCAAACTAAAACAAATAAAACATGAACTTGTTTCAATGCTAAAGCGATAGTTCGTTCATGCGAAACTATGGTAAGGGGGGCGTAAACATAAATCAAGAAGCAGGAAAATATGTAAAACGTTAGTGGTACTAAGATAAGTTCATATACA
This sequence comes from Musca autumnalis, assembly GCF_047663935.1. Lineage (NCBI taxonomy): Eukaryota > Metazoa > Arthropoda > Insecta > Diptera > Muscidae > Musca > Musca autumnalis. The sequence continues at coordinate 202,171,981 of NW_027411644.1, read as the reverse complement.
TATTTTCTAATGGTAATGTTATTATTAGAATTATTGCTGTTGCTGATTTGTTTTGTTATTTAGTAGAAAACCAAACAGAACCTTAGAACCAGAACCAGAATATCACACAGACATACAAAAGCTTCACACAATTATCAAGAGGTTCATATATATGTTTAAACTTAATGTTGAACTTATATTCGCCCATCCATTTGCTTTGTAAAGTTTCGAAATGTTTCGAAAGGCTTAGCTCGCAACCACAACAATTGGCCTTATTGGCCACATGTATGAAAGAAGAGGCAATTGACTAACTGGGCCCTTACGTGTATTTCGTAATATTTGTTTGCTTTTGTTCTGCCTTTTTTCGCTCACAAACTTACAAATAAGTGAATAATCTTTCGTAAACAATAGGAAATAAAAATAGCATAACAACAAAATCAACATTGATGTATGAAATAAGCCATCAAGCGAATGGGACTGAGTGAGTTAGCACGTTGAGCAACCACTTATTTTCACACATTTTTTAAGCTCTTTGTATGTTTAACTTCGAAAGTGTGAAAGCATGTAATTGTGGGTGCTAAGAAACAATTTTGTATGGTATCTGTTTCTATTGTATTGGAAATACCCTACAGGGGATATATTTAAACTCTTTTTATTTCGTTTCTGTACATATGTATTCCCGATTTTCTATTCGGCCCTGGTAGTTAACATTTAATATCTGCTCGTATGACTTCTGTAGATATCGGAATTACCCTGTGTAGGGTACTTTAACACAAACGGGGGCAAATACAAAACAAGAAACAAATCCATTCTGTTTTGTGTTGTATTTTAACTTTCAAATGTAGTTAATAGTGGAAAAATGGTTTGGAGTTCCAGTTAAAAAGGGTCAGTTAGTTCGTAACTACTCACTTTGGGGTCAATATGTTCTCACCCACTCGAATCGTAAGTGACCACTTATATGTGAGGATGTATAAATATATGCGTATATTTGTAAAAAAGGTTTTATGAAGATGCAAAATATACATACAGCAAATGTATGTGAAAACATACAAATTTATGTGGGGGCATGATGGCCGGTCAGCAAATATGTGAATACATACGTACATATGTTCATATATATCAGATATGTGTATGACGTTTTGTGTGTATATTTTAAAATAAAGTGTTGGAGTGTTTTTTGTGCATTTGTGTGTGTGTGTGTTTGTTGCATGCACGTTGATGTTGCTATAATGCGTTATAATAAATTATATCCTTTCAAGCATGAAATTAGATGAACACCAATTGACTTGACATCTTGCGTAGGCAAATGCACGCACACGCACACACAGATACATCATATATATTTATATGTGCGAATAAATATATATTTTATATATACATCGATATAAATTTATCGAGGCAATAAATGGGAACAAATTCCAACCTTTTTCGCAAGTAGGGGGCCATGACAAATTAGCGGGAGTCCCAGTGGTGCAATAGTAGGTACGCCGGACTTGTACTCTCTAAGCTCTGAAAACCTCCTAGATACATCATTTTTGGGTTATAGAATTTTTGTTGTGTAGCCGGTATATGATCCCTCATTTGATGAAACGTTCAATTCACACAGGTTGAGGATATATCTCGGTCGGCAAAGCCGACTGTTAATTTTTACTTATTATCCCTAAAGAATATATGATATATAAAATTACGTTAAGAGGTCTGCTATCGTTTGGAGAAGTCTTCCGCCTATGTATATTACATATTCTATATATAGAACACCATTTTAGGTAAACTTCTTTCTATTGATGGCCACTTTAGCAGGTATGTGATTTTGAGAATATCTTTTTACAGGGAATTCTATCTACGGAAGACTCACTTTATGTAGTATTATATGTAAAGGTCTTTAGTCTATAGTATGGAACTTCTTACGGGATATTCTAGCTAAAGAAGACTACTTCAGGAGGTCTCCTACCTAAAGAAGGTCACTTTAAAAGTTTTTTATCTTCAGGAGACCACTTCTTATCTACAGAGGACCACTTATGACGCCTTCGATGTATAGGTGACGACTGAAGAACGAGGTCTTCAGTAAATTGAAAGTTTCCTAAAGAGGTGTTGTATATCGTCGGTGTCATGCTTAAATGTTCCATACGCCATTTCTTCTATAGATAGAGGAAACCTCCTAAGATGCTCTTCTATCCTAAAGGGATCTTCCATAGGTAGAAGACCTCCTAAAAGGGGGTTTTCCAGATCGAAGACGTTTTAAGTCGTCACCTATAAATCAAAGGCATCATAAGTGGTCCTCTGCAGATAAGAAGTGGTCTCCTGAAGATAAAAAACTAGGAGGTCTAATGTCTATAAAATTTCCTTTAGGACTTAGATTTCCCATCTAAAAGGTCTTCCATTCACCCATTTTTATGTTTCCGATCTATAGAAGACGCTTTTAGAAGGTTTTCAATTTACCAAAAACTCCTTTTGGATGGCTTTTATCTGCATATGATTCATTTAAGAGGGCTTATAACCGCAGAATATTGCTTTAGGATGATAAAAAGCATGAAGAGAACCTCTGAGAAGGGTTTCTAACTATGCAATTAGGCTCGATTCTATCTGCAGTAGACCCCCTTTCATGTTCTGTGTATATACCACTTTAGACTCTGTTGCAGGTCTTCAATCTATAGAGTTCGAGGACTGCACGATATCTTTCTGGCCTAGGCGATACTGCGTGTTGCCAGGAGCTATTTGACATTTTTTGGAAAGTTTGACAGTTTTTAGCCTAAACCTACTCTGGACAGTTTGACATACGACCATGTGTTATGTTTCTTACAGTGACTTGAAAAAATTACTTTACAAAAAAAGGAATTGACTTGTGAAAATTTTCGTCTGTTATTTTTCACAACTTCCGACGTGGATAACCACGGCAAGAGTGTATCGATCAAATTAAGTATTTGTATGTCGATAATGGACCATCCTATAGAACTATGAAAAACTGGTTTAATGGGCCTACACTCGCTAAAAAACGAAGATCGTTGTGCAAGATAAAATTAATGAAAGATCGCCATGTTATATACCATGAGATAGAGACATCCTTGGGTATATCTTCCACCAACTAACATTTCATATTGCATGAACTCCTGGCCACAGAAATATTTCTCGTTAGATCCAGCACAATTTGATAATCGCCTAATAAAAGGCTATTGTGGATTGGTGCAAAGAAATTTTGAATAAAAACAATCGCGGTGCTTCAAACAACATTTATAAGATCGTCACAGACGACGAATCTTCGATCTATGCTTAGGAGCTCGAAAAAAGACAGGAATCGACAGTTTGGGTCTTCGAAAGCGAGTTAAATCCAACGAAACCTGTTCGTGGAAGAAGACCTTCGAAGCAAATGGTCGCCTGTTTCTTCGGCAAAACTGACCGTGTGGCGACTATACGCCTTAGGAAATATAGGCAATGCGAGCTCTCACACATTAATTCAAACCAGCGCCTGCTTGACCTAACAAAAAGTGGAATTGATGGGTCATGCGCCGTACAGGCCTAACTGGGGATCCAATGACTTCATCTGATTCCAGCATATCAAGAAAAAAAGGCGTGGTCAAGAATTTTCGTCGCCAGTAGACGCTGTAAGCGTTCAAAACCATGTTTTGAAGGTGTCTCAATCAAGCCACTGGAAACAACCCAACACATGGTTGTATGTGAAACTGTCCTGAGTACGCTGTCAAATTTTCCAAAAAAAATATCAAATGACTCCTGGCGATACTGCGTGTTGCCTAGGTCAGAAAGTTTTTTAGTGCCCCTCGTAGTATGGAGGTATCCTATCTAAAGAAGGTAACTATCTTCAGGAGGCTACATCAGGTGGTATTTTATCTGCAGAATACCAATTATGGAGGTCTTTTTTCTAAAGAAAAACGCTTTAGGACGTCCTCGGTTTAAAGGTGGTGACGTTAGAAGGTTTTTGATGTGACCTGACCCCTTTAGGAGGTCTTCTATCTATGGAAGTCCCTTTAGTATCAGCTCCATATACAGAAAATCACTTTAGGATAGGTTCTTTATACAGAAAATACCTTTACACGATGTTCTATCTATAGAAGGGCTTTTTAGGAAGTCTCTTCAATCTTTAGGACAAATCTTATGAAGATTTTTATAGAAGACTCACATGGGAGATTGTTTAGAACGTCTTATGTCCATAAAAGAGGACTTTTTGAGCCTTTCTATCTATTGAAGACCCCTTTCTACCTATAGGAGACTCCTTCAGGTGGCCTTCTACCTACATAAGATCAATTACAAAGATCATTCATTTCATAAATTTCATATGACCACTTTAAGAAGTTTTCGATATCTAAAATACGCCTTTAGAAGCTTTTCGATTAATTGTAAACTCCTTTTGGAAGGCTTCTATCTACAGAAGATTAATTAAGAGGGTTTCTGTTTGCAGAATATTTTCTATATTGAGAAGACCCTCTAAGAAGGTTTCCTAACTATGGATATCCCTTTAGGATCGGTTATATCTGCAGAAGACACCTTTACGCATGTTTCTATTTATATAAAAACATTTGGAGCACCACTGTAGGTGGTATTCTGTGTTAGGAAACCAACTTAGACTCTTAAACAGACCCTATAAAATATATAAATTCTTGATCAGCATAAAATTCGATATAATAATGCCCGCCTCTCCAGCTGACTCTTGGAATCACCATACAGCTCGTAATAGTACAGATAGAGCCTAATAATTTGGTATAGACGTTTCTATTACTCCTAGAATGTTTGGTGTTGAAAATCGACTATGTCGGTCCTCGTTTCGATATACCCCCATAGAACGGTACCTCTCGATTTTCGGTGTTTTTGAAGATTTAAGCCTCATTATTTCACCGAAATGCATCAAATTGTATATTAGGTCTTGGTTGGGAGCATAAAACTTCCCCCAGAAATTTGTTTCTTTAGGTCTACGTTTTGATATAGCCCCCATAGAACGGTACCTCCCGATTTTCCGTATTTTGGAGGCTTTAAACAAAATGGCTAAAATTGCGTATTTAGTCTTCGCTGTTGCTACAAAACTTTTTCCCAGAACTTTGTCGGTGCCGGCCATGGTTCTCATATTGACCATACGAACTTAGGAGGCATCTAACTACACTCACCTATATAATACCCCTTACATGTCTGTCTGGGGCCACATATTGGTCACATCACCACTCAATTGCCTATTCCCCGCCCACCACCAACCAATTTTTCATATGTAGTTTCCCGCATATACGTACGGGTATGTTTGTGTATAAGATTGAGTATAAAATAAATTTTACTTTTCGTTGTGAGTAACTGTATTGCTTTTGTGTTGCTGCTGCTATTGCTGTTGTTAGTGTTGTTATTGGTGTTGTTCTGTTTAAATTGACAAAAATTTATTGCGGATAGAAATGCGGATTTGGTTGATTGGCTGACTAAAGCTTTTCAATGTGAATATCCTTGTATTTGATAGAAACATCTACGCGCAACACACTCTCCCACACACCCCAAAATTGCATAGAAATGCAATTCACTCACACACTCACAATGCAAGCACATGCAAAATTTTTCATTGTTGGTTAAAACATTGAAATTGCGGTAAAGGCGTTATTGCATGCGGCCAGAATTTGGTGGTTTAACTTATGCTCCATTGCATTCTTGGTTATTTATGAGACATAAATGGTGCATCCACCCACCTCTCACCCACGTTGCTCCCCTCGATTTTGTTCGGCTTTAGTTTGTGTGATACAGTAGTGGTATTTTGGTGCGTATGACTTTGTGAATGTGTCAACTGAAATTTGCCTAAATCACAACCAATATTTATTCCCGCAATTTTTTGTTGGAGGGAACAAAACGTTAAGATTGGGGTTTACATAAATTGTGTTTAGTTTGAATGATGTACGTTTATTTCTATTTTTTTGGTTTATTGTTCAACTTCAGTTGTTAAAATGACACTTTGAAACTCTAACAACAGATTGTGTATAGTTTATTGCGGCAGCGACATAGAAGTTTTGCCATTGAAGTGTCACTCACTTGAACAAAAATTTTCATTTTTTGGCATGATTTAAAATGTTACCATATACGATATGACAGGGAAATTACATACATACATATGTATGTCTTTCATGAAAAATTATGATATTTAAGTGATATAAATTTTTTTTACTGCACCAAAAATTCGATGTAATTGATTTTTGTTTAAATTTATGTAAAAAGTTTTTGGTAATAGAAAGAGACTATCGCACACCTTCAATAATTGCAATTGTGGCATGGTGTAATTTAAACTTTTATTGGAAATCCACACTCAATTAATATAATTTCTATTTCCATTTTGGAAAATTACTTATTTAGAGCTCTTAAATATGCAAATACATTCACTCACACACGCACACACAAATGTATGTATGCACAAATTACACATAAACCTAATTGTCGAAAAGATATGGTAATTATTTATGTAAAGACCTTGTGTATGTTTATGTTTTATTATTTGGTTGGGAATTTGTGCATATTTTATTGCAATGCATTTTATGTATATCTGTAGGAATATTGGGGTTTATCGAATTATTAGAAATATACAATATATTGTTACAAAATTCGGTTGAACTTAACCCCGTGTAGGCGTTGTTTTATTCCCCATTACGATTTGTAACAAACAAATCTCGGGTTCGTTTAGATAACGATTCTTCAAAGCTTTATTAACGTTACTTCACTTATTTACATTCGACTATACTTTACTAAGCACACAAATATATTTTACTTCACTCACGGTATAAGTTCGCGGTTTAATTTACATACTTCCTGAGATATTGACCCAAAAGATCCAAAAACCATGACGGTACTAACCAAAATGGAAAATCCGCAAGATAATTCTCGCAGGGAGTTGATTGGTGGAGACTTTGCACGTAGTATTATTATTTTATTCAATCATGTATCAGGTTAGAATATATCAGTTCACTCCTTCGGGTACCTCCCACACAAAATTCGAAGAAAGTGAGGTTTAAGAGCTCCTGTCGAATATTTTTGAATCTTTTTTCAGTAGGTTATTCTAGCGGCCTTATTTACAATGGTCCATTTTTTCTACAGTAAGTCAATACTTCCTGAGATTATGGCTCAAAAGTTCTAAAACCCTGCAGGCACATACTAAAATGATTTCAAAAATGAATAAAGATTGTAAAGGAAACTCGTGATACAAAATCAATATATTTTATATACGGCATAATTTTTGTGTTGGTTTTGTTCTTGTTGTGTTTTTTTTTTTTTTTTTTTTTTTTTTGTCAGTGGATGAGGGTGTATCTCCGTCAGCATAGCTGACTGATACTTTCTTACTTGTTTTTCACGAATTTTGACATGGATAATCACGTCAAGAGTGAATCGATCAAATTAAATCTGTATCACTATGAAAAACTGGCTTAATGAATTCAATCGTGGCCGACACTCGCTAATAAACGAAGGTCGTGAGGGTCGCACAAAATCGGGCGTTGTGCCAGAAAAAAAATAAAGCCGTGCGTCATATACCGTGAGATAGAGGCATTATTGAGCATATCTTCCACCAACTAATATTTGATATTGCATGAACACCTGGCCGCAAAAATGGATTTTTCTCGCTGGATCCAGCAAAATTGGTCAATCGCTCAAAAAAAGGCTCTTGTGGATTTGTACAAAAAATTGTGTATAAAAACGATCGCGGTGCTTCAAACGACATTTATAAGATCGTCACTGACGACGAGCCCCAAACAAAACAGGAATCGACCATTTGGGTCTTCGAAAGCGAGCCCAATCAACGAAAGTTGTTCACGGAAGAAGACCTTCGAAGCAAATGGTTCCCTGTTTCATCGGCAAAACTGATCGTGTGGCGACTATACGGATTGAGATATGTAGGACGGTTAATTCTGACACCCTGTTTATGTAGGTCGATACGAAAATGAATACGTAAGAAACACTACCAAACTCATGTGTATTTTTCAAATTTGTTTTTTGTGAGAAGGAAATAATATTTCTAAAACTAAAGTTTTGGTGTTTTTCATGCGCACACATTTTCGTTTCGAAATACATAAACAGGCTGTGAGGCATAATAGGTACAACAATGTTTGTATGTACAGTTTTTCTGTTTAAAATTCTTTTTAGACAAGTCAATAAAACAGAGAAATGTATAACCACAGCCTCAACCTTGAAAATACGGAAATCGGGAGGTATCGTTCTATGAACCTAAACCGACAAATTTTAGGTGGAAAGTTGTTTACCTCCAAGTAAGACTTAATACCAAATTTCAGCCATTTTGGCGGGATATTGAGGCCACAACCTTCGAAATACCAGAAATCGGGATGTGCCGCACTTGGGGGCTATATGAAGACGTGGACCTATACCGACAAATTTCAGCTGGAAAGTTTTATACCCCCAAGGAAGACTTAATACCAAATTTCAGCAATTTCGGAGGGATATTGAGGCCACAACCTTCACAATTCAAGAAATCCGGAGGTACCGTTCTATGGGGGCTATATGAAGACGTGGACCTATATCGAGAAATTTCAGGTGGAAAGTTTTATACCTCCAAGGAAGACTTAATACCAAATTTCAGCAATTTCGGAGGGATATTGAGGCCACAACCTTCAAAATTCAAGAAATCCGGAGGTACCGTTCTATTGGGGCTATATGAAGACGTGGACCTATATCGAGAAATTTCAGCTGGAAAGTTTTATACCCCCAAGGAAGACTTAATACCAAATTTCAGCAATTTCGGAGGGATATTGAGGCCACAACCTTCACAATTCAAGAAATCCGGAGGTACCGTTCTATGGGGGCTATATGAAGACGTGGACCTATATCGAGAAATTTCAGGTGGAAAGTTTTATACCCCCAAGGAAGACTTAATACCAAATTTCAGCAATTTCGGAGGGATATTGAGGCCACAATCTTCAAAATTCAAGAAATCCGGAGGTACCGTTCTATGGGGGCTATATGAAGACGTGAACCTATACCGAGAAATTTCAGGTGGAAAGTTGTATACCCCCAACGAAGGCTAAAACCAAATTTCATTCATTTCGGTGGGATAATTAGGCTACAATTTTCAAAATACCGAAAATCGGGAGGTACCGTTCTATGGGGGCTATATAAAGACGTGGACCTATACTGACAAATTTCAGGTGGAAAGTTTTATAATCCCAACGAAGACTTTATACAAAATCTCAGCCATTTAAGTGTGATGTTAAGGCCACCACCTTCAAAATATCAGAAATCGGGAGGTACCGTTCTATGGGGGCTATATGAAGACTTGGGCCCATGCGGACAAATTTCAGGTGTAAAGGTTCATACCCCTAACGAAGACTTAATACTACATTTCCGGATTTTTAAACCACAAATCCTTGTATATATTTTAGCATATGGTTTTGCATATGCTCATTTATGCATTTGCATTGTTTTCCGCTGTCTAATCATGACAATGCGAGCTCTCACACAACGATTGAAACCAGCGCCTGTTTGACCGGACAAAACGTGGAATTGATGGATCATGCGCCCTACAGCCCTGACTGGGGATCCAATGACTTCATTTGATTGCAGCAGATCAAGAAAAAAAGCCGTGGTCAACGATTTTCTTCGCCAGAAGATGCTGTAAATGCCTTCAAAAACCATGTTTTGGAGGTGTCTCAATCAAGCCACTGAAAACAACCCAAGACATGGTCGCACGTCAGACTGTCCTATGTAGGCTTAGGCCAAAAACTGTCAAACTTTCTAAAAAAATGTCAAATGACGCCTGGTCACACTGCGATGTTGCTCAGGCCAGGAATTAAAATATAGACAAAATATAGACCTTTCAGGAATTAAAATTTATACCAAAATTAAATTGTTATATCTTTCATACAAAAGTAATGGTCCATTTCACGCGCTAAATAATATCAAATCATCGTCCAAAATTGTAGGCATCTTCTTCGACCTAAACTCTTACCTCGTGCAAAATTTCGTGACTATTGAGCTATAATTGCGACCTCTAGCGTCTTTATGATTACACTACACTTTGAGGTTTACGCCTTTGGACAATTCAAGTGACGACATATTAGGCTGTAGCTCTGTTATCTGACCTCGTACATCAACATAATTGGCATCAACACACGTGGGCGAAATGTTCACAATTTTCACACAAAAGTTGTGGTCCATTTAACCCTCTAAATATTATCTGATCATCATCTCAATTTTGCAAGCTCCCTCTTTGTCGTATACTCTTAGCTTACTTAAAATTTCGAAGCAATGGGACTATTATTGTGACCTACAGAGCCGCCGCAAAATGGGATAAAAATTATGTTTTTGTTCCATTTCACCCGCTAAATATTTTACGATCATCACCAATAGCAATAGGTGTCTATTCTGGTCTGAACCCGACCTCCATGTAAAATTTCGTGACGATCGGTCCACAATTGCGGCCTGGAGTTTGATTACAATTTATAATGGACAGACGGACGGACGGACACACATCCAAAACGCTTTATCTCTTCGAGATATGAAGATTGGTATACCACATTTGGGGGTTTCCGACGAATATTTCGCGGTATTACATGAATTTTTGCCAAAACAAACATAGTGGCGTGGGGATAAAAAAATAAAGTATTACGATCCACCCTAATACTTTCATAATGAAGCTAATATAAGTGAATTTGAAAAATATTTTCAATTAAAATAATGAGTTTACAAAAATTTGCATTGCACAAATTAATATTTGTTATGATTACTCGTATTATTCATGAGACATGCCTGACACAACATAAACGCTATACTTAAATTTATTTATGGTAATGGTATTGATTGAATCTAAAACTGGCAATTATTGAAACTTTTCTTTAAAAAAAATCCAAAAATCAGCAATTTCGGGCCGAGAAATCTCAATGTTGTAGAAATGTTTTATACCCCTAGAGAAATCTAAATACCAAATTTAAGCCATATGGTAAAAACGATCAACAAAACGAAAATCGGTCTGTACCATTCTATAGGGACAATATCGAAACATGAATCTCTACCGACTATGCTTTGAAGAAATAGCTTTTACCCTTACCGAAGACTAAATACCAAATTTCAGACATTTCGTGCGAACAATGTGGCTAGAACCAGGGGACTATAACAAAATGTAGATCGAAAGAAGCCATTTTTACAAAATATACTCTTAAATGCTGCGATCTCTTATCGACTTAGAATTTTGTGGTGATCAAAAAAATATTTACTTTTTAGTGTCTCCGAAGCATGTTCATATTTATATTAGGCAATTTTCCTTGCAGCAATTGGCAGTTTGAGAGAGAGAGGTACCTTTGCCTCTCAACAACCTCTCTCACCGACAAACTGACAATTGTCGCAAGGAAAATTGCCTAATATAAATATGGACAATATTTCGACGTGTTACAAACAGAGTCCCACCGTGATTACCACTGCAATCACGTCTGCCTTGCCTTCCGAAGGTCTGTTGTTAAATCCCTGACCAGAACCTCAAAATATTATGCAGTGGCAAATCCCCTCAGCGTCATGTTGTCTTACATTTCCCAAGTATTTCAGTCATGTTAAACTTCTCTACAAGTGGTATCGTAAAAAACGCCGCGGCGAGCCGTTCGGACTCGTAGATCCCACGACCCATGGTCAAAACAACAATATATATTTTCAGATTTTTAAAATACACTATTGTGTTCTTAGAATATGATTGCTCATACAATATCTCTTCTATGTGTGAGTTTCCCTAGTACCTTCGGGGATGTTTGTGGAACAATCACCATATAAACCAAATTTGTACTCCTTTATTCTTCCTTTCGTAATTTATTTTCACTTTTCCTCATAAATTACTACAAACAAAAGCATAAACTAAATTATTAAATTCGAAATAAGTAGCATTCGGGGCCATAAATTCTCCACACACACATAAAACTAAATATTTATGATTTTAAGAAATAACACCTGTACGTAAAAGCATAAAGAAAAAAATTTACATAATTATTATTGTTCTAATTAAAATTAATATTTTGGTTAAACAGAAATTTCCCAAAATCCTTCTAATATGTTGTTGGACAACATACATACGTACCCAGCAAAATAAATTGGAAGTAGTGCAATGTAGACTAGTTCTTTCACGGCATGTTTTTATGCAGTTCAAACGGAGTCGTGAAAATGGCACTCCAATCCTCACATTTTGACCGCATTTGGATGCAATCCAAAGAATCACATTCATTTGTCACATTTTAACAACATCCGGAGGCAGTTCATCGGAGTCGTGAAAAAGGCACTCCAATTCCTCACAATTTAACAGCATCCGGATGCAGTGCAAACGGAGTCGTGAAAAAGGCACTCCGTTCACTACATTTTATTAGCAGTTGTTAGAGATCCCTACATGTACATAAATCAGTTTGTACATCTCTACAGGCAGCGGAATACATTTCCAAAAAGAGATAATCGTGTTAACATTTCCAAACATTTGTTAATACAAACTATATAATATTTAATTTGTGAACATTTTTCCGGTAACTCACGAGAAGAAAATTTCCGAATGGAGTGCTGTTGGAGTACATGTCGAAATCTTAACTGGTGATGGGAAGACAATATCAAACCCATTTAGCAGATGAAGCAAAAGCACTTAAGCTTGGATTAAATGAAGAGCGGAGGAAACACACATTTTTGCGATTGAATTCAATAGATAATTTTCATAATTTGTGTTAATTTAATAAAATTATTAATATTTTTGTTTTACACAAATAATAAATGCATTTTATTTTGTTATTCAAAAGACGTGCTCTGGACTGCCTCCTATTCTACTCCAAAGGGTCAGTTAAAATGCAATGCCAAAGGGTCAGTTAAAATGCAGTGCCAAAGGTTCAGTTAAAATGCAATGCCAAAGGGTCAGTTAAAATGTGGTGCAATGGAGTGCCTCTTTCCGGGGTCACTCCCTTGTAAAAATCATGAGTGAAAATGCATAATTTGATGCACTTCCAAATCACTTGTACATATCATTTAACTGCCTCTTTGGAGGCAAACTTTTCGCTGGGTAATAAATATGGATGATATATTGCCGCTACAGTTAGATGGGAAATTATAGCATTGAATTAAAATTATTGAGGACATTTCAAAATATCATTACATTCATACACATGTTCCTACAACATCCCCGAAGGCACAAGGGAGACTTCGCTCATATCAATGAGTACACGCCGATTCATATTGGCTCAATGATATTGGAGCTCCTCTTTATCCCGTGTCCGAAAGACGTGTAGAGAAGTTTTACACGGCTGAAATACTCAGGAAATGTAAGCCAACAGTACGCTGAGAGGATTTGCCTTTGTCAAATATTAGTATATTCTAGCCTGGGATTGAACCGCAGACCTTCAGAGTGCAAGACGGACCTGCTTACCACTGCACCGCAATGGCTCCCGTTACCTAGATAAATACAATATAGATAAATGACGATTGGGTGAGCCACGAACTAACTGACAACACTAATGCGAGGGTTATGAGGGTAACTTTTGACAGGAGTTTTGGTGATTCGACTTAGAAGAGCAGAAACTGTGGACAAAGATAACTACCTTGTACAGTATTACACACTCTCTTTGGTAAAAATAGCAGTCAAAAAATATAATATTATGTTTTCGATCAGGACCAAAGCAAATCAGCAATTGATATTCTATTTATTAAATTCATAAACAATTAGATAAAAAAACATATATTTTTTGAACTTTTTAATTTTTTTTATTAAATATTGCCATATAAATATTAGCAACTGTACATTTTATACATTTAGAATTTTCCAAAATATTAAAGCTTTGTTTAGATCACTAAATGAGCCGGTCACATACGTTAGTAATAATACGACTACAATAGCCACACAATACATACACTCTGTCATACACAACCAATAGTACAAAAGTCTCTACAAATATACACACTGTCTAGCATTAATATTCATAAATATTAGAGGAAAGGCAGAGGGTATTTCGTTTAATTAAAGCACCTTCGAGCAATACAAAGCGCATAAGTAAAATTCATTAATGCCAACCAAACATAAAATAAAGCAAACATAATGCATACACCATACATACGAATATGAACGAAATGCATACGTTTGGTCACCACCATATATCATAGTACTCGTGTGTGCGTGCGTGCACACTTAGACATCAAGCGATAACAAATAACTAAAAGCAAGGACATTTAAATAAAAACAAACAAACATACATATGTATAACCATATGTGTAATTATGGACATGAGTATTTGTTTGTAATCAAACACGCACCCATACACACAAGCACACAACAAATAAAACCAATTTAATTGCTTTTTATCGTTATATCATATGACATATTGGATAATAGATAGATGTGTGTGGTCAGGAAATATATTTATACATAAACATAGGTAGAAAATATCTGAAAAGTTCCGCTGCACTAGTTGCATCGTAGTGGGTCCACAATAATTCGTTTTTCGTAGCATAATTATTATAAATTTTATTTTACTTGTCAATACCTTAACGTTTTGTCATCACAGTTTTCAAAAACGTATGTACTAGGGCTATAACCAAAAAAATACCACCACATAGCCGTGTAGAGCATGGAAAACTATTATGAAATACGGCGTCAATTTTTCTCTATCGCGAAAAAAGTTTCCGCACCAAATGCATTGAAGTTCAGTAATGCATTTTTTAATTTTAGCTGTTATGACAACATATTTGCTTTTAATTAAAATTTTTATTTTTTTGTAATCTAATTTAAAATCATTACCAAAGCGTTCTGGACCAATTTGTTCTCAAATCGCGCGATTTCGGAGCATTTTAGGAATTTTTGACACTATTGCAATTTTTGCTTTTTCTTTATAAACTCGTGAATTTTATGTTTAAATTTTTTTTAGCTACCGGACAAAAGAATATGGCGTCATTTGCAACGAAGTCGCGAAAGTTACAGGCTGTTTTTGTTGACTTTGCCTGTGAGAATCGTATATGTTTTTTACACAAATACAACACCAGTACCACGTGGGGAATTTTGTCCTAATAATAAAAACGCGTTTCTAAGATCGATTCGGTGAAAAAAGTTTCCGCGCCGACTGTAATTACTGAAACCCTTTTGATATTTTTTCTACTTACAATTTTAAATTAGCTTTGTTTGAATAAATATTCATAGCAAAAAATACAATTCTCACAAGCAAAGTCATTAAAAACTGTCTGTAACTTTCGCGAATTTGATGCAAATGACACCATATTCTCTTGTCCGATAGGTACAATAAATATAAACATAAAATTCACGAGTTTATAAAGAAAAAACAAAAATTGCAATAATGTCAAAAATTCCTAAAATGCTCCGAAATCGCGCGATTTGAGAACAAATTGGTCCAGAACGCTTTGGTAATGATTTTAAATTAGATTACAAAAAAATAAAAATTTTAATTAAAAGCAAATATGTTGTCATAACAGCTAAAATTAAAAAATGCATTACTGAACTTCAATGCATTTGGTGCGGAAACTTTTTTCGCGATAGAGAAAAAATTACACCGTATTTCATAATAGTTTTTCATGCTCTACACGGCTATGTGGTGGTATTTTTGATATTTGCAAAAAAGTGCAAAAAGTTATATCCCTAGTATGTACGTCAAACAATTAGATAAAAATATTTAAATGTGTTACTGAAAAGGAATATTTTTTATTATACCCTCAGCATTTATGCTAATGAGGGTATATGCACTTTCATACGGGCAAAATGTGCCTCATCGGAATAATGGTTTTACACCCCAAGTACATATGTTTGGACGAAATGTGTTTCAGACAATTTGGAGTTGATTTAGCAATGTCCGTCTGGCTGGCTGGAGCGCACGATAACTTAAGAACGGATCAACTGATTCGTTACAACATTTGGCTTTCGTAATATAATCGGTCCACTCCTTCCGGTACCTCCCCCACAAAAGTTCGAAAATGTTCGGAAAATTTTGTGCGCACTATAACTCTTGAAGGGAGTAAACGATTTGGTCCATACTTTGCACATAGTGAAATTTCTACAAGACTTAGATGCGTTTACAATATGGACTCAATCGGTCCACTCCTTCGAGTACCTCCCACGCAAAATTTCCGGGAAGTTCAGTTTAGTACCTGCTCTCGAATCGCTTTGATTTTTGTTATAGCAACTTGTATTTAGTGTCCCCTATACGAGTGCACAAGCTTCATCAGGGGCAAGTCGAAACTTCCTGAGGAAATAGCCTGAAATGTGCAAAATAAACCTCCTATGACATCGTGTGTAGTGGTTGGAACTCAAGATAAAATTTGCTCTTCGTAATATAGTATCCAAACTTAGTTTAAGTTCGAAGATAAGCCATATCGATCCACATCTTCAGGTACCTCCCCCACAAAAGTTCAATAATGTTCGGAAAAATTGTGCGCACAAGAATTCTTGAAGGGAGTGACCGATTTGATTCATACTTTACATCAAAAAGATATGATTATAAAATAAGATCCACTTCTATAATGGACTATGTAGGTCCAGTCCTTTAAGTACCTCCTGGGCAAAACTTTTGAACTTTAGTCCTAATCCAGATTTTTGTCGGCAACTTCAAATGTCCAAAAAGGGTCACAGAAATCTAAAAAGACCCTAAATCATTCGATCTGTCCGTAGATGAAAGTTTCAATTCAAATAGGCTGAGGGTATTTCTCTGTCTGCAAAGCCGACTGATACTTTTTAACTTGTTTTCATTTTAGTTCATAATACTGAAATTATGAAATAAGACATAACAAGTTTGGACCGGTCGAACTTAACACATTTTTACTTGTTCTTTATCTGAGGATATCCAAGTTGCCTTGTGTATGCGAGGTGTTAGAACCTGCTCTGCTTACTACCACGTTGTTTGTCTCTGCAAAACATATCAGCCTCATTCCGTTGTATAATGTTATCTCATGAAAGCTGAATTTGCGACCGTGAGGCCAAAGATACATATGTTCTCCCGTAGAATATAATCTTTGTCTGTTCATCCCTCCCTTCAGTCAGGGTGTGGGTGCAGATTAGACTGATGTTAAAGAACTTTGCTTTTATAGGGATTGTGCCAGGGTTGCAATTTTGCAATTTACCATAAATCGTACAGTAGCTCATGTTTCGAACTAATCATTTGCGACCCTATAAAGTATATATATATATTCTTGATCAGGATAAAATTCTAAGACAATCTAGCCGTGTCCGTCCGTCCGTCTGTTGTAATCACTTTAGCGTCCACTGTAATTGATATAGAACGCTAAAATTTCGAAGATGAGCTATATAGTAGAGTTGTGTAGTTCCGGAACGAACTAGTTCCAAGGAACTATTCCGGACAAGGAACTATTGGAACTATATCCAGCTCTTGCGTTTATATAGTTCCTTTAGTTCATATAGTTCCTTTCGTTTTTCTGGTTCCTTCAATTTAACGCCTACGTCGATCTTACGTTGTTGCTGTTTGTTCGCTGCAATTTATTTATTTTTATGTCAATTCATCCACCAAACCATGAAAACATTTCGTTCTCGGAACTATTTGGAACGAGGGAAACAAAAAGTGCGACGAAAGAGAAAGATTCGGTGAATTATTTCGATCTCGGAAATATTTGGAACGAAAAGAACGATGAAAGGGAAAGATTCGTTGAACTATATCGGTCTCGGAACTATGGAACTATATTAAGGAACTAGTTCCTTTTGGGAAAAGGAACTAGAAAGATTGATCCGCTCCGGGAACTAGATTGCCCAACTCTACTATATATTTCCACGTAAGGTATTTTGAGGATCTTATCTACATTTTTGGACCGAACTAGCTGCAATTTGATATTAGAGGTTCCAAATGGTCTAGAAACTTCTTTACTAAAAATTGTCAAGATAGGTCCACGTTTTGGTATAGCTCCCATATACAGTACCTGCCGATTTAAGGTATTTTGAGGATTTTAGCTTCCTCCCAAATTGGCACTTTGAGTGTCAAGAGATCAAAAAACGTATGCACCACGTTTTGGTACAGGTCCCATATAACGGTACCTACCTCCCGATTTAAGGTATTTTGAGGCTTTTAGCTCCATTTTTGGCCGAATAAGCTGAAATTTAACATTTGAGGTTCACAATGACCAAAAAGCTTCTCTACTAAAAATTGCTAATATAGGTCCACGTTTTGGTATAGCCCCCATATAACGGTACCTCCCGATTTAAAGTTTTTAAGGTTTTAGCTACATTTAGGTTTAGAATATTTTATGGTGGAGGGTATAAAAAGATTTTTTTTAACATTACCGTTGTAATGAGCGCTGCGAAAACTATTCGAAATAAAGTTTAAATCTTATCCACGAACAGGTCTCAATCTGTCCTTAAATGTTAGAATTTTTGGGGGGGGGGGGGGTACCGAAAGATGTGGACCTATATAGTCCTTTTGGAAAAACGAATACGATGTGAAAAGAGTGGGAGAGGGTGGGAGGTACATGAAGGATTGGACCGATATAGTCCATATTAGCACATTAAATGGGAAAGAAATATTACGATGTCAATCACTCCTTTCCAAAATATTGACGCCATCCAGCACATTAGTTGATCACCCTGATTTTTATAGCTTTTGGACCATTATGTCAGAAAGCATGGGCATTCGTCTAGATGAACATTTTCACCAAATCGGATACTCAATCCGTAAGTTTCGTGTTCATAAGTCATTTGAATTGGTGCAGGCAGATGTATGGACTTGCAACCGAAAAAAATAACCGTCTTGAAAAGGCCGCAAGCACAACGTGCTACAAAAATTTTATGCCGATCTGACAAGTGTTCCTGACGTGCACTTGTGCCAAAATTGTTTAAAATTTGTGTGGGAAGTACTGATCTATGTCTGGAGGAAATATTACGATGTGCAAAGTTCGGATTCAATAATTTTTGCGAAAATTGTTGAACTTTTTTGGGCAGGGGGGACCCGAAGGATGACCCATCTCCGAATATGATATATGTTTCGACAAAATATTACGGCAACCAAATTTTGGACCAAATCGGTTGATCCGTTTGAGAGTTATCGTGCGCTACAGCCAGTCAGCCAGAAAGACAGACAAACAATCGACTCCAAAATGTTTGAAACTGATTTCGTCCAAACATACTTGGGGTCTAAAACCATTATTTTGATGAGACACATTTTCATCGTATCAAAATGTACATACCCTCTTTAGCCTTAAGGCTGGGGGAGCAAACAACATATTTACAATGTATATGTATATCCTCTCCTAACTTGTGATACTTCTAGACAAAAAAATGCTAGAAGGTCTGCGGTTCAATTCCTGACCAAATCTCCTCAGCCTAATGTTGGCTTATATTTCCTGAGTATTTCAGGATGAAAGACTTCTCTACAAGTGGTGTCATAAGAAACGCCGTTCGGACAAGAAAGTCCCAGATAAATGAGCGGCGGGCACTCTTTGATATGAGAAAAGTTTCTCTTGTCTCTGTTGTGGGAACAACATATATATGTCCCCTACACAATTCCACACTTTTTTGTTACCACGTCCTGGGACAGTTCTTTCAGTGAACACAAAACTGACAAACACACTTAGTCATTAACTATATATTCGGAACACTTCAGTTTTCTGCCCTCCACCGTTACTAATAATCTTTAAAAGTTAGCAAATAATTTGACTGACTATCTACCATTAACCAAGCAAAGCATTCATATATGTATCTAAGATTGATTCTTCTTAGTCCTTACAAACTTTCTCAACCCCCTTAATTTCTATGAAATTCAGTAATTTGATCCTTACAATTCCAAATGATTTCTTTCTGTAAAATACACAATTATGTTTGAAAGATATGACTTTCAAATGCATTGTGGACCAAAAATTCTGTTTACTTTGGTTTGAATGCATTTTGCAAGTGATCAAATAAAACCATTTTGAATGTTGTCCAGAATATACAAAATTTATGCATTTCTTATGTGAAGGCAGGCATGCATATATACATACATATATGTATGCTCAGTTTCATATATCAAAAACGTATGTGTGTGTGTGCGTCTAAGTCTAAATGCAATTCTGCCTGGCAGCCTTAGCTGGGTAGCTAACCAGGCCATAATATTCAAATATGTGCTGCAAGTTTGAACAAAACATGAGAAATGCATTCGGTATAACAACCAAAATAAATGTCGTTTCGATTACCCCTTAACAAGGGATTGTAGGATTGGTATAGGAATTATGAGAACTTCTGTGCGTATGATTATTCTTTTCATGTCGTATACGCTTAGGTGACCAACTAAGAACAAAATATAATACAAAATTGGATAAACTTGGATATTTCAAGCTAAAAGAAAATGAAAAAATATATAGTGTGGTTCTACGGGATTCCAATCAGCCAAAGAAACATCTGATCTGAAGTAAATATAAAAGTTGTTAATATAAGGAGCAATTATTGAAGTTTTTGCAATAAACATTTTTCTACTTAGTCCCAATTTACATTAGGCTATTTTACTTGCGGCAATTGTCAGTTTGTGGGTGAGAGAGGGTGTTGAGAGGCAAAGGGTTACCATATACCTCACCTCTCTCTTCCTCAAACTGACAATTGCCGCAAGGAAAATTGCCTAATATAAATATGGACTTATATACAGAATACTCGGATTTTTTTAACGAAAAAACTACTTCTAAAATACTATTTTTGAAGTGTTGATATTTTTGTTTCCGATACAGTTTTTTTTTTCTTTACACAACATGTCAAGTAGGTCCAAGTGTGCACATGTCGTTTGCTGCAGTATCATCTCTATTTTCTTTGTTTAAATCAACAAGAATTTCCCTCACTTTTCATACCATCTACCTCAAAATCTCACATGCAACTCCCAATTTATGTTCGCATAGGCATTGTTAAATGCTTTACATTATTCTCTTATTAGACTTCAAGGTATATTTGGTTTTCTTGCCAATGTTTTATAACTTTTGCATTGGTTATTCATTTTCATTAACGAAATGTCTGGGCCTTTAGGTTGTATTAACATGAAATCGAGTTTAAACTAAATACGTACATATATTAGTTGTTCGGTGGAAACTTAATTAGGGACTTGTTATTTTCATTTAATTATTTTGGCATAACAAGTTAATTAGGCTCCAGAGGGGCTGCTTAGCTGTCTGTGGACTTAATTTTTTCTTTTTAAATAATTAAAATAAAACAAATTCAAAGACAATTTAATAAATAAATCAACATGCCAAAAAACAACTTCATTTTTTCGAGACTTCGTTTTTTTCTCAGAGTGTAAATTTAATGGCTAGCTATCCAATGAGCGAGCTTAGCCAACAGATTCCAACATTTTTACCACAATTAAGAGTGGACATTCAATATGCCTGTAAGTTGTATAAACATTGATGTCGTTTTGGTATTCGGGTTTTCTGTAGTATTTTACATAATCTCATAGAAACGAACTAATGCACACACAAACACATTTGCACATGCAAATATGGAAATGGGTCCATTTTCAATAGCAAACATATACGTAATTCATCATGAAAATCATCCTTATTTGTTGAAGTTATACACACGTAATTTTTATTGATACTTCTTACCCTCAGCCTTTAGGCTATGAAGGGTATATACACTTTCATACGGGCAAAATGTGCCTCATCGAAATAATGGTTTTAGACCCCAAGTATGTTTGGACGAAATGTGTTTCAGACAATTTGGAGTCGATTGAGCAATGTCCGTCCGTCTGTCTGTCTGACTGGCTGGAGCGCACGATAACTCTCGTAGGGATGAACCGATTCGGTTAAAATTTTGGCTTTCGTAATATTTTGCCCAAACTTAGTTTAAGTTCCAAGATGGGCTATATCGGTCCACTCCTTCCGGTACCTCCCCCACAAAAGTTCGAAAATGTTCGGAAAATTTGTGCGCACTATAACTGTTGAAGAGAGTAACCGATTTGGTCAATACTTTGCCCATCGTGAAATGTGTACCAAACTTAAATAAGGTTTCAATATGGACTCAATCGGCCCACGCCTTCGGGTACCTCCCACACAAAATGTCAGAAAATTTCAGTTTAGGACCTGCTCTCGAATCGTTTTGATTTTTGTTGTAGCATCTTGTATTCACGGCCCCCCATACGGGGGTACAACCTACTTCCTAAGAAAATAGCCTGAAAGTTTCAAAAAAACCCCTATGACACTGTGTGTAGTGGTTGGAGCGCAAGATAACTCTCGAACGGATCTGCCGATTCGATCCAAAATTTGGCCTTCATAATATTTTGTCCAAACTTAGTTAAAGTTCGAAGATAAGCCATATCGGTTCACTCCATCAGGTACCTCCCCCACAAAAGTTCAAAAATGTTCGGAAAAATTGTGCGCACGATAATAATACTTTACGCATCTTAATATATCTACCAGATATAGATCAGGTTTGAATATGGACTATATTTGCCCATTTCTTCGAGTACCTCCCACACAAAATTTCGGATAAGTTCACTTTAAGACCTGCTCTTGACTAACTTTGATTTCTGTTGGAGCAACTTGCGATCGCTGTCTCAATTACAACGGTAAAAGTTTTTTCAGTAGCAAATACATACTTCTTGGGAAGTAGTGGTTGGAGCGCAAGATAACTCTCGAACGGATCTGCCGATTCGATCCAAAATTTGGCCTTCATAATATTTTTTCCAAACTTAGTTTAAGTTCGAAGATAAGCCATATCGGTTCACTCCATCAGGTACCTCCCCCACAAAAGTTCAAAAATGTTCGGAAAATTGTGCGCACGATAATAATACTTTACGCATCCTAATATATCTACCAGATATAGATCAGGTTTGAATATGGACTATATTTGCCCATTTCTTCGAGTACCTCCCACACAAAATTTTGGATAAGTTCACTTTAAGACCTGCTCTTGACTAACTTTGATTTCTGTTGGAGCAACTTGCGATCGCTGTCTCAATTACAACGGTAAAAGTTTTTTCAGTAGCAAATCCATACTTCTTGGGAAAACAGCCCGAAAGTTGTAAAAAAACCCCTATGACACCATATGTATGTAGTAGTTGGAGAGCACAATAACTCTCGAACTGATAGACCGATTTGCTCCAAAATTTGGCCTTCGTCATATTTTGTCCAAACATAGTTTAATTTCTAAAATGGCCCATATCGGTCCTATCCTTAGGATACCTCCCCCACAAAACTTCAACATTTGTGTCCAAGTGCAGTTTAGGGTCTGTTTGGAGATCCTTTAGAAATTTATACTGATTATGTACAGCCATATTATGTTTTCCGTGGACAAGTCCATGCTTCCTGGCATACTGGTCCAAGAGGTGTACGATAACCCACTGAAATGACTAGTGGGTGCGATATCTATTGAAAAGATATGACTCTCAAAATAAGATCCACTTCCGTAATGTACTATGTCGGTTCATTCCCTCCTCCGCAAAACTTTTTAACTTTAATCCTAATCCACATTTTTGTCGGCAAGTTCAAATGTCCAAAAAGTGCCACAAAATTCTGAAAAGACCCTAAATACATTCGATCTGTCCGTAGATGAAAGTTCCAATTCACATAGGCTGAGGGTATGTCTCTGTCGGCAAAGCCGACTGATACTTTTTTACTTTTTATACCCTATACCACAATGTGGAAAAGGGTATTATAAGTTTGTTTTGGTAAAAATGTATGTAACACCGCGAAATATTCGTCGGAGACCCCCAATGTGGTATACCAATCTTCATATCTCGACGAGATAAAGCGATTTTGAGATGTGTGTCCGTCCGTCCGTCCGTCTGTCCATTATAAATTGTAAACACCATCCAGGCCGCAACTATAGACCGATCGTCACAAAATTTTGTAAGGAGGTCGGGTTCAGATCAGAATAGATCCCTTATTGGTGATGATCGTGAAATATTTAGCGGGTGAAATGGACCAAAAACATAATATTTATCAAATTTTCTAGCGGCTCTGTAGGTCTCAATAATAGTCCGATCAACGCGTAATTTTAAATAAGGTAAGATTACATCACAAAGGAGAAGCTTGCAATTTGAGATGGCGATCGGATAATATTTAGAGGGTTTAATGGACCAAAACTTTTGTGTGAAAATTGTGAAAATTTTTAATATACAGCTTATATCTTAATTCCTGGAAGTGACATTCCGGACAAGTGAGATATTCTTGAAAGAAGAACCCTTGACCTTTAAATTGATGCCAATTATGTTGGTGTGCATGATCAGATAACAGAGTTACAGCCTAATATATCCCGTTATTTGTTTGTAGTGTAATCATAAACTCGCTAGAAGTCGCAATTATACATCAATAGTCACGAAGTTTTGCACCGGGTAAGAGTATAGGTCGAAAAAGATGCCCACAATTTTGAATGATGATCTGATATTCTCTAGCGGGTGAAATGGACCATTACTTTAGTATGAAAAATATAAAAATTTTATTTTTGGTCGATATTTTAATTATGGACATATGGAAAAAAACTACTGATCTTTCCTCTGATGTAAATTGCAATAAAGTGTTTGCTACACGCAGAGAAAAAATATTTTTCGCTTTTGTTGGAACAAAAATATCTGTTTTGGTTCCAAAAATGTATTTATTTTGTTCAAACATTGTAATCCAAATCCAAAAATACCATCTTTTGTTCCAAACATAGAAAACAAAAACAACTTTCGAATTTCCGCAATATTGTAAAAATCGTTAATAATACCGATTGTAGGAACTATCATAATCTAATTTTGTTTACAAAAAGTATTGTCAACCCAGAAAACCAGCCCAGAAATTTTTGATTGGAGTGTATGTACTTCTCATATCCACTTTTCACATAACTTGGATATAAATGTCGCGTATAATATTGCAATCATTGATGAACACAATACATGGTTTGCTGCATTGTCTGACAACAAAGACAAACAAAAAGCCACAAGCACCCACCACAACATAGGGAATAATTAAGCACCATAACAAACTCCGGTATAACACCAAACCTCAAAGCACAATGAAGATTGAAGAATGAAACAAAACAGAAACAAATAAAAACAAGAGTCTCATTGTTGGTATACATACACACAAAAACAAAGATAAAGGCATCATGTCATACAAACAAAACTCACCATAATTGTTTTTTTCAACACGGCATCGAATAGCGAGAGAAGAGACAAAATTGTCGAAGAAAAGAGAGAACTATTGTCCAGTTGACAAAAACTATTTTTGGATTTAACAAAACCCAATTGTTGGAATAACAATACTACATTTGGAATTTAACAATATCTTTACAATACATATTTTGCTCTTCGAATATTGTTGGATCAATCATATTTTTTTCTCTGCGTGTAGATAACGGGCCTTCTGCCTAATATATAATGGGTTCTGTGTAGAGAACCACATTTTTATCCCATGCTACACATTGTCCCTCCAAAAGTTTATGTAACACCACGAAATATTCTTCCTAGACCCCTTATTTGGTATGCCAAAATTCATATCTCGACGAGATAACGCGATTTAGCGATGTGTGTTCGTCCATTAAAAATTGTAAACAAGCTTAAGGCCGCAATTATGGACCGATTGTAACGAATTTTTTAAGGAGGTTGGGTTCGGGCCAGTATAGAAATGATTAGTTTTTGGTGATGATCGTAAAATGGGGGATGAAATGGATCAAAACACAATTTTAACCAATTTTGTAGCGGCTCTGTAGGTCAAAATAATAACCCGCAAAAATTTGAACAAAGTTTGAGTTTATGATGAAGAAAGAAGAAGCGTACAAACCAACGTGAAGATCAGATAGTACTTAGCGGGTTAAACGGACTGAAACTTTTGTGTGAACTTGGTAAAAATTTCAATAAACAACGGAAGTAGTACTACTACATAAGTGGGTTTCATTACATTTTAGATTGTGTGAACAAAATTTTCCTTTCCTGCTACAAAAATGTCTTTGTCATGCTAGATAAGTTTTTGGTTTTGGTCATAAGTATTATACATTACACCTCTGTTATTTGAAAATTTTCACAATCATTGAAAAGAAGTTCCGTGGAGAGGGACCAGGGACCACTATCCCTGGACGTGGTATAGGGTATCCCATGGTCGGCTCCGTCCGACTATAGACTTTTCTTACTTGTTTTTTTTTTTTTTTTTTTTTTTTTGTTAGGTAGGTAGGATTGTTGCCTTTAAGAGTCGTTTTAATAAATTACCGTAGCATTTACACGAAGTGAGCTATTTTATTTTTCCACAGGCACTAAATTTTAGTGAAAATCCAAGAATGATGCCCAAGAGTGTTCTCTTTCAGCCCATATATACTTTTGTACCAGTCCCGTTCCGTCCGTTAAACACTTTTTAAAAATTTTTGAAATTTCATGGGTAAAAATGTGTGCTTTTCCATACCGCTGCCCATATAAATTATAGCTTTTTCACACAAATGGACAATATATGAGTTTTTATAAGAGTTATACGAGTTTTATGAGAACCCAAAGAATTTTTGTTTTTCAATTTTGGAAAAAATTTAAATTTGTTGAAAAAATTTTTTTGTTTTTTTTTTTTAATTTTTTTTATTTTTGTGGTTTGTTTATTAAGATTTGAACTTTTTCTCATATTTTGATGCAAAATATGAAAAAACTCAAATTTTTAAATTGTTTAAACCAATTTTTTGGCTTTTGATGTGTCGGAAAGCTGAAAGAGTTTCTGGACAATCCTTAGAGTAACTTCCTTACAAGAGTTCACCAAGTACATTTCGAGGTCTGTTCGAGGATCATTTGAACATTTTTACAGAAGTTACTTCCAACAATGCCGACTGATACTCTTTCACTTGTTACTTGTTTCAATATATATTGATCTGATATGACTTATATCGAAATATATAAACATTTCTACAGATTGTGGTTAACCTTTAATCTATTGGCATACATTTTGAGACGATAGATTTTGTGTCGCTCCAATCGAACACCCAGAATTTCAAATCATCCCCACACTGTTGGTGGACCCCATATTTTATAATAACAATAGGTTTTAAAACTAGTTTATAGCGTTAGCACATTAAACGTGGGCGATCGTTGCACTATGGTCTCAAACCGTCAAAAATATATTGAACAGGGTGATTCCATTGTACGTGGTGTAAACTGACACTGTGTTGATAATTTTTGGTACGGATGGTTTCTAACACGTAAGATGTCAAAATGAAAAATTTCAGTGGAATCGGATTAAAAATGTGGCAAAAAACCTTCAAAATACCTTTAATTTGGGGTACCCTTTTATGGGGGCTATATTCAAACGTGGACCTATGTCGACTGTATTTAGAGAGAGACGTTCTCTGGTCACTCAAAGTACAAATTGCAAATTATCAGGAAAATCGGTTGAAAACTGTTTTCTCGGTGTATCTGGGACCTTGAGAAAAAAATTATGCTTCATTTATCGCAACGAATTGCAACTTGAAACCAGTTTTTTTATTAAAGTACACACATCAAAGTAATTTTGATATTTTTAACACCGCTCACTCTCACTTAAAATTATTTCGGTCCAAAACAAAACTACTTATTTTTATCTATCTTTTCCATAGTGAAGATTTATTCTTTTTAATTTTCATATTGTGATGTTATTACTAGAGAAATTATCACGAAATCATGTACGTACAGCTCTATTAAAAACACTGTAAATAAATCTCAAATTTGACAACTTCTCGTTTAACGGTAAATGCAAATTTAGTACAAACAAATTTTGTTTTTGTTGTTTTGGAGTGTTTACAACCTTATTATGAAGAAAAACGCAAAAAGGAGAATGTAAAAAAGGTTGACTTTTGGCCGCAGAATTCGCATTTCGAACCAAAGTGCGTTGGTTCAAATCTTCTACATATCTTTCAATGTGGTCAAAATTCCAAAGCATAATACAGGCGCATTTTCTGAGTACCCCAACCCCAAAGTGTTCCATTTTCACTTGGCCAAAAGAAACAGATGACATATTATTGAAATTGATTTCATTGCCTTGGGCTTTCTGAGATCTTTGTGAGAAATAGCTACATAATAGATTTTTAAGGGTTTAATGTTTTTATAGAATTTCCAGATTTTTTGAGCCAATACAATACTCCCCCATTAATACTAAAGTTATATAGATAAACATTAAATTGGCATAACTATATACTTCTCAAGATATGTTTTCTAAAAAAATTCTCTCATAAAGTAAATGAGATAAAATAAAATAAACCCCCATTTTCTTGAAATTAAATATAACGTTTTAGTTCCTTATTTTAAGTAAATATTTTCTTTGCTTATTTTACTTCTTCTGTAATTTTAATATTATTTTACATTATAATGAGTTGTTGTAACTAATGGATTGTTTTTCTTAATTACTTCTTCTTTTTTCATGCGCTGCTTCTTGTATACACGCTACAATACAACTATGCTGCTACTGACGCTACAACAATTCTTGCAACTGGCGTTGATATAATTATTTATCACTACTGCCGCCGCTGCTGCTGCTCTACTGTCCCCTTTTACATTTTTGATTATTGATGTCATTCCATATTTTGGTAAAAATGCTCTGCTCTGCTCTGCAACATGTGGCTTATTATTGAAAACTACAAAATATGTATTGGCAACAATAAAACAAATGTATGGTGGGCCCAACAACAACGTACTTACCTGGTCTATTGCCACGTTGTAATTTTGCATATTGTTGCTGTTCGTCGTTGTTCGCACCTTGCCGCCGCCTGCTGTCTGCTCTTGCTCCTGGTCACGTTAACAATGCATTACATTTTGGAATGCACATTATATTCATCAGGTTTCCGATACAGTTGTTGAGCCGTACAACGCCACATTGTCGATTCATCAACTTATTGAAAATACCGATGAAACGTTCTGCATTGATAACGAGGCTTTGTATGACATCTGTTTCCGTACGCTGAAACTAGCATCGCCTACCTATGGAGATCTCAATCATTTGGTGTCTGTAAGTTGAACTAATGGATTTTATTTTTTTTTTTTGTTTTCTTTTTCTCCTTTATTGCTGCAACATCACATGAAATGCACGTACGATTCCATTGAAATGTCAAAATAACTACGACACAACAACAACAATGAAATTATCAAACAATATAACCCAAAACCCCGTGAAAACGTTATGCCCGGGAAAATGAATGCAACAACAACAACAACCAACGTCAACTACAATCTACAATGCCTTTAAACTTATGATAATGATACACGGCTGGTTGTTTGGTGAATGGCGATGATCAATGGAAAACAATGGCAACAACAACAACATGGTTAATTTTTCCTTAACTTTGGTAAAATGGCTACTATTCGCGATGTGGCACCAACAACATTAATGATTGTGAATGGCAATGGTGATGGTTAACATGCCACCAACTCAACACCGACTTGGCCATTATCATTGACAACCACAACAACAATAATGATGATATATGTTTCTGTGGAATGCATATGTGTGTATCTTGATTTTGCTCCAATGTATTGAATAAACATCATTATGGCCATGAATTGGGCTTGCATGGGCGAACATGGTTTGCCATTTGGTGTATGGATGTGTGAATTCAACACAAACAAACAAACTAAAATGGTTGCAATTGCAAAATGCACACACCATCACATACATACACATAACCTTGCTTCCAATCACTCCTTCACATATTTCCTGGAACTGATAATCAACGCTTGCCGTCGATAACGATTATGGTGGTGATGATGATAATGTTGCTTCTTGAAAATGCAACATGAAATGAAATTAAACGAATGTTGGTGCTACGCACATATACATACGAACTTTTACGATTGTGATTATTTGTTCATGGCATTGCAACAACAAACGAATATGAATACAAATGTATATACCAACATCGTTCACCACTTCCTCTCTCTCTACCATTGGACATTAATATATCAACCTGCATCATTCACTTCGGCATCCTTGCCATCTGACATGTACTACGCATTTTCCCCGTTACATTTTCACCTTGTGGCAGGTGTCAGAAGTTGTTGTCGAACCATACAATGCCACATTGTCGGCCCATCAACTGTGCGAAAATACCGACCTAACATTTTGCATTGATAATGAGGCTCTCTACGAGATATGTTACCAGAGTTTACGTTTCGTTTCACCCACCTACGAAGATCTAAATCATTTGGTGTCCGTAAGTAATCAAATGTTGAAGAGGATAGCTCTCACACACACTCATCCACCCGCTCGCTCCTTTATGGAGCTTACTTGTGTACTTGAAAACGCGAAAATTGTTAGATGAAATCCAACGTATGAATGTGAATTGTGATTTGTTAAAACCCTTAGAGCCAAATTTCAACTGAAATTGCAGCATTAATAACAACAGCAACAACAACAAAATGGGCACATACAACAACATCTACTTTAACATACTTTTCTAATTACATGCAGGATAACATGCAGCCATACTACAAAGTGGGCATAGTTTTCGAAATGTCATCGCAATTTTCTCCCTCCAGATTGTAGTGGTCACGGTTTGAAAACATTTCGCTAAAGAGGAAACAAGGGCATACATTCCAATACATTATCTTGCTTTATAGCGACACATTTCTGATGGAAAGTTTTATGCCCCAACGAAGACTTAATATTAAGTTCGGTTGGGATGTTGAGGCCACAACCTTCAAAATATCTAAAATTGGAAGGTACCGTTCCATGGGGACTATATGAAAACATCGACTTATATCGACAAATTTCAGAATGAGAGTTTTATGCCCCCAAAAAAGACTTAATACTAAATTTCAGCAATTTCGGTAGAATGTTGGGGCCACAACCTTCAAAATAGCGAAAATCGGAAGGTACCGTTCTATTGGTACCTCTCTGAAAACTTGGACTTATACCGAAAAATTTCAGAATGAAAGTTTAATGCCCCCAAAGAAGACTTAATACAAAATTTCAGCAATTTCGGGTGGATATTGTGGCCAAAACCTTCAAAATACCAAAAATCGCAAGTTACCGATCTATGAGGACTATATGTAGACGTGAAGCTATAGCCACCAATTTCAGATGCAAAATTTTTTTACACCTAACGAAGACTAAATACTAAATTTCAGCCATTTCGGTAGCATGTTGAGGCCAAAAGCTTCAAAATAACGAAAATCGGAAGGTACCGTTCTATGGGGACTATATTAAGACGTGGACTTATACCGAAAAATTTCAGAATGAAAGTTTTATGCCCCCAAAGAAGTCGTACTACCAAATTTCGGCCTTTTCGGGGGGTATTGTGGCCACAACCTTCAAAATACTGAAAATCGAAAGTTACCGATCTATGGGGGCTATATGAAGATGTAACGCTATAGCCACAAACTTCACATGGAAATTTTGTTACACCCAACAAAGGCTAAATACCAAATTTCAGCCATTTCGGTGGGATGTTGAGGCCACAACCTTCAAAATACAGGAAATCGACAGGTACTATGAGGACTATATGAAGAGGTGGACCTATTTCGACAAATTTCAGGTGGAAAATTGTACACCAACAAAGACTAAATACCAAATTTCAGCCATTTCGAGGCGATATTGAGGTCACAACAAGCTGAGATGTAGGAACAAGGTCCATAGTCGGCAGCAATTTGGGGCAAGCAGGTTTAAATAGCATTCATACGGTTGTAGTCGCAGATGCCATAAACAATTATCGTATGAATTCGGTCTCGAAGAACATCTCTCATATATCGCAGCTGAGGAGCGTCAGCTGCCACGACAAATCAGCGTAGTTTTGGCTAGGGCAAGGATCGATGACACCGTGCAAAACATTCGGTACAGGCCCGCACGACACACTGTACCTTTTCAACTGCCCTGCCAAATCTATTCAACTAACTCCAGTAGGCTCTGTAGTCCATCTATGCAGCCACATTCCCCGAACTGGGGATAGACCCAGAGCCAGACTAAGCTGAAGAATAAACTTACAAACAAATAATGACAAGTAAAAAGTATCAGTAGGCTTTACCGACAGAGATATAGGCTCATCCTATGTATGGGGTCTTTTCAGAATTTGGTGGCCCTTTTTGAACATTTAAACTTGCCGACAAAAATGATGATTAGGATTAAAGTTAAAAAGTGATGCGGAGGAGGTACTTGAAGGAATGGACGGACATAGTCCATTATAAAAGTGGATCTAATTTAGGGAGTCATATCTTTTCGATAGATATCACACTCACTAGTCATTTCAGTGGGTCATCGTATAAATTTTGGACCAGTTTGCCAGGAAGCATGAACTTGTCCACGGAAAACATAATATAGTTCTAGACATGACCACAACGAACACCATCGGTACACATTTACAAACGATCTTCGGAGAGAGCCTTAACTGCACTCAGGCACAAACGTTGAACTTCTATGGGAGAGGTACCCTAAGAAGAGGATCTATATGGGCCATTATACAAGTTAAACTAAATTTAGACAAAATATTAGGATATTCAAAGTTTGTACCAAATTGGTTGATCGGTTCGGGAGTTATCGTGTTCTCCATCTACTACATACGATGCTGTGGGGGTTTTACACCTTTCGGGCTGTTTTCTAAAGAAGTATGGACTTGCCTATGAAAAAACTTTTACCGTCATAATTGAGGCAGCAAATTCAAGTAGCTCCATCAAAAATCAAATTGATTTGAGAGCAGGTCTTAATGTGAACTTATCCGAAATTTTGTGTGGGAGGTACCCAAAGATGTGGACAGATATAGTCCATATTCAAACCTGATCTATATCTGGTAAATATATTAGGATGTATAAAGTATGAACCAAATCTGTCACTCCCTTCTAGAGTTATCGTGGCTTTCAGACTATTCCTCAGGAAGTATGGACTTGCCGCTGATGAAAATTGTACCATCGTATAGAGAGCAGTGAATACAAGTTATTAGAGCAAAAATCAAAGAGATTCGAGAGCAGCTCCTAAACTGAGATTTTCCGAAATTTTGTGTGAGAGGTACCCGAAGGAATGGACCGATTGAGCCCATATTAGAAATTTATTTCAGTCTGGTAAAATTTCACGATGTGCAAAGTATGGACCAAATCGGTTACTCCCTTCAAGAGGTATCGTGCGGTATTTTGCCGTTACCGACAAAAATCGGTAAAAATAAAAAGCAAAATTATGAATGAAAAGTTCAAATTAAAGTTGACAACATTTGAGGTATCGGTAGGCATTAGCGACTACTTTATTTTGGTCGGTATCTCAGCGAAAATTTTTGTTAATTATCGAAATTATAAGCAAATTAAAAATTGCAGTTATCGATAATTGTTGGTAATTCTGTCGTTAACTAGTTACAGAATCCCACTACTGATCCTGTATATGCATCATCTAGTTAACATTATCTGGCAAGAAGATCGCGTACCTGACGATTGTAACCTGAGCACAATATACATCAATAGCTACAAGTTACTTGATTATGCTGACGACACCGGCATCAAGACAAAAAGAAGATCGAAGGGGAATCTGCTAAAGTGGGTCTGGCAGAAAACGGCGAAAGAACAAGTTGATGGTGTCAACGCGCAATGCGTCCATAGAAATTGGACCATCTGCAGAAGATTACAAAACTCTGATACTACCGGTGCAAATGTATGGTTCCGAAGCCTGGGTACTTGTGCAAACAAATAAGGCAGGGTTTGAGAAAAAAATTATCCTAAAGATCTACAGGCCAATATGCGCTGACGGTGAATATTGAGCTGTATATGCTAGACAACTAAATCAGCATATTGACCCCCACAGATTGCGTTGGTTGACTTTGGTTAGCTTGTGATTCTACCTTGTGGTAGTGGTATCTTTCCGCATCTCAGTCTTTTGGTGGTAAGTGGAGGAGGTGGAGGGTTCGGAGTCCTGAATCGGTATGGGTCACTTTTTTCAGGTGTGCTTACCTGATAATCCTATCTATTTTTCTTCACCTTGTTCTTATGTGGAGACGGATTGGTTTCGAATAAAAGCCCATACCACATTAGTTTCCCAGCCCTCTATATCTATGATTTGCCTTGGGGCGGATTTATCTCTGACTTTCATCCTTCAATTCTGAGATGATGACAGAGTCTCCCTTTGGAGAAGGTGTTGAGGTCAGTGGAGATAAATCACATATGGAAGATTGAGCCGAGTGAGCATACCTCTCGAGGTATCATTTGTGGGCTATTGGGGTATTTGCTGATGTTTGCCACATAATGGCATCTGCGGACATCGGGATGAGAGAAAGAGAGCTCGTTAAGATCAGGATTTTTCATGGTTCAGTTCTGATAAACCTGCACTCTCACCTCGACAAATTTTCATAGCTAGCCGATTTACGAAACTAATTGAGGTAGGGGGTCAATTCCTTAGTCGAGGTTCCTTCCTAAATAGCTTCCCAGCCCTCTTTATCTATGATTTGCCTTGGGGCTGATTTATCTCTGACTTTCATCCTTCAATTCCGAGGTGATGACAGAGTCTCCCTTTGGAGAAGGTGTTGAGGTCAGTGGAGACAAATCATATATGGAAGATTGAGTCGAGTGAGCATAGCTCTCGATGTGGCATTTGTGGGCTATTGGGGTCTTTGCTGATGTTGGCCACATAATGGCATCTGCGGACATCGGGATGAGAGAAAGAGAACTCGTTACGATCAAGATTTTTCATGGTTCAGTTAGGTTCTTTCGAAATTTTTTGACCACCTTGACATTGATTCTGATAAACCTGCACTCTCACCTCGACAAATTTTCATAGCTAGCCGATTTACGAAACTAATTGAGGTAGGGGGTCAATTCCTTAGTCGAAGTTCCTTCCTAAATAGTATCCTATTTCTATCAGCTCCGGCCGATGAACAGTCCTTTTGGATACTAAACGGTTCTGGTTTTATAGGGTTGATCGGCGACTACAGTCACTGGAACGGTTGCGGTCTCTAGTTTGCTCTCTGAGGTCCATCGAATAGGGACTATAATGGTTTACTCCACGAATATGGACTATAAGGGCCCACTCCTTCCGACACACATTTTAAACATTTTTTTGGAACAATTGCTGTTTAGGGACTCTTTTCAGATCCACATGACATTTTTCGAGAGCAAGCACATACTTCCTGAGATAATGTCCCAAAAGTTCTAAATAACCCTGCCGGCATCAACTCAAATGACTGATGAACACTAAAACTTATATATTGAGTATCCGATTTAGTCGAAACTTTCCACATCGTTAAATTTCTTCCAAATGTACATCATGTTTTATGAAGGGTTATATGGGAAAACATCTTCGGGTAACTCCCTCACAATAGCTCAATTGTTTGGTTTAAGTGCAGTTTAAAGACTGTTCGAGAATAGTATACAAATTTTTACCGAAAGTACTTCTTGTAGTCCTGTTTACATCGATATACCCCCATTATTACAAGTCTTCTTTTGTTATAGTTTGGATTTTCCCAACAGATTTATAGCATTCCGGTTAACTTAAAGTTAAAAGTGATCATTTAATTTCATGGAGGACCTTCTTGGAATTAACTTTCAATGTAAAAATTATATTTTTAATGCCTCTAAATTTCTTTATTTTGCGTTTGCAAATCCGTCCAATAGTAAAAGAAAACATATAATAATGACCCATTATATTTTTCGTTGACAAGTCCATTCTTCCTAAATGATTGACATTGGCCCAACCGTATCGTAATATTTCTTTCAAATGTGAAATCATATTCTAACATGGACTATTTTAGATATCTCCCACACAACATTTCAATATTTTTCGCAAATGTACAGTTTTGGGACATGTCTAGGATCGTTTTGAAATTTACAGCAGTTAATTCAAACAAAAACAAACCCCACTTTGAGCTTGCCAGCATCTGAATCATTTATTTTTCCAACCATTACCAAGTTAAGCTGTTTAAATTCGGTTTCTGTATAGGCATTAGACATTTTTACACCTCCACTTCATACTATGCAATTACTAGGTTAAGCTGATTAATTATTGTTTGCCCATAGGCATCATTCGGATTAATTTCCCATCCTCCCATTCTTCCTTCCTAACATTAGCAAACTATTTATCTCAAATTATTTTCCGCTGAAATGGAAAATTCGATCACTAACACCAACATCAATGATATTCCAACAGCGCTTTACAATTTTTCAATTGAAATGTTTTCAAAGAGTTGTTACACTAAATGACCGAACTACTGAACCGACCAACAATTTAAAGAGGTGGCACTTTATCTCAATAAACGGACAACGAAATCTATGTATTGCGGTATGGTCTTTTAACCAAAGCAAATGAATACAATTTTCAGCTGTCAATTGCAAATGAAATGAATTGTATTAAGGTATGCGCTTGCATGTATGTACATGTGAGGGAGAATATTTGCCTCTGTATGTAGGTGTTTATTAGAAGTGTTAACTGAAATTGACATTTTAATCGAGTCTCATAATTAAAAGTCGGTATTTTCAATTTGTAAAACTGATGAAGTCCAGATGATTATTGCCGACAAATGTAATTATTTTTCAGTTAGTAGACATTTGGAATTAACCAGAAACACGTACATACTTATGTTAACCGAACATTTGTACGGTACATGCACCTGCATATATTTGTACATACATATGTTATTTGAAATTTTTTGTTGGAAATAATCTAACTGCTTTTCAATTAGTCATTATTATTGTCAAATACAATTGAAATTTTGTGGTCGGTTTCTAGTTGGGAAGAGTTTGGAAAGGAAATTTAATGATTGAATTATTTTTAATTATTTGATGTTCAAGAAACAACCACAAATCCCCACCATAAAGTACCTTTAATATAAGCTCTCCAGAATTAAACCTCCAAGTGCAAAGGCAGAAAAAGTATTATCAAAGACTAACAGACCATGAAGAAAAGAGCTTTAGTTGTACATTTGTATGTGTTCAAAGTGATTCTAGAAGACGGATGTGACTTGTGTAGAAAAAGCGGCTTCAAAAATACTTCGCATATGCAAATATATGGTCTGTTCCAGAACTGCAGGAATCTACAGCATTTATGCTAACGAGGGTATACACACTTTCTCTAAAGCCACACGCTGAAACTTTCATACCAAACTTTCCCATTATTTTGGCGTTCTTAGGTCGTGTTCCCCAATACAGTAATTTCATAAAATCAGTTTAGTATGGAACTCGATCTATAAACGCCAAAATAATGGGAAAGTTTCGTATGAAAGTTTCAGCGTGTAGCTTTTGAGCTTCATACGGGCAAAATGTGCCACATCAAAATAACGGTTTTAGACCCCAAGTATGTTTGGACGAAATGTGTTTTAGACAATTTGGAGTCGATTTAGCAATTTCCGTCCGTCTGTCCTTCTGTCTACCTGGTTGGTTGGTGCGTACGATAACTCTCGGACGGATGAACCGATTTGGTCCAACATTTCGTGTTAGTGATATTTTGTCCAAACTTAGTTTATGTTCGAAGATGGGTTATATCGGTCCACTCCTTCCGGTACCTCCCTCACAAAAGTTCTCACTATAACTCTTGAAGGGAGTAAATGATTTGGTCCAAACTTTGCATTTCGTAAGATTTCTACCAGACTTAGATGAGGTGCCAATATGGACTCAATCGGTCCACTCTTTCGGGTACCTCCCACACAAAATTTCGGAAAAGTTCAGTTTAGGACCTACTCTCAAATCGCTTTGATTTTTGTTGTAACAACTTGTATTCACCGCAACCTATACTACTGTACAAGTTTCATCTGGAACAAGTCCATACTTCCTGAGAAAATAGGCTGAAAGGTGCAAAAAAACCCTGTGACACCGTGTGCAGTGATTGGAGCGCAAGATTACTCTCGAACGGAAGGTGTAAAAACCCTTATGACACCATATGCAGTCGCTGGAGAGCACGAAAAGTCTCGAACTTATCAACCGATTTGGTCCAAAATTTGGCCTTCTTCATATTTTGTCCAAACATAGTTTCATTTCGAAGATGGGCAATAACTTCCGGTACTTCCCCCCACCCCCCCATATTTAAAAAATGCCCGATATCTCTTGAACAGGGCAACAATTTTGGTCCAAACTTTGGATCTCCTAATATTTTGTCCAAATTTAGTTTAATTTCTAAAATGGCCGATATTGATCTTCTCCTAAGGGCACCTCACCCACAAAAGTTCCACACCATTTTAGTGAAATTTTCCAGCATAGTATGGAGGGTATAATTAAATGTGTCATTCACTTTGTAACACATTGAAATATTCTTCGGAGACCCTATATTCTTCATCAGGGTAAAATTCTTAGTCGATTTAACCATGTTCGTCTGTCTGTCCGTCCGTCTGTTGAAATCAAGATACAGTTTGCAATTTTTAAGATAAAGCTTTGTAATTTGGTACATAAGTTTCTATTACTCCTAGGATGTTTAGTATTGCAAATGGGCTACATCGGTCCACGTTTTAATATAGCCCCCCCTAGAACGGTACCACCCGATTTTCGGTATTTTGAAAGTGAAATGACTGAAATTTTGTACTTAGTCTTTGTTGGGGGTATAAAACTTTCCCCCCAAAGTTTGTCGGCATAGGTCCCCGCCTTCATATAGCCCCCATAGAAGGTACCTCCTGATTTCCGGTATTTTGAATGTTATGGCCTCAATTTTCCACCTTAATGGCTGAAAATTTTCAGTCTTCGTCGGTGGCATAAAACTTTCCACCTGAAATTTGTAGGTACAGGTCCACGCTTTAATATAGCCCCCATAGATCGGTAACTCCCAATTTTCGGTATTTTGAAGGTTATGGCCACAATAATCAATCGAAATGGCTGAAATTTGGTATTTAGTCATCGTTGGGTACAAAACTTTCCACCTGAAATTGTTAGGTATAGGTCCACGCCTTCATATTGCCCCCATAGAACGGTACCTCCCAATTTTCGATATTTTGAAGGTTGTGGCTTCAATCTTCCAGCGAAATGGCTGAAATTTGGCACTTAGTCTTCGTAGGTGGTATAAAACTTTCCTCTAGAAATTTGTAGGTAAAGGTCCACGCTTTAATATAACCCCCAAAGATCGCTACCTCCCAATTTTCGGTATTTTGAAGGTTGTGTCCACAATAATCCACCGAATTGGCTGAAATTTGGTATTTGGTCTTAATTTTGGGGGTAAACAACTTTCCCCAATAAACTTGTCGGTACAGGTCCACGCTTTAATATAGCCCCCATAGAACGTTACCTCCCTATTTTTGGTATTTTGAAGGTTGTGACCTCAATATTCCACCGAAATGGCTTAAATTTGGTATTTAGTCCTTATGTGTGGTATAAAACGTTCCATATGAAATTTTTCGGTATAGGTCCTAGCCTTTGTATAGAATGGTACCTCCCTATTTCCGGTATTTTGAAGGTTGTGGGCTCAATATTCCACCGAAATGGCGGAAATTCAGTATTTAGTCCTCATTTGGGGTATAAAACATTCCATATGAAATTTTTCGGTATAGGTCCACGCTTTAATATAGCCCCCATAGAAACGTACCTCCCTATTTCCGGTATTTTGAAGGTTGTGACCTCAATATTCCACCGAAATGGCTTAAATTTGGTATTTGGCTTTCATTTGCGGTAATTAACGTTCCATATGAAATTTGTCGGTATAGGTCCACGCCTTAGTATAGCCCCCATAGAACGGTACCTCCCTATTTCCGGTATTTTGAAGGTTGTGGCCCCAATATTCCACCGAAATGGCTGAAATTTGGTATTTGGTCTTCATTTGGGTATTAAACGTTCCATATGAAATTTTTCGGTATAGTTTCAACACTTCATATAGCCCCCATAGAACCCGATTTTCGGTATTTTGAAGCTTTTAGCCTCATTATCACACCGAAATTGCTGAAATTTGGTACTTAGTCTTCGTTGGAGGCAAAAGCCTGTCTGACTGAAATTCTATGGGGTTATAAAATATTCCAAAAGATAAATATCAGTATAGGTCCGCGAGTTCCTATATCCCCCATAGAAGCGCAGCCCTCATGGAGCGGTACCTCCCGAATTTCAGTATTTTGAAGGTTAGCCACATTGTTTTACCGAACTTGCTGAAATTTGGTAGTAAGTCTTGTTCATAAACAAAAGGAAACTAATTGTTCCATTTTACTTCAATACAACTCATGGTGGAAGGTATAACAAGTTACTTAACGCCGTGCTTATTTGTTTACAACTTTCGGGCTATTTTCTCGTAATGGGGGCAGCGAATACAAGTTTTTGCAGCCAGAATCAAAATGATTCGGGAGCAGCTCTTAAACTGCACTTTTCGGAAATTTTGTCTGGGACTTACCCGAAGGAGTAGGTCCACTGCTCGAACCTGACCTGTGACTCGTAGTGATATTACAATGTGCAAAACATGGACCAAATCGGTTACTGCCTTCGAGAGTTATCGTGGGTACCATTTTAGAAAGAAATCTTGTACTTGTGTGGAGGAGGTATCTGAAGGAGTGGATCGATGTGGCTCATCTTCGAACCTAAACTTAAATTAAAATTAAATTTCGGACCAAATCAGTTCATTCGTTCGAGAGTTATCGTATGTTCCAGCCACTACACATGGTGCCATAGGATTTTTTATACCTACCGGAGAGAATACAAAGAAAGGAATAACAATATAAACATGGAAAATACTGAGTAAAGTTCCATGCCGTAGTTGTTGTTGTAAAATTGATTCAAATAAAGTAAATGCTCGCTTAAAATTTACGTTACAATTAAATATTTAAATGGACGGAAACTCATCGAATTTAACTAAAAATCTACCACTTACATTCGTAGCAATACCTCCATCATTTAGTGGGCAAGATTCCAGTATTTAGTGGTCTATTGACAACAGCTGTCCTGCGTGTCAAAGTCATAACAACAACACCAATCATGCGGAACCAGAAAATCAATAAAACATTTAACACGAAAATATAAAATAAAACAAACTCCTTTGTCCACGACAACAAAAAATCAATGGAGCGTGCATTTCAAGGCATTTAATTAATAATTTCAATAAGAATTACCTTCATAAATAATTGTCAAACAATTCACGTCTTTCCTTTTTTTCTCTTCCTTTTCTACTCTCACAACAGCTAACAATGTCTGGTGTAACAACTTGTCTACGTTTCCCCGGTCAATTAAATGCTGATCTTCGTAAACTGGCCGTGAATATGGTACCATTCCCACGTTTGCACTTCTTTATGCCCGGTTTTGCTCCCCTCACTGCTAAGGGTTGCCAACAATATCGTGCATTGACTGTTGGCGAGCTTACAGCTCAAATGTTTGATGCTAAGAACATGATGACCGCCTGTGATCCCAGACATGGTCGTTATCTGACTGTGGCTTGCATCTTCCGTGGTAAGTAAAATGTGGATATTTTGAGTATTTATTCTATAAATGAATGCGTGTGTGTGTGTGTGGTGCGTATTGCATTACAATCACAATGTTTAAATAATTTGTAAGAGACGAAGAATTTTATTATTTTTGTTTTCCTTTTGATATCGTTTTCATGTATGTATGTCTTACGGCACACAAATTGCAGGCGTGTTAAAGGATCTGTAAATACAAATATTTATGCAAAATCCTTGTAAAAGTTTCTTTGTATGTTGGAATATTTCTTTGCAAAGGACTTCATCTCATTTGTAATTAATCCTTTTTGATTAATGATTTGTCCTGGTGTTTGCTTCGGCTGATTAAATATGTCTTCTGTTTTCCTTTGACGCATACACACTTGTTTGTTTCGTTTTATTTATCACTTCTCTCCTTCTTCTTTCGAAAAATTTCCCAACTTAACCATGATTAAGGACATATTATTAAAAGTGATTTGTAATAATGCCTTTGTAAATATTGTATAAGGTACGTTAAGGCCTTATTAATTCCATTTGTAATTAATGTTTCAACAACAACAAAGGTAGAAATATGTTTATGTATGCCCAGCAAAATGTTCGATGCCAAAGATGCTATTCAAGAATGGGTGCAAGTGAAATGGAATGTCATTTTTTCAGCATCTTCACTCATTCTTTTTACAAGAGCGTGACCCCCAAAAGATGCAATTCATTTTCAGATCCTAAGCATGTCATCTTTACTAACTCGATGGAATGGCATCTTCAACAATTCTTTGGCATGGCATCTATACCAATCCTCTGGCAAGCCATCTTAACCAATTCCCAAGAATAGCATTTTCACTAATCTTTGGCTTGTCATTTTCACCAACCCTTTGGCAAGTAATTTTCGCGTCTTGTTTGGAAAATGGAAAATGCTGTATTGAAAAATTATTTTCATTTTTTTATTTTATTAATTCAAAGGAATTAATGAAATAACTATAATTTATTTATC
Organism: Musca autumnalis; assembly: GCF_047663935.1. Classification (NCBI taxonomy): domain Eukaryota; kingdom Metazoa; phylum Arthropoda; class Insecta; order Diptera; family Muscidae; genus Musca; species Musca autumnalis. Next base: position 202,129,946 of record NW_027411644.1, on the reverse strand, counting down.
ATCATAAAGTTTACATCTATAATTACAGTTTGTTCTCGTTGTTGTAACAGTAGTTAATATGTTTGTATTCTCATTTTTGTGCTTAATCTGACTCTGGGTCTATCAGTCGTATTTCGCTATTTATATTTTTTGTAACCACAAAGCTGCAAACTTAAGTTTCTTAGCAGGATTGGTAGGGCAATTGAAAAGGAGCAGTGTGTCGTGGGGGCCTGTGCTGTATGCTGGGCAGATGTTTTCCACGGTGTCATCAGTACTTGTCCTATAGGAATTTTGACGGCTGCACCATCCCGAGCGTATTGACCCAAAACTACTCTGGTTTGTCCTGACAGCTGGCGCTTCTCAACTGCGATAGATGGTGGATGTTCTCCAAGGACCGCATTCACACGATAACTGTTTCTTCACTGCATCTGCGACTGCATTCGTGTGAATGCTACTTAAACCTGGTTGAAAGGCTTGTTGATCTAGAGGTTCTCTCTTGTAACGTTAGACTTCTCTTTCTAGATTATGAGCACGACTTGCTCTGAGTGAGTCCTCTGCTAATATGGAGATGACCTTCAGCGCAGTTGTTGTGCTGCTTACGGATCCTCTTCTATTGATCGGCAACTGGAAAGTTATTTCTGATGCTGGTAGAACTATAGCCACAAGGGTCCTTGCAACGGGCGACAAAAGCGAAATTGGTTTGTAAGATTCACCTTTGCTGGCGTCCTTTTCGGGCTTCAGTAGCTGGCCTATTTTCCAGACGTCGGGAACGATGTGTTTGGCAAGCGACAGGTTGTAAATTTAAGTGAGAAACTTGACTTCCGTCCGTCCCAGCTGTCGCAGTCTAAACACCGCCACTACACGCAACAGAGTTTACTTCCTCCGTAACAGGTTTTGATTCATCTTACAAAAGGATTTTACGTCCCATCAGTGCAGTGCAGATCTCGACATTGACTCCAACTGCAGATTACTATTTCGTGAATTTTATTTTACAACGTTTTGGAAATGTTTGTTGTTTTCTAGGGATCTACAAATCGACTTGTTGAGCAGGGTTCTCTAGAGCAGGCAAGGAAACTTTTATAATTGGTGTGTTCCTTTACTTTAAAAAATGGTAATTGTTGCAAAAATGGTACAAGTGGTGAACTGCTCTCATATAAATTGTATGCTTTTAAAAGTAAGGAAACACTTTGCGGGTAAAAACTGGTAACCTCATTAACGTAAAGGAACACGACTAATACCAAAGAGTGCAGTCCGACTCTACTTTTAGCTCAATGATTGGGACTTCCTAGCATAATAAATCTTACATTACTTTAAACGTACATATCTAGATAAATAAAAGAATATATACATGTGTAAAAATAAAAACACAAAATTCATCTCTATTGGATCGATGGAATGGGTTCAAATGCTAAGGAAAAGATCGGATCTATCACGACTTCCTTTGAATTGGTTCAAATGCTGATGAAACGATCGGATCTTTCACGACTTCCTTCGAATGGGTTCAAATGCTGATGAAAACATCCGATCTTTCACGACTTCATTTGAACCAATGCAAAAGATCCAGTGAAATCATGGCATCTCATGGAACCACTTCCATAAAATTTTGCTGGGTGTATGTTGTGTGGAAAACCTCAATGAAGAATCATAAGATAATAATATTACAAGTAGGTATAAAGTATTTTATTCAACAAACGAAAAATTAATTAATTTGAGTAGTTAATCAAATACTATATTCTTATACATGTGTTTTAGTGAAGAAAATTGGATATTAAATTCGGGTCTAATTACTTACGTAGCTATGTAGCATAGTGGATGCGCCCAACGACAAAAATAAAAAAATCATGTCTCCATTTTAAAAATTTAAAGATGCAAATAGCTTCTAAATATTTCAAATTTTTTGAAACCCTACCTTTTGCAATTTTTTGCGGTTCTTTAGGAGAAATAGGCTTACAAACATGACTAATTTTGGAGAGTTGTATTGAAGTAAAATGGAACAATTAGTTTCCTCTCGTTTATAAAGAAGACTAAATACCAAATTTCAGCAAGTTCGGTATAACAATACCGAAAATCAAGAGGTACGCTTCTATGGGAGATAAAGGAACCCGCGGACCTACACATACTGATAATTCTCTTCTGGAATATGTTATAACCCCATGAAAGACTAAATAAAAAATTTCAGTCTTTTGGTGGGATATTGACGGCACAACCTTCAGAATTACGAAAATCAAGAGGTACCGTTCTATGGGGGCTATATCGAAACGTAGACCTATGAAGACAAATTTCAGTCAGAGGGGCTTTCACCTCCAACAAAGACTAAATACCAAATTTCAGCCAATTTGGTGGTTTGCTGTGGCCACAACCTTCAAAATGCCGAAACGCGGGAGGTACCGTTCTATGGGGGCTATATGAAGGCGTGTACCTATACCGACAAATTTCTGGGAGAAAGTTGTATACCCCCATCGAAGACTAAGTACCAAATTTCAGCCATTTCGGTGTGATAATGAGGCTACAACCTTCAAAATACAGAAAATTGGGTGTAACCGTTCTATGGAGGCTATATGAAGGCGTGGTCCTATACCGACAAATTTCATATGGAACGTTTAATGTCCCAAGTGAAGACCAAATACCAAATTTCAACCATTTCGGTGGATTATTGTGGCCACAACCTTCAAAATACCGAAAATCGGGAGGTACTGTTCTTTGGGGGCTATATGAAGGCGTGGACATATACCAACAAATTTCTTACTTACTTACTTAGCTGGCCTATTACAGAACATTTGTTCCATAGACCGAACTAAGAAAAGATCACCAATTCTCTCTGTTTATTGCTTCGCTTTCTGGAATACCGCGCCGTGTCATCTCTTCATCTACTTGTTTACGCCATTTATTCTTTGGCCTGCCAATTCTGCGTGCACTTCCATGTTGCTCGAATTTATATGCCTTTTAGCGGGTTCATCATCACTCATTCTTATTATATGGCCTAGCCAACGCAATCGCTGCATCTCGATACGTTTAACTATATTGAAGTCGTTGTATAGCAGATACAGCTCGTGGTTCATACGACGTCGATATTCACCGTCAACGCCGATCGGTCCGTAGATCTTTCGAAGAATTTTTCTCTCAAACACGCCAAGCACTGCCTTATCTGCATGCGCAAGTACACATGTTTCGGAACCATACATCAGCACGGGTAGTATCAGTGTTTTGTAAAGCGTTATTTTTGTTTGACGAGATGTGGCTTTGTTTTTAAACTGCTTACTTAAGCCAAAGTAGCGTCTGTTAGCTAATGCAATTATTCTTTTTATTTCACAAATGATGTCGTTTGTTGTGTTTACGGCGGTGCCGAGATAGACGAAGACTTTTACTACCTCAAAATTATAGGAACCAACTTCCACAGTTGGCCCGATCTCTATGGACGCATTGCGCGTCAACACCATCAACATAATCATCCCGCCGTTTAACGCCAGTCCCACTTTAGCGGAGAATCTGCCTACCTTCATAAAGGTATCTGTTACTTCTTTTACTGATCGTCCCTTGATGTCTATATCATCAGCATATGCAAGTAACATGTGGCTATTGGTGTAGATTGTGTCACTTCTTTTGACGTTTGCCTCTCGAATAACCTTTTCCATCAGGATGTTGAAGAGATCACACGAGAGGCTGTCTCCTTGCCTGAAACTTCTTTTGGTACAAAATTCTTCTGAGAGGTTCTTTCCTATTTTAACTGAAGATCTTGTGTCAGTCAGAGTCATTTTAAAAAGCCAAATGAGCTTTGCGGGGATACCAAATTCAGACATGGCTTGGAATACCTTTGAACGTAGCGGGCTGTCGAAGACTGCTTTATAATCGACAAAAAGGTGGTAGGTATCGATCTGCATCTCTTGCGTCTTCTTCAGGATTTGCCGCAGGGTAAATATCTGGACTTGTCAGGTCTAAAGCCGCATTGGTATGGTCCAATTATTTCGTTGACGTTCGCACAATATCCCTGACACTGTCTTGTAGGCGATAGGGAAAAGACTTATGCCCCTATAGTTGGAGCATAAAGTCTTATCTCCATTCTTATGGACGGGACACAGGATGCTCAGGTTCCAATCGTCGGGTACTTGTTCTTCCTGCCAGATGGTGCTAACTAGCTTATAAATACACCTTATCAGCTTGTCGCCTCCGGTTTTAAACAGCTCGGCTGGTAGGCCATCAGCTACTGCTGCCTTATTATTCTTCAGCCGGTTTATTGCTGTCTTTACCTCATCTTGGCCGGGTGGTATACATTCAATACCATTTTCTGGGATTTTATCTGTGGTATCTTCGTCGACTTCGCTACTATTGGATACCAACAGTTTGGAAAAATGCTCTTTCCATATCCTTAGCACACTATCTGTATCAGTTACCAGATTACCTTGCTGGTCTCTACAGGAGGATGTGTCAGTTCCAAAGCCATCAGTTTGATGTTTCACTCTTTGGTAGAGTTTTCGGACTTCATTCTGTCTCCTGTACATTTCGATTTGTTCACACTCCCGCTTTTCCATCTGTCTCTTTTTTCTGCGGAAAAGACATTTCTCCTCTCTCCTTTTCTCCCGATACCTCTCTCGTGCGCTACGCGTTGCTGCTGATTGTAAAGTAGCCCTATATGCCGCATTTTTCTCTTCGGTAGCAGCACGACACTCCTGGTCATATCATGGATTCCTTGGTGAAGGTCTCTGGTATCCAAGTACTGATTTTGCGGCTGTTTGCATGGAGTGGGCAATGTTTTGCCATTGTCCTGATATGTTATCGGGACGAGGAGTGATTTGATTAAGCAGTTGGGCTAGTTGAGTGGAATATGCTGTGGCTATCTGTTGTAATAGCAGCTTACCGATGTCCAACTTCCGTGTTGTCTGTTCGCACTTTGTTTGCTACGTTTAATCTGGTACGTACCTTTGATGCAACAAGGTAGTGGTCCGAGTCTATGTTTGCACCTTGGAACGATCGTACATCCAACACGCTTGATGCATGTCTTCCATCTATCACAACGTGATCAATTTGATTTCTTTTTCTTTGATCTGGTGACAGCCAGGTGCCCTTATGAATATCGAGATGCTTAAATCTGGTACTGCTAACTACCATGTTTCTTGCAGCTGCAAGGTCTATCAGCCTCATACCATTGTCAGATGTTTCACTATGGAGACTGAATTTCCAGACTGTTGGGCCAAAGATATTCTCCTTTCCAATTTTGGCATTAAAATCGCCTAGAATGATTTTAAAGTCATGGGCAGGGCAACAACGGTCATAAGTTTCTTCTAAGCACTCGTAAAATATATCTTTGGTCTGTTCGTCCTTGCCTTCAGTGGGTGCATGAGCGCAAATAAAGCTGATGTTGAAGAATTTTGCTTTTAATCGAATTGCAGCGAGTCTTTCATTCACCGCGGTGAAGCTGGAGACCAGATGTTTTAATCTCCGACCAACTACAATTCCGCACCCAAACTCATGCTTTGTGTCATGGCAGCTATAATACAGTGCGTCACCTTTAGGTGTGACGCCTTTCTCGTTTCATCGTATTTCCTGTATGGCAGTAATGTCGGCCTTGTACTTTTCAAGTACATCTGCCAATGCGTAAACTGCACCTTCTCTATAAAGAGTGCGAACATTTCAGGTGCAGATTCGCAGATCATGGTCCTTAAAACGTTAGCGGGGTTCGTAAACTTTATAGGGGTTTGTTTTTCTTTTCTTTCTTTTTTTTTCATAGTATGCTGTTTTTTTTTTCTAGGGGAGGGTTACTAACCCGACGCCCAAACCCACGTTTTTAAGGTTCTTATGGGTGAACACGCGGCACATGTTAGTTCACTACCTTTAACTGGTGTTAAAGGCAGTTCCCCAGGTGACACCACGGGGAGGTCAGTGTCCACTTGAGATGAAAGAGGGACCAAGATAAATCCTGGGATTGGCATGTTAAAGCCGGTTAGGACCGTTTCTTGGTATCTTCCATCCACTACGTCACCCGAAGTTATGGACCTATACTGACAAAATTTCTGGGAGAAAGTTGTATACCCCCAACGAAGACTAAGTACCAAATTTCAGCTATTTCGGTGTGATAATGAGGCTAAAACCTTTAAAATACCGAAAATCGGGTGGTACCGTTCTATGGGGGCTATAGGAAGGCGTGGACCCATACAAAAAAATTTCAATTGGAACGTTTAATACCCCTAATGAAGACGTAATACCAAATCTCAGCCATTTCGGTGGAATATTGACGCCACAACCTTCAAAATACCGGAAATTGGGAGGTACCGTTCTATGGGAGCTATACTAAAGCGTGGACCTATACCGACTAATTTCTAGGAGAAAGTTGTATACCCCCTTACGAAGCCCAAGTCCCAATTTCAGCCATTTCGGTGTGATAATGAGGCTAAAACCTTCAAAATACCGAAAATCGGGTGGTAACGTTCTATGGGGGCTATATGAAGGCGTGGATATATATACCGACAAATTTCATATGGAACGTTTTATACCCCAAATGAAGACTAAATACCAAATTTCAGCCATTTCGGTGGATTATTATGGCCACAACTTTCAAAATACCGAAAATCAGGAGGTACAGATCTATGGGGGCTATATGAAGGCGTGAAGCTATGTCGACAAATTTCTGGGGGAAAGTTTTATACCTCCAGCGAAGACTAAGAACCAAATTTCAGCCACTACGGTGTTATAATGAGACTAAAACCTTCAAAATACCGAAAATCGGGTGGTACCGTTCAATGGGGGCTATATCAAAACGTGGACCGATATAGCCCATTTGCAATACCAAACATTCTAGGAGTAATATAAACTTCTATACCAAATTGCAAATATATCTTAAAAATTGCGAGCTGTATCTAGATTTGAACAGACGGACGGACAGGCGGACCTCGTTATATGGACTGATCAAGTATATATATACTTTATTGGGCCGCCGATGAATATTTCGATGTATTACAGACCTAATTTATGGTACAAATCTTTGTTCATAGTTGTGGCTATAAACGAATCATACAAAAATTTGTGAAAATCGGCTTGGATTTTTATATTAACTACATTATAGGGCCCAAATTACCTATAATTGGCCAAATATGCATAATGGAGAGATATCAAATTCTGTCCGATTTTCACAAATTTTTGTAGGATTCGGGTTCTTGCCACTACAATGAACCGGTGCAATTTGTTCGTCGATTGGAAAATAATTGTGGTCTGTAGAGCGATTTCCTGAAAATTCGCCTTTAACCCCCATACAAAGTATGTACTATGGAAAAAAGTTCGGTCAGGGGCCCGGTCGGGTTATCGTTAACCGATCATCATATTTTTTTTATAAATCGTTGTTTAGCCACAACAATGAACTGGTCAAGTTTTTCTTCGATTGGATCATAAATGAGGCCTTCAGAGCTTTTTACGTGAAAATTCACGATCACTCTGGTGACACGGGTTAACGTTAACCGATCGCCATAAAATCTCAAATATAAGGTTTTTGGATCAAATGGAAAAAATTAGGTAGTAGACGTTTCAAAACAATTTTTATTATTTTTTAGGGACGCCCTATTGTGTTCATGGCTTAACAGTATCAATCCAATTGAGAGAAAAGATAGGCCTACTATATAAACTAAATCATAGTAAAGCCATTCAAAACTTTTGCTTCATAGCTTCTATGCTTTGCAATAACAAACTTAATAAATTGAAGACCAGTTAATACTTACAATCAAATTTGACTTGAATTCATAAAAAGAACTTTAAAATTAAATAAATTCTCTCAAAAGCCTCATAAAACATTCAACAATTTATAAATAATTGCCTTCGTTAACATTTGCCATTTGGCAAATTCATTTAATTTTCTGTTGCGAAAAAACATCCAAACTTTTAATAACAATTCATTAACACTCAAAAGAATTAACAAAAAGCAACAACAATAGACATTTGTTTTAAACAATGTCTGCACCCTTTTCTAAGAAAAATATGTTAAGCACTCCAAAAAACACATATATTTTTTGTAGCTTATCCATTTCCCAGAAATAATCTAAAGTTAAGAGAGACAGCTTTAAACTTTATGACTTTTTGACTGTTACAATGAGTCCAAACGAAGTGTGGGGATGGGGGGAAGAAGATGATGATGGGTAGCGTTTTTCTAAATGGAGGCGATATGACAACATTTCACCCCTCTGTAACAAATAAATGTGGTTTTACTTCAGGAACCAAATACGTAGCATTCACAATCATGACAACAATGACAGCTTTAGCTTAATGACATTCTCTTCCATAGGAACAACGTAAAAGTACAAAAATAAAACGCAGAAAAAAATGAAAAATAGTTTTTTAACAACAGACCATAAACACTTTCTCTGTCTTTCCAATTTCCATTGTTTGTTTGTATTCAAGATTCGAAACTGTCTAAGGACTCCAACCCATGTAACCGTAATTTTTGTTAGCTAAGACCGTAAAACTTTGTCATTTCATTAGAAAAACCAAACCCCCAGCATTTTTGGAGAAAGACAAACGCAAAAATTTAATGACATCTTTAAGCCTATCGCACTCAGTGCACAGTGGGCACAGAATACCTTCTATAGGTGTTATATTAGACATGAAACATTCAACATCTCTTCGATCAATAAAAGGACCTTTTAAAAGTAATTTATCCAGAAGACCTATAGAAAATGTTATATTTATAGACCTTCTATAGGTCTTCTATAGACAGAACACCTTCCAAAGGCCTTTTATAGACAGAATTTTTTACAGATATTTGATATAAGACCTTGCACAGGTCTTCTATAGATAAAAGATCTTCTACAGGTCTTCCACAGATAGAACAAGTTCTACGAGTCTTCTAAAGATAGCGGACACTTTACAGGTCTTCTGAAGATAGAAGACCTTCTACAAGTCTTCTATAGACAGAAGACCTTCTACAGGTCTTCTAAAAATAGAAGACCCTTAACAGGTCTTTTAAAGATAGAAGACTTTATACAGGTCTTTTAGAGATAGAAGACCTTCTGCAGGTCTTTTAGACATAGAAGAACTTCTACAGGTCTTCTAGAGATAGAATACCTTCAACAGGTCTTTTAGAGTTAGAAGACCTTCTACAGGTCTTCTAAAGATAGCACACCTTAAAGATGGAAGACCTTCTACAGGTCTTCTAAAGATAGAAGACCTTCTACAGGTCTTCGAAAGATAGAAGACTTTATACAGGTCTTTTAGAGATAGAAGACCTTCTGCAGGTCTTTTAGACATAGAAGAACTTCTACAGGTCTTTTAGAGATAGAAGAACTTCTACAGGTCTTCTAGAGATAGAAGACCTTCTACAGGTCTTCTAAAGATAGAAGACTTTATACAGGTCTTTTAGAGATAGAAGACCTTCTGCAGGTCTTTTAGACATAGAAGGACTTCTACAGGTCTTCTAGAGATAGAATACCTTCAACAGGTCTTTTAGAGTTAGAAGACCTTCTACAGGTCTTCTAAAGATAGAAGACCTTCTACAGGTCTTCTAAAGATAGCAGACCCCTAAAGATAGCACACCTTAAAGATGGAAGACCTTCTACAGGTCTTCTAAAGATAGAAGACCTTCTACAGGTCTTCTAAAGATAGAAGACCTTCTACAGGTCTTCGAAAGATAGAAGACCTTCTACAGGTCTTCAATAGACAGGAGACCTTCTAGAGGTCTTCTATAGATAGTACACCTTCTACAGGTTTTCTATAGAGAGAAGAACTTCTACAGGTCTTCTATAGATAGTAGAACTTCTACAGGTCTTCTAGAGATAGAAGACCGTCTACAGGTCTTTTAGAGATAGAAGACCGTCTACAGGTCTTTTAGAGATAGAATACCTTCTACAGGTCTTTTAGAGATAGAAGACCTTCTACAGGTCTTCTAATGACAGAAGACTTTCTACAGGTCTTCTAGAAATATAAGACCTTCTACAGGTATTTTAGAGATAGAAGACCTTCTGCAGGTCTTTTAGAGATAGAAGAACTTCTACAGGTCTTCTAGAGATAGAATACCTTCAACGGGTCTTTTAGAGTTAGAAGACCTTCTACAGGTCTTTTAGAGATAGAAGACCTTCTACAGGTCTTCTAAAGATAGCACACCTTAAAGATGGAAGACCTTCTACAGGTCTTCTAAAGATAGAAGACCTTCTACAGGTCTTCGAAAGATAGAAGACTTTTTAGAGGTCTTCTATAGATAGAACACCTTCTACAGGTTTTCTATAGAGAGAAGAACTTCTACAGGTCTTCTATAGATAGTAGAACTTCTACAGGTCTTCTAGAGATAGAAGACCTTCTACAGGTCTTGTAGAGTTAGAAGACCTTCTACAGGTCTTTTAGAGATAGAAGACCTTCTACAGGTCTTCTAAAGATAGCAGACCCCTAAGGATAGCACACCTTAAAGATGGAAGACCTTCTACAGGTCTTCTACAGATAGAAGACCTTCTACAGGTCTTCTAAAGATAGAAGACCTTCTACAGGTCTTCGAAAGATAGAAGACCTTCTACAGGTCTTCGAAAGATAGAAGACCTTCTACAGGTCTTCAATAGACAGGAGACCTCTAGGACTTCTATAGATAGTACACCTTCTACAGGTTTTCTATAGAGAGAAGAACTTCTACAGGTCTTCTATAGATAGTAGAACTTCTACAGGTTTTCTAGAGATAGAAGACTTTCTACAGGTCTTCTAGAAATATAAGACCTTCTACAGGTATTTTAGAGATAGAAGACCTTCTGAGGGTCTTTTAGAGATAGAAGAACTTCTACAGGTCTTCTAGAGATAGAAGACCTTCTACAGATCTTTTAGAGATAGAAGACCTTCTACAGGTCTTCTATTAAAGATAGCAGACCCTAAAGATAGAAGACCTTCTACAGGTCTTCTAAAGATAGAAGACCTTCTAGAGGTCTTCTAAAGATAGAAGACCTTCTGCAGGTCTTCTATAGATAGAAGACCTTCTACAGGTTTTCTATAGAGAGAAGAACTTCTACAGGTCTTCTAGAGATAAAAGACCTTCTACAGGTCTTCTAGAGATAGAAGACCTTCTACAGGTCTTCTATAGATAGAAGACCTTTTACAGGTCTTCTAGAGATAGAAGACCTTCTACAGGTCTTCCACAGATAGAAGAACTTCTACAGGTCTTCTAAAGATAGACCATTTACAGGTCTTCTATAGATAGAAGACCTTCTACAGGTATTCTATAGAGAGAAGACCTTCCACAGATCTTCTGTACATAGAAGACCTTCCACAGGTCTTCTGTACATAGGTCTTCTATACAGGTATTCTATACATAAAAGACCTTCCACAGGTCTTCTATACATAGAAGACCTTCCAGAAGTCTTTTTTACATAGAAGACCTTCTACAGGCCCAGAGTTTTCTTTCGTATCAATGATATCAGGATTTAAACCCAATAGCATGACTCCGTTGTATTTCCTTGCTTCTTCTTTCATTTATATATTTCCACCCTTCCAATCTCCATTTATTGCCCATTGTGCACAATATGCGCCTGGCTGCACTCCCACTGTTAGCCCCCAACAGTGTCTGTTGTCAAGTAAGTATTACGTTAATAAGCCCACTTAATAACAACTCAGACATTTGCCAGGTGAGACGTGCGACATGAGGAATTTGGCTTTTCCAAGAGGCTTGACACTTCGCAAGTGGCGATGGAGTGGGGGGAGAGAAATGTTAACAGACCAGCTAAAGTATTTTGTTTCTTTTATTTAACATGGCCTTTGATTAATGATCTGTTGGAATTTTTGGCTGTCATAGCGCCTGCAACAGCTTTTCATTTGCAATGATGATGGACTTTAAATTAAATGTGGTGGAGGAGGTGGTAAGGGTGAGGAAGGATACAAGAAGACAAGAAGCATATTTTTTGTTTTAAATTTAAGGGCATTATAACTTTAATCGGTTAAGTTGAACGTTTTTATACCCTCCAACCTAGTATGGAGGCTGTATTAGATCGATCAGACCATGTTCGTCCGTTGTAATCACTCTAGCGTCCGCAATAATTGAGCTAGAACGCTATATTTTGCAATTTATATAGGCAGGTAGAGTTCGAATATGGTGTATGTCGGTCCAGGTTTAGGTTTTGAGGATTTTAGCTGCATTTTTGTGTCCCACCTAGCTATAATTTTACATTTGAGATTCATAGTGGTACCAGAATATCTTCAACAAAAATTGTCAACAATCGGTACCTCCCGGTTTTCGGTATTTTCGGATTTTAGCTTAAATTTTTAACCGAACTGGCTATAATTTACGATTTAAAAATTGTCAACATAAGTCTATGTTTTGTTATTGCCCCCATATGGTACCTCCCGATATTTTGGTATTTTGAGAATTTTAGCTGCTTTTTTATCCGAAGTAGCTGTAATTTAACATTTGTAGTAGTCACAAGACTTCTCCACCAAAAAATTGTCAACAAGGTCCATGGTTTGGTATAGCCCCCATATAAGGGCACCTCCCGATTTTCGGTATTTTCCTTCAACTCGTCAATAAAGACTCCCTAGCTCGTCTGTAAAGACTTCCTTCAGTTCGTCTATAAAGATTCTCTTCAGCTCGTCTATAAGGAGTCCCTTCCGCTCTTCTATGAAGACTTCCTTCAGCTCGTCTATATAGACTCCATTTAGCTCGTCTATATAGACTCCCTTCAGCTCGTCTATATAGACTCCCTTCAGCTCGTCTATATAGACTCCCTTCAGCTCGTCTATATAGACTCCCTTCAGCTCGTCTATACAGACTCCCTTCAGCTCGTCTATATAGACTCCCTTCAGCTCGTCTATACAGACTCCCTTCAGCTCGTCTATATAGACTCCCTTCAGCTCGTCTATAAAGACTCCCTTCAGCTCGTCTATAAAGACTCCCTTCAGCTCGTCTATAAAGGCTCCCTTCAGCTCGTCTATAAAGACTCCCTTCAGCTCGTCTATAAAGACTCCCTTCAGCTCGTCTATAAAGACTCCCTTCAGCTCGTCTATAAAGACTCCCTTCAGCTCGTCTATAAAGACTCCCTTCAGCTCGTCTATAAAGACTCCCTTCAGCTCGTCTATAAAGACTCCCTTCAGCTCGTCTATAAAGACTCCCTTCAGCTCGTCTATAAAGACTCCCTTCAGCTCGTCTATAAAGACTCCCTTCAGCTCGTCTATAAAGACTCCCTTCAGCTCGTCTATAAAGACTCCCTTCAGCTCGTCTATAAAGACTCCCTTCAGCTCGTCTATAAAGACTCCCTTCAGCTCGTCTATAAAGACTCCCTTCAGCTCGTCTATAAAGACTCCCTTCAGCTCGTCTATAAAGACTCCCTTCAGCTCGTCTATAAAGACTCCCTTCAGCTCGTTTATAAAGACTCCCTTAAGCTCGTCTATAAAGACTCGTCAATAAGGACTCCCTTCAGCTCGTCTAAAAAGACTGCCTTCAGTTCGTCTAAAAAGACTCCATTCAGCTTGTCTATAAATATTCCCTTCAGCTCGTTTATAAAAACTGCCTTCAGTATTCTGAAGTGCTTTACCGATTATGTTATATTATGAAAATAAATTAATTTCAGGTTAGAATCCCAGTTGTTTCTATTATTCATAAGATATTTTTTTTCTTCCAAGTCCATAATCCACGCTTAAGTAACATTCACAAAGAAATCTTCCTTTGATTACATCAAAGAAAATGTTCTCTTGTGAAATATTAAAAAAAAACAAAGGAAATAAAATTACTGCCTATTTGAAATTTTAATTAAAGTTAATGCACACATATGAGCGGTCATGGGGATTAATATAACGAAAAGGAATATAACAGTTTTTTTTTCTGCAAGTAAACAAAAAAACCTTAAGAAAAACAAATCCCTGAAATAATTTGCTCGTTTTTTTCTCTCTCAACAAAGAGAATAAGAAATTAATTTGGACTTAACACAAACAAGTGAAGACTAATGTCAGGGTAAGCTATAGCAATATGAACAAAAAGCAAAGGAACTGCACAAAAAGTGGCTACGAATCTTAATTAAAAGACACGTTTAACTATTTATTACCTGAGAGACGCAACAGTCGTCCCATATATTAAAATGCTTTGTTTCTTTCACACCATCGTCGCACATTACTTTTGACATTGCCACGGCAACATTAGAAAATAAATTCCAATCCCCAAGGATGTACAGAAATGAAATTTTACGTTTTTTTTTGTAGTTGCAGTTGCTGTTGTTATTGTTGTTTATTTCTCTCTATTCCCCAGCAACAGTTCTGCATTTGGTCATCATCTGGTAGTGGGTTGTGGGTGCTTAAAGAAGAAAAATAGTATAATTATGTTTTAGGAAATACGAATTTACTCAAAGAAAAATTGTAAGCTACGAAAAGTAAGTTATAATTAAAACAATTGGCTAATATTACACTATCACAGTTTATAGTTTATAATAAAGGGAGTATCATTTGTCTACTTAAAACTTTGCATCATCTTTTTTGTATAATAACAACTAAATGTGCTCCGTTCAGGCTGGTCATCATCTCCCTTCCGGCTGGTCTTCAGTTTGTCTATAAAGCAGTGTCGTCCTAGAATTTCCATCAATGGTTTAGTATGTGTGTTTATTGTTTGTTTTCATTCACTTACACTGTAAGTGAGAGAGAAACAAATGCAAAAACAACTCAGTGGACGCCCTCACTATACTGTCTTTGCAAAGAAGCGCGTCCCTGCTATAAAGACTCCTTTTAGGCTGACCTACAAAGACTAACTTCAGGTTGTCGTTTCTAATTGCTTCCACAATCATCCCAGAAGGGACAAAAGAGAGTTCGCTAATATCAATGAGCACATATCAAACTCATATTTGCTCATTGATATGGGATCTACTTTTTATCGCCGAGTCGAAATGGCGTGTTTTCAGAGACCACTTGCAGAGAAGTTTTAAATTGTTGAAATTCTCAGGAAATGTCGCCAACATTACGGTATAAAGACTCCCTTCAGCTCGTCCGTAAAGACTCCCTTCAGCTCGTCCGTAAAGACTCCCGTCAGCTCGTCCATAAGGACTTCCGTCAGGTCGGCTATAAATGCTGTCTTCAGCACATCTATAAAGACTCCCTTCAGCTGGTCTATAAAAACTCTCTTCAACTCTTCTATAAAGACTACCTTCATCTCGTCTATAAAAACTCATTTGAGCTCGCCTAAAGACTTCTTTCAGCTCGTCAATAAAGACTCCCTTCAGCTTCACTTCAGCTCGTCAAAAAAGACTCCCTTCAGCTTTACTTCAGCTTGTCGATAAAGACTCCCTCCAGCTCGTCTATAAAAAATCAGCTACCCTTCAGCTCCTCTATGAAGACTTCCTTCAGCTTCACTTCAGCTTGTCTATAAAGACTCCCTTCCGCTTCACTTCTGCTCGTCTATAAAGACTCCCTTCAGCTTCACTTCTGCTCGTCTATGAAGACCTCCTTCAGCTTCCCTTCAGCTCGTCTATGAAGACTCCCTTCAGCTTCACTTCTGCTCGTCTATGAAGATTTACTTCAGCTTCCCTTCAGCTCTTCTATGAAGACTTCCTTCAGCTTCCCTTCAGCTCGTCTATAAAGACTCCCTTCAGCTTCCCTTCAGCTCGTCTATAAAGACTCCCTTCAGCTTCACTTCAGCTCGTCTACAAAGACTCCCTTCAGCTTCACTTCTACTCGCCAATAAAGACTCCCTTCAGCTTGTCTATAAAGACTCCCTCCAGCTCGTCTATAAAAAATCAGCTACCCTTCCTTCAGCTTCCCTTCAGCTACTCTATAAAGACTCCCTTCGGCTTCACTTCAGACATCCTTCAGCTTCCCTTCAGCTCGTCTATAAAGACTCCCTTCAGCTTCACTTCAGCTCGTCAATAAAGACTCGCTTCAGCTTGTCTATAAAGACTCCCTCCAGCTCGTCTATAAAAATCAGTTTCCCTTCCTTCAGCTTCCCTTCAGCTCCCCTATGAAGACTTCTTTCAGCTTCACTTTAGTTTGTCTATAAAGACTCCCTTCGGCTTCACTTCTGCTCGTCTATGAACACTTACTTCAGCTTCCCTTCAGCTCGTCTATGAAGACTTACTTCAGCTTCACTTCAGCTCGTCTATTAAGACTTCCTTCAGCTTCACTTCAGCTCGTCTATAAAGACTCCCTACAGCTTCACTTCAGCTCGTCTATAAAGACTCCCTTCAGCTTCACTTCAGCTCGTCTATAAAGACTCCTTCAGCTTCACTTTAGCTCGTCTATAAAGACTCCCTTCAGCTTCACCACAGCTCGTCTATAAAGACTCCCTTCAGCTTCACTTCAGCTCGTCTATAAAGACTCCCTTCAGCTTCACTTCAGCTCGTCTATAAAGACTCCCTTCAGCTTCACTTCAGCTCGTCTATAAAGACTCCCTTCAGCTTCACTTCAGCTCGTCTATAAAGACTCCCTTCAGCTTCACTTCAGCTCGTCTATAAAGACTCCCTTCAGCTTCACTTCAGCTCGTCTATAAAGACTCCCTTCAGCTGCACTTCAACTCGTCTATAAAGACTCCCTTCAGCTGCACTTCAGCTCGTCTATAAAGACTCCCTTCAGCTGCACTTCAGCTCGTCTATAAAGACTCCCTTCAGCTGCACTTCAGCTCGTCTATAAAGACTCCCTTCAGCTGCACTTCAGCTCGTCTATAAAGACTCCCTTCAGCTGCACTTCAGCTCGTCTATATAGACTCCCTTCAGCTGCACTTCAGCTCGTCTATAAAGACTCCCTTCAGCTGCACTTCAGCTCGTCTATAAAGACTCCCTTCAGCTGCACTTCAGCTCGTCTATAAAGACTCCCTTCAGCTGCACTTCAGCTCGTCTATAAAGACTCCCTTCAGCCGCACTTCAGCTCGTCTATAAAGACTCCCTTCAGCTGCACTTCAGCTCGTCTATAAAGACTCCCTTCAGCTCGTCTATAAAGACTCCCTTCAGCTGCACTTCAGCTCGTCTATAAAGACTCCCTTCAGCTGCACTTCAGCTCGTCTATAAAGACTCCCTTCAGCTGCGCTTCAGCTCGTCTATAAAGACTCCCTTCAGCTGCACTTCAGCTCGTCTATAAAGACTCCCTTCAGCTGCACTTCAGCTCGTCTATAAAGACTCCCTTCAGCTGCACTTCAGCTCGTCTATAAAGACTCCCTTCAGCTCGTCTATAAAGACTCCCTTCAGCTCGTCTATAAAGACTCCCTTCAGCTCGTCTATAAAGACTCCCTTCAGCTGCACTTCAGCTCGTCTATAAAGACTCCCTTCAGCTGCACTTCAGCTCGTCTATAAAGACTCCCTTCAGCTGCACTTCAGCTCGTCTATAAAGACTCCCTTCAGCTGCACTTCAGCTCGTCTATAAAGACTCCCTTCAGCTGCACTTCAGCTCGTCTATAAAGACTCCCTTCAAGCTGCACTTCAGCTCGTCTATAAAGACTCCCTTCAGCTGCACTTCAGCTCGTCTATAAAGACTCCCTTCAGCTCGTCTATAAAGACTCCCTTCAGCTCGTCTATAAAGACTCCCTTCAGCTCGTCTATAAAGACTCCCTTCAGCTCGACTATAAAGACTCCCTTCAGCTCGTCTATAAAGACTCCCTTCAGCTCGACTATAAAGACTCCCTTCAGCTCGTCTATAAAGACTCCCTTCAGCTCGTCTATAAAGACTCCCTTCCGGCTGGCCTTCAGCTGGTCTATAAAGACTCCCTTCCGGCTGGCCTTCAGCTGGTCTATAAAGACTCCCTTCCGGCTGGCCTTCAGCTGGTCTATAAAGACTCCCTTCCGGCTGCCCTTCAGCTCGTCTATAAAGTCTCCCTTCAGCTTCACTTCAGTTTGTCTATAAAGACTCCCTTCGGCTTCACTTCTGCTCGTCTATAAGGACTCCCTTCACTTCAGCTCGTTTATAAAGATTCCCTTCCGGCTGGTCTTCAGGTCGTCTATGAAGACTCCTTTCCCGATGGCCAGGCTTTTAGCTCTTCTACAAAGACTCACTTCAGGCGAGGCCTTCAGCTCGTCTACAAGAGCTCCTTCAGACTAGCCTCGTCTACAAAACTTCCTCAGACTTGTCTTCAGCTCGTCTATAAAGACTGATTTCAGACTGGCCTTTAGCCTTCATCTCGTCTATAAATGCTGCTTTCAGACAGGCATTTAGCTCGCCTATGAAGACTGCTTTCAGTCTGGCCTTTAGCCTTCACATCGTCTACAAAGACTCCCTTAAGTCCTAATGGTATGTCTATAAAGGCCACCTTCAGGCTGGCCATCATCTATAAATATTGCTTTAAGGCCTTTCCGTCGTCAATAAGGCTGCCTTCAGGCTTGCTTTTAAGTCGCCTTTAAGGAATACTTCATGTTACGATTCAGCTCACCTATGAAGACTGGTCGTCTATCTACCTCGTCTATAAAGATCACTTTCTGTCTAGCCTTTAGCTTGTCTTTAAAGACTCCCTTCTACCGTTGTTTGTTCCCAGCAACCTACCTGCTTGAAAAATACCTAAGTACATACATTACACTTTAAAATATTTCACCTTTCATATTCCCCAAAGACCACTAATTTTACGCATAAATTATTTGATTAATTATTTTGCCATGTTGAAGCATCGTTTTTTGGAGGGTAGTGTTAGTGTTTTAAGGTAAGGTCACATTAGGCAAATATTTGCTTTAAATTTGTTTCCTCATATTTGCCCAAACAAATGTGAATTTCATGCAAATTTTTGTTTGCGTTCACATTAGAGGCAAATATTTGGCCTATTTTGTTTACCCAAACAGTGACAAATAACGCAACGGGCAAACATGTTTGCCATGTGTTCACATTTGAAAAAATATTTTCACCCAAAAACTGTTTGAGCAAACTGTCGACAAACATAAATTTATTTGGACTAGAAAAATAGAAAGAGAGAAATAAAAAAAATATGGCGTTTCGTTTATTGTTTGTTGTGGAGAATGGGAATAAAATGAGTGCCTTGTCGGAATGAGCTTATTTGCGTATTGTTGCGAATGTATGTACATACATATGTATGTATATGATGGCACATTGACAATGTGCTTTGGAAAATTATTTTTATTAACAGCTTTTAATTTTTAGTTTGCAATGTAATGTTTTCAAAACCAAAAAAGGATTTTTTGTGTTAATTTATTAAAATTGACAGATAACACGGTGCACCTGAATCAATTTGGAATGGAAAGTGCTTACACCTGGGAAGTTTCTTGGATTTTGAAACTACAATGTTCAATGAAATCAAAAAACAAAAAATCACTTGAGCGATATTTAAATATGTCGCGGTCAAAGTTCACATTTTTTGGGTCTTTATAGGCGTTCAAGATTTAGCTTGGAAACCGCAAGTGAAAATGTAGCATTGAAAATTCTATACACGATTGACCATTATGACTTTTTCCTATTGTTTACAATGTTTGAGATATAGAAGTTCAAATTGGGACAATGCACTGACTACATCGACTGCTTATAACTGCATGTGACTGCAATGTCACAATTTAAAGTTATATATCTCAAGAAATATTACAATCTAGGAAAAAATTACAAAAGTTGTAGAGAATATGCACAGCTATAAGATTACCTCTAGTCCAATTTCTTAAGACTTCAAGCAAAATCCTTGAAGAGAATTTGCATTCAACGTCTTCTTTGCTCCCATTTCGATAGGACTTGCTGTTTCCAAGCAAAATGAAAAACATAAAAAACCCCAAAAAATAGGAACTTTAAACGGCAACGCGTTTCAGAATCCACGAAACTTCCCAGGTGTAAGCACCTACCATTTAAATTTGGTTGAGGCGCACCGTGATAAAGATGTAGTTTTTTTTTTTTTTTTTTGTAAAAATTGGCCGACTTCTTGAAGACAATAGACACTAAAAAATAAATCCACGAAGTAGTACAATAATAACCAAAATAATTATTTAATTGTAATGCAAGCATTGAAATCAATGTTCATGGGATTTTTGCAGTCCCACTGACTAAATTTAGAAATATTTTCTCTAATTATGAAGTTTTCCAAAATAGGTTTGGATAGCGGTATTCTACTTCCAAGACATCCATCAACGATAAATTCCACAATAAAATTTCGCGTTTTGCCTCTTCTATTTTCCGTTATAACAACAGCTCGGCTATTCCTATACCTAACAAATCTACACCTAAAATGTTATCAAATTTGGTCCAGAAAATTCGGAAAAATTGATTTTGGGCATCATTCAGTATCAGAGAATACATACACACCTACATACATATATAAATCCCTCACCTTTCAATTTTTTATTTGTTTATTAATTAAATATTCGCTTTGTATTATATATTTACAAGTAATGTTAACTTTTTTATATTCATAATATGTTTTTAGTAGGTGACAACAATGTGTTTCAGCAGATATTTGCCCTTGTTTGCTCTTACAAAACTTTTGTAAGACCAAATAAATATTTGCACAAAAGAGTGAAAAATATTTGCTTAAGAGTGTTCACATTATGGGCAAACTGGAAAATTTTTTGTTTGCTGGCAAATGGTTTTGTTTCCCCAAAATCAGCTGTTTTCTTGTTTGCCCTTGAAAAATATTTGCTGGTCAGATTGAAGCAAACAAATATTTGTCATTTTTCGGCAAATATTTGCCTAATGTGACCCTACCTTTAGTTATGGCTTGTGGCATGGCCGTTGTAACACCATTTGCAAAGTATGCTTACAATGTGGTGTTTTGTTTTTGGATATTAGGTGCAACAGTATGTACGCATAAATATTCGCTATACCATGCTACTTATATGCTTAACAGGGGAATGGAATAAAGGGAGTTTGGGTTTTTATGTTTGTGCCTCATTTATTTTAATATTCGCGTGGCACGCACGTATTATCTTTCTTCTTCTCTATTGGTCTCAAAGGTTTTAAACAAAATTATAATTAGTTTTATTTTTTTTTCTGTTACACATTTTTTTTAATTTTTAAAACATTTTCAAGCTTTCGTTCTTTTTCTTCATTCACTTTCACAAGCCATTAATCTATCAAATAAAATGGACTTTCTGGTAATATTATCGTTGGTACATTATTTTGACAAATTTCTTTAAGAGATCTTGAAATGTTTATTTGTTGAAGGAATTTACTAAATTAAACACAATGTAAAATGTATGTTTTTGCATGATAATAAATGTCGAGAACGTATACATAAAACTGTTTTCGTGGTAATATTAAACAATTTATTTATTTTAAAGAAAAATATCTGTCAAATTAGTCGTTGTTAATTGGTGTTAATTAACGACATGGAAAACAAGTAACGAAAGGGTATGTTGTCGAGTACATTTTTCGATAATTATTAAAATGTCTTCTTCGGGCTAGGTCAGAAGAAAACGAATAACGAAAGGATCGATTTTGGGTCTACTATATGTACTGCGACACAAGCCTTGATTGAACAATGTTTGTATGAAATGATTTGACTCTTTTTTATCAGCTGAGAGCACTGCTAAAATCTTCAAAATGTATCCAATTGTGTACCAGCATTAAACATCGTTATGTTATGTTCTTCTTTTTGTCTGTTTAACTCAAGATGGAGCTCACAGTAGTGAAGATAGGAATTTTCCGAAAATGTTCAGTTTTTATAAACTTTCATACGGGCAAAATGTACATCATCTGGGATCGTTTTTAAATTTTTGGCAACATGCTGTGTATGCGGCTCTAGTTACAATGGTACACTTTTTTCAAGGCCATGTCCATACTTCCAAAGAAATCGCTCCAAAAATTAAAAATAAAACAAGTAAGAAAGTATCAGTCAGCTGTGTTGGCGGAGATATACCCTCAGCCACTGACAAAAAAACCAAAACCGAACACAATAATTATGCCGTATATAAAATATATTGATTTTGTATCACAGTTTGCCTTAAAATCTGTTGATACCGTAATGTGGGGCTATACCAAATCATTGACATATACCAAACATTTTTAGTAACCAAACTTCTTCATAAAGGACTCGAAATATTAAATTACGTTAAACTAAGTTTGAAAGAAATGTTTGAAAAAAAAATTTTGAGTTATCATGCAAAATAGCTATTTTAGTACGTACCGGGAGGGTTTTGGTGCTTGGACCATAATCTCAGGAAGTATTGACTTACTCCGGAAAAATACCCAGCGAAAAGTTTGCCTCCAAAGAGGCAGTTAAATGATATGTACAAGTGATTTGGAAGTGCATCAAATTATGCATTTCCACTCATGATTTTTACAAGGGAGTGACCCCGGAAAGAGGCACTCCATTGCACCGCATTTTAACTGACCCTTTGGCATTGCATTTTAACTGAACCTTTGGCACTGCATTTTAACTGACCCTTTGGGGTAGAATAGGAGGCAGTCCAGAGCACGTGTTTTGAATAACAAAATAAAATGCATTTATTATTTGTGTAAAACAAAAATATTAATAACTTTATTAAATTAACACAAATTATGAAAAAAAGTTAAGACGATCCGACAGGAGCTCTTAAACTTCACTTTATCCGAATTTTGTGTGGGTGTTATGTCACCCGATTACGGCACGTCATCATTAAATGATCACCCTAATTCAGGGTTGCATTTTGATCATATGTTTCAAGACAAGTTTCGTTGAAATTCGAGTTTTGTTTGTTGTCAACCCTGAACTCAACGAAAAATGGACAACGAAGAACGAACACTTGCACGAAGGCTGCATTGCGAAAATTTTTCCATCGCAGAAACACCGAAGTGGCCAATTCTAACTATTGCATAATTCGCAAATCAAAGTCATACTTGGAAAAATTCCAAGTAGAATTAGACTTTATAACTTGTCTATTTCTTTCTTTTGTGCACAAGTTGTCCTTAGCAATACGGTGAGTAAAGGAAACAACATATGTCTCCAGCAACAAAAAGCGATTTTTGGTGGAAATGCAATTTATTAAATTTTCGCGAATTTTCAGGAAATTTCAACTGGATAACGGTACCGACCGCGTGGTAATCTGGATCTAGGTACACGTTGCCAGTGGAGCACCACTTGTCAGCGACCGGATTGCAATATCATTTTTTTTTTGCAATTGTTCATTGCTCGCCAATTGGAAACTACAAACTTTTACACCTGCTTGGGGACACTTGTGCAAAAATTCAAGAATAATTTTAGCGACAACACTAAATCGGCTCCGAGAAATACATGCTGCCAACTTTGTATTCCCAACCGATGAACATTCTTGAATTAGCCACTTTCGGTCACCACCAGCTGCAACACTTATTTGCAATAAACATTTTGCCCTGGAAAGAAGTTTATTTTTCGTCCGTTTTGAGCAAAACCACATAACAATTAACAGCCCTGTCGAACAAGAAACACTGTGTGGTGCAGACGTGTAAAGAAGTTGACATTCGGGACGTATAAAAAGGAGAAATAATTGCATAACTAGTTCGCAAATTATCACTTTGTTCGCCGCCTGCAAATTATCGACCATCGTACTCAACCATAACCAATCTTGGTCTCAGTTCGATCCCTGCATGTGGAAATAACGCAACACAGGTTAACACGTGTCTGATTGTGTGCTACCAGAAGTCATTTATATGACCATACAAATCCATCAACCGACAAGCGGCTCAAACAAAGTGAAGAAAATTTATTAAACATCACCCGACGGTGTCCAGTGGATTAAAGTTTTAACGTTCCCGAAGTGTTTTTATGTTCATTTAACCGAAATCTTACCACCCCTTCTACCAGCGACAGTCTGTGGTCTCAACGGCAGTACAACCTTGAATTGTTTAAGTGATCAACCAGTGGTGTGCATTTTATCTGATAAAACAACTTCATCAGTGAAACCTTTGCCATGCCATTATTGCGGCATCTAAAGTGTGCAGAAAAGATGACTATGATATAAAGTGCGAATCGTCTAATCACCACACCATCTCATCACATTCCATAATCACCATAAAACCAGCAAGATAAACCTCCATACAATAGCCTAAGTTTTCATCATCCATCGCCATAGAACCAACATCACCATCAAAACAACCAACATTTATTTATTCGATCCAACCAAACTACACACCAACCTGAAGACAACACATGTTCGTGTAAACAGTGGCGAATTCGATCGAGCCCATTTCAGTTCGAGATAAATGTCACCACTTTTGTTGGAGTTTCCAGTTCATCACATCGTGTTTTAACACAGCTTTTCACCTCATCATCTGCATTCTCAGACATCCACCAATCCAGATAATTACCATCATACTCCGCCTTCCGGAATAAGCAGAAACTAACAGTCATATAGCATCATAATCACATCGACAAGTCTCATCATAGACACCCTCATCATCAATCCATAGTCTTCAGCTAACAATTCAAAGCAATTCAAAACCGTAAGTCGAAATGAAAACTAACAAGATAAAGGACTTAAGTTTTGTTGTGGTCATATCCTAATTCCATATGGCCCGCACAATAAGGTCCTATATTTAACTCTGATATTTAATATACATTTCAATCAAAAACTAATACCCTTTATCTAGCAATAAGTTTTCATTTCACTGATATTGGATAAAAAGTCTCCAAACTTGTTTCGGTGATAAACTGAAGCAGAGTTTTAGGCTTTTTTGTTAAAATTATTTGTCATAACGATTATCAAATCTTAAGAATCTTTCACATTTTTTTTTTTAATAACGTGATTATCATATTATTTCTTATACGGCCATATGATATATACATTACATTATATATCATACATTATACATTTGTTGAATTATAAATTAACTTTATTCATATACATCGTTAACAACCTAGTTGGTTTACCATTGATATTTCATACCTTTGTAAATAATACTGTCATATTGACAGAAACTGTCGACTATACGAGCTCGAATAGGTTGAGACAGGGATCAGTTTATTCCATTTTAATTGTAGAAGTGCAAATTGCACAGTAGATGGCAATTAAAAAGGGTGTTTTTAAAGAATATTTTGAATCAAATACCTACAAAAATTATAACTTATTTACATTAACCTTGGTGATAACTATATTTGATATCAAATCTTGAACATGTTTATACTTATATAACAATATAGTGAATATTTTTGTGCACAGTGG
This sequence comes from Musca autumnalis, assembly GCF_047663935.1. Classification (NCBI taxonomy): domain Eukaryota; kingdom Metazoa; phylum Arthropoda; class Insecta; order Diptera; family Muscidae; genus Musca; species Musca autumnalis. The sequence goes on along the minus strand of NW_027411644.1, from coordinate 202,105,035 downwards.
CACAAATGGGAATGGCATACAGAATTAAATTTGAATTTTGTATGTATCATGAAGTGAAGTAAAATTAAATCTCGTTAATGAATTTAGTAATATATTATCCTTTAGATAATAAACAACGATTATAATAATTATTCCTAAGCGTTATTGATATCTGTTATAACTTATTGTTATAAAATAAATATGAATTGAAGCTTTGAAATTTAACATTATGAGGTTCTAATTTGTTAACATAAGGTAATGTAGAGGTTATCCAGCCAAGGTACAGATTTTGGGAGTCATCATCATTGATGAGGCTCATTGGGGATTTGTGTAGAAATCCATTGGGAGGGCAAGGTAACCCAACCAACACCTTGGGTACCAAACAAACAACGGCAACAACAAATCTTTTAATTTTAAAATAAGCGTTTCTTTTATGAACGTGTGAATTGATAATGAATCAATATTTTTGTTTATGGCTAGTCAGGAGTGGCCACTGAGCTAGACCGAATTTCTTCAATGGCAAGTGTATACCAGCGACATCTTGGTATGCCTTATTCCCCATTACACTCCGTCCTAGTTACATAACATGGGAGGTACCAGAAGAAGTGGACCGATATAGTCCATATTCCAACCTGATACATGACTGGATGAAATAATATGATGTGTAAAGTCCGCACCAATCAGAAACTCCCTGCGAGAATTACTTGCGGATTTGCCATTTTGGTTGGTGCGTCAGGGTTTCTTGGAACTTTTAAGCCAATATCTCAGGAAGTATGGACCTGCGCAAGAACAAAATTGTAACGCCGTGAAGGGAGCCGTAAGGACAACTAACTGAAATAAATTTCAAAACGATCCGAGAGGAGCTCTTAAACTTCACTTTAATCGAATATTGTGTGGGAGGTACCCAAAGGAGTGGACCAATATATTCCGCATACGAACCCGATCTATATCTAGAAGGAATAATTTGATGTGCAAAGTTTGTACCAAATCGATTGCTCCCTTCGAGAGTTATCGTTCACACCATTTTACAGACAAATTTTGAACTTTTGTAGGGAAGGCACCCGAAAGAGTGGACCGATATGGCCCATCTACGAACTTAAACTTAGTTTGGACAAAATATTACGATACCCACAATTGGGTTCGAATCAGTTGATCCAATCGAGAGTTATCGTACGCACCATCCAAACAGACGGATAGACAGACGGACGGACATGGCTAAATCGACTCCAAATTGTCTGAAACGAATTTCGCCCAAACATACTTGGGGTCTAAAATCGTTATTTCGATGAGGCACATTTTTGGTCGTATCAAAGTGTATATACCCCTTCTAGCCTAAAGGCGGAGGGTATAAAAAAACAAGTACGAATGGAGTTAAGTTCGGCCGGGCCGAACTTGCTATACACTCCACCACGAGTTGTATTGTCGTAAAATGGAACAATTACCTTCAAAATACCGAAATTCCGGAGGTTCAGTCATTTCGGTCGGATATTGAGGTTACAACCTTCAGAATTACAAAAATCGGGAGGTACCGTTCTATGGGGGCTATATCGAAATCTGTACCTATACCGTCGAATTTCAATCGGAAAGGTTTTTACCTCCATCGTGGATTAAATACCAAATTTCAGCCATTTCGGTGGGTTATTGTGGCCACATCCTTCAAAATACCGAATATTGGGAGGAGGTACCGTTCTATGGGGGCTATAAGAAGGCGTGGACCACTACCGACAAATTTATGGGGTGAAAGTTGTATACCCCCAACAAACACTAAACACCAACTTTCAGCCATTTCGGTGGGTTATTGTGGCCACATCCTTCAAAATACGGAAAATCAGTAGGTACAGTTCTATGGGCACTATATTATGGCGAGGACCTATACCGACAAATTTAGAGAGGAAAGTTGAATACCCCAAACAAGGACTAAATGCCAAATTTCACCCATTTCGATGGGTTATTGTGGCCACAACTTTCAAAATAACGAAAATCTGGAGGTATCGTTCTATGGGGGCAATATTAAGGCGTGGACCTGTACCTGGCCAAAACTTTCAAAATAACGAAAATCGGGAGGTACCGTTCTATGGACATAAGTCCACGTTTTGGTATAGCCCACATATAACGGTACCCCCCGATTTACGGTATTTTGACGTTTTTAGCTACATTTTCAGACCGATGTAGCTATAATTTGACGTTTAGGGTTCTTAAGTGTCAATAAACCTATATAACAAAAGTTGTGGACCTGTACCTGGCCACAACTTTCAAAATAACGAAAATCGGGAGGTACCGTTCTATGGGGGCTAGATTAAGGCGTGGACGTGTACCGAGAAATTTCTGAAGGAAAGTTGTATACCCACAACAACAAACCAAATGTCAGCCATTTCTTTGGAATATTGAGGCCATAACCTTCAAAATACCGAATATTGGGAGGTATTGTTCTGTGGGGGCTATATGAAGGCGTGGACCAATACCGACAAATTTAGGGGGGAAGTTGAATACCCCAACGAAGAATAAATATAAATGTGTCCGCCATTCCGATGGGTTATTGTGGCCAAAACCTTCAAAATACCGAAAATCAGGAGGTACCGTTCTATGGGGGCTATATTAAGGCGTGGACCTGTACCGTGAAATAAATACCAAATTTCAGCCATTTCGATGGGTTATTGTGGCCACAGCTTTAAAAATACCGAAAATACCGTTCTATGGGGGCTATATTAAGGAGTGGACCTGTACCGCGAAATTTCAGGGAGAAAGTTGTATACCCCCCAACAAACACTAAGTACCAAATTTCAACTATTTCGATGGGTTACTGTGGCCACAACCTTCAAAATACGGAAAATCGGGAGGTATCGTTATATGGGGTCTTTATCGACAAACTTCTGGGGGATGTTTTGTACCCACAACGAAGACTAAATACCATATTTGAGCCATTTCGGTGAAATATTGAGGCCAAAACCTTCAAAATACCGAAAATCGAGAGGTACCGTTCTTTGGGGGTTATATGAAGGCTTGGACCTGTACCGACAAATTTCTGGGGAAAAGTTGTATACCCCCTCCAAAGACTAAGTACCAAATTTCAGCCATTTCGGTGTGATAATGAAACTAAAATCTTCAAAATACCGATTATCGGGTGGTACCGTGCTATGGGGGCTATATAAAAAAACGTGGACCGATATAGCCCATTTCCAATACCAAACATCCTAGGAGTAGTAGAAACTTCTATACCAAATTACAAAGCTCTATATTTAAAATTGCGAGCTGGATTTAAATTTAATTATACCCTCCATAATATGGTGGAGGTTATAAAAACTCTAAATACGTCAGGAGTATTGTGTTTACTTATTTTCTTTACGTCCGAGGCTGAGGGTATTTGTCTTTCGGCACTACTGACTGTTTTCTGAAGCGATAGATGGGGATGGTCTCGGAGTCCGGCATTCACACTGTATCTTTCAACTGGGTTGTTCATGTTCACCTTCACCCGAGCAGCATGACTGACATAGGGTTGGAAATTCACAGCCCTCAGCAAAAAGCTGGTGGTACACCCTTACTGCTTTTGAAACGACAGCTGTGAACTTATAATAAAGCGTCTTGCAATGCTTGTTTGATTATGTTTGCCTTTGCTCGTTGATGCTGCATTTTCATCCTCCCAAGGACCATCTGTACTGCTGTCGAATGACTACGTGCTACTTTCGGAACAATCAGGTCGGAAGTTTTTGTTTAGGAGATTAGTTTTTCAAGACAATCATAATAATGACATATCCTTTTGTTTCTTAATGATTATTATCAATTGTACTATTAGTGTGTAGGGTTGAGATAGGGTTGGGGTTTCTGAAATACGCACTGGAAGGGTATGAACGGGACCAAAGGGCATTAAATGTTGCACTATGCTATTTAGCGAGCGAGTAAAGCTAGAACTTTGAAGCGGTGAGATAGGCTGTTTTTTTTTTTTTTTTTTTTTTGAAAATTCGAACTGGAAGGGTTGTCGGCTTAGTACCAAAATGTACTAAAAATTTTACTCTTTGTACAATCACAAACAAACATCTTTCAGTTTGTGGGTTTTTTAGGGCTTTTGCAGCTTCTCCAAGAATGTTCAAAAAAGTACCTTAAAAAAGTATACAACATTTCAATAAACCTTAAACCTTCAAATCCGCATTGGGAAAACTCCTTAATATGCGTGCAAATCAACCAATACGTTTGGGTGTGTGTGTCCCAATACTCAAATCTTTCCCTCTTTCAACTAATAATTAGAAATTGATTCTCCCCCAGTCGTTTGTAATGGTTGTTTGTTTCTGTTTTTCGTTTTTTTCAACCAACATGTTTTCTTTTCTTTACAGGTCCCATGTCGATGAAGGAAGTCGATACACAAATGTTGAATGTACAAAGCAAGAATAGCAGCTATTTCGTTGAATGGATTCCAAACAACGTTAAGGTCGCCGTATGTGATATACCACCACGTGGGTTGAAAATGTCCGGAACATTCATTGGCAATACCACTGCCATCCAAGAGATCTTCAAGAGGATATCAGAACAATTTACAGCTATGTTCCGTCGTAAAGCTTTCTTGCATTGGTTCACCGGTGAGGGTATGGACGAAATGGAATTCACTGAAGCTGAATCTAATATGAATGATTTGATTTCGGAGTATCAACAATACCAGGTATGTGTGTTGCGGTATTAATGTAGTGTGTTTGTGTGTGTGTATATGGGAGTATGTGTGATGGCAAGGGTAATGTGAGAAATGTTCTTGGGCGAATTTTTGTGTGTAAGAGAAAACTGGACATACACACAGTGTACGAAATTATGATAAGATTTGTAAGGGTTGCTAATGAATCATTGAACAAAAGGAAGACATTCGCATTCATAGCAACAACTACTGTAGCTAGAGATGGTTTTTACCGGGTATTTACCCGGTAAATACCCACACGGTGGGTAAATACCGGGTAAATACCCATTTGTGGGTATTTATTTGGGTATTTACTATATTGAATCGCTAATACAAAATCTTAGACCCTATTTCTGGGTTTAGGTTATGAAATCGATTCAAATTGGATAGTTTTACAATACTTTAAACAAGTGGGTAAATACTTGGGTAAATACCCGAGTATTTACCCAAGTGTTGGGTAAAAACTCATTAACTGCCGAACCACTTGACGTAGGCTGACAAAATTTGGCTCAAATCTTTCTTATGTCAAAAGAACTTCTGGTACTGAACATGGGGTCTCTGGGTCCATGTTTTGATATAGCCCCCATATATCCGTACCTCCCGATTTAAGGTATTTTTTGTCTATTTGCCTCATTGTACAATCATAGTGGCTGAAATTTGGCACAGTGAGTTCTCAATATGTAGAAAATATCCTTGCAAAAATTTGTCAACATAGGTCCACGTTTTCTTATAGCCCCCATATAAGGGTACCCCGATTTCGAGTATTTACCCAAATGTTGGGTAAAAACTCTTTAACTGCCGAACCATTTGACGTAGGCTGACAAAATTTGGCTCAAATCTTTCTTATGTCAAAAGAACTTCTTGTACTGAACATGGGGTCTTTGGGTCCATGTTTTGATATAGCCTCCATATAACCGTACCTCCCGATTTAAGGTATTTTTTGTCTATTTGCCTCATTGTACAATCATAGTGGCTGAAATTTGGCACAGTGAGTTCTCAATATGTAGAAAATATCCTTGCAAAAATTTGTCAACATAGGCCCACGTTTTCTAATAGCCCCCATATAAGGGTACCCCGATTTCGAGTATTTACCCAAATGTTGGGTAAAAACTCTTTAACTGCCGAACCACTTGACGTAGGCTGACAAAACTTGGCATAAATCTTTTATATGTCAAAAGAACTTCTGGTACTGAGCATGGGGTCTCTGGGTCCATGTTTTGATATAGCCCCCATATAGCCGTACCTCCCGATTTAAGGTATTTTTCATCTATTATCCACATTTTACAACCAAATTGGCTGTAATTTGGCACAGTGAGTCCTCAATAAGTATTAAATATCCTTGCAAACATTTGTCAACGTAGGTCCACGTTTTCCTGTAGCCCCCATATATGTGTACTCCGATTTCGAGTATTTACCCAAATATTGGGTAAAAACTCCTTATCTGCCAAACCACTTGACGTTGGCTGACAAAATTTGGCTCAAAACTTTCTTATACCAATAGTATAAAACGTATTGAAAATGGAGTCCCTGGGTCATTGTTTTGGTATAGCCCACATATAGCCGTACCTCCCGATTTAAGGTATTTTTACCTATTATTATTTTACAATCATACTAACTGTAATTTGGTACAGTGAGTTCCCAATATGTATAAAATATCCTTGCAAAAAATTGTCGACGTAGGTCCACGTTTTCTTGTAGCCCCAATATGGGTTTCTGAAATCGGGAGGTACGGCTATATCAAAAAGTGGACCCAGGGACTCCATTTTCAATACCTTTAATACTATTAATATAAGAAAGTTTTGAGCCAAATTTTGTCAGCCAACGTCAAGTGGTTCGGCAGATAAGGAGTTTTTACCCAATATTTGGGTAAATACTCGAAATCGGGGTACCCATATATGGGGGTATAAGAAGGCGTGGACCTACGTTGACAAATGTTTGCAAGGATATTTTATACTCATTGAGGACTCACTGTGCCAAATTACAGCCAATTTGGTTGTAAAATGTGGATAATAGATGAAAAATACCTTAAATCGGGAGGTACGGTTATATGGGGGCTATATCAAAACATGGACCCAGAGACCCCATGTTCAGTACCAGAAGTTCTTTTGACATAAGAAAGATTTGAGCCAAATTTTGTCAGCCTACGTCAAATGGTTCGGCAGTTAAAGAGTTTTTACCCAACATTTGGGTAAATACTCGAAATCGGGGTACCCTTATATGGGGGCTATTAGAAAACGTGTACCTATGTTAAAAAAATTTTGTAAGGATATTTTCTACATACTGAGAACTCACTATGCCAAATTTCAGCCAATATGATTGTACAATGAGGCAAATATACAAAAAATACCTTAAATCGGGAGGTACGGTTATATGGGGGCTATATCAAAACATGGACCCAGAGACCCCATTTTCAATGCTAGATATTCTCTTGATATAAGTAAGATTTGAGCCAAATTTTGTCAGCCTACGTCAAATGGTTCGGCAGTTAATGAGTTTTTACCCAACATTTGGGTAAATACTCGAAATCGGGGTACCCTTATATGAGGGCTATTAGAAAACGTGGACCTATGTTTACAAATTTTTGCAAGGATATTTTCCACATATTGAAAACTCACTATGCCAAATTTCAGCCACTATGATTGTACAATGAGGCAAATATACAAAAAATACCTTAAATCGGGAGGTACGGTTATATGGGGGCTATATCAAAACATGGACCCAGAGACCCTATGTTCAGTACCAAAAGTTCTTTTGACATAAGAAAGATTTGAGCCAAATTTTGTCAGCCTACGTCAAGTGGTTCGGCAGTTAATGAGTTTTTACCCAACACTTGGGTAAATACTCGGGTATTTACCCAAGTATTTACCCACTTGTTTAAAGTATTGTAAAACTATCCATTTTGAATCGATTTCATAACCTAAACCCAGAAATAGGGTCTAAGATGTTGTATTAGCGATTCAATATAGTAAATACCCAAATAAATACCCAAAAATGGGTATTTACCCGGTATTTACCCAATTTACCCAATTTACCGGGTATTTACCCATTGGGTATTTACCCACTGTCCATCTCTAACTGTAGCCGAAAGCCCTACTAAGGCGGCCTGGTAATAGCTTTTCTTCTTCTAATGTTCAACAGTCTTTAATAGGCCTTCTGTAGACAGTAGAACTTGTATGGGTCAACTGTACATAGAAGTCATTGTAGAGCCATTTTAAAGATAGAAAGTCCTGTATGGATTTTTTGTAGATGTGCTATCTTGCATAAGTCTTCATTAGAACGAAGACCCTTTACCGTTATTCTGCACTTAGAAGACCCTATTTAGGTCTTCTTCAGAAAGAATATCTTGTATAGACCTTTTCTGATAGAAGACCTTGTATGGGATTTCTTCAGATAGAAAAACTTCTACCTGTCTTCTACACTTAGAAGGTCTTCTTCAGAAAGAATACCCTATATAGGTATTTTACATAAGGAGGGCATTTTAAAGTACTTCTACAGATAGAAGACATTGTATAGATATTCTACACACATAAGACCTTATATAGGTATTCTTCAGATAGAAGCCCTTCTACCGGTCTTTTACAGAAAAAAGAACATGTATTAATCTTCTTCAGATATAAGACCTTGCATAGGCCTTCTTCGGATAGAAGACCTTTTCTTCATATAGAAGACCTTTTAAAGGTCTTCTACACACAGAGAAAACAAAATAAAAGACCTCATATAGGTTTTCTTCAGCTAGAAGAGTTTGTATAGGTCTTCTTCAGACAAAAGACCTTGTATAGGTTTTCTTCGGATAGAAGACCTTGTGTAGGTCTTCTTCAAATAGAAGACCTTGTATAGGTTTTCTTCGGATAGAAGGTTTTGCATAGTTCTTTTACGCATATAAGGCCTTGAATAGGTATTTTTCACAAGATAAAAGACGTAATATAGGTCTTCGTCAGATAGAAGACCTTGTATAGGTCTTCTTCGGATAGAAGACCTCGTATAAGTCTTCTTCATATAGAAGACATTTTAAAGGTCTTCTACACACAGAGAAGACAAAATAAAAGACCTCATATAGGTTTTCTTCAGATAGAAGACCTTGTGTAGGTCTTCTTCAGATAGAAGGTTTTGCATAGGTCTTCTTCGGATAGAAGGTTTTGAATAAGTCTTTTACGAAGGCCTAGAATACGTAATTTTTACAAGATAAAATACCTAATATAGGTCTTCGTCAGGTAGAAGACCTTGCATACATTTTCTTTGGATAGAAGACCTTGTATGGGTCTTCTACAGTTAGAATACCTTGCATATGTCTTCATCAGATAGAAGACCTTCTTCAATGGTCTTCTTCATATAGACGACCTTGGGTAGGTCTTCTCTAGATAGAAGACCTTTTATAGGTCTTCCTCGGATTGAAGGACTTGCATAGAAGACCTTGTGTAGGTCCTCTTCAGATAGAAGAAGTTTTACCAGTCGTTTACAAATAAAAGACCTCGTATTGGTCTTCTATGGATAGAAGACTTTGTATAGGTCTTCTTCAGGAAGTAGACCTTGTATAGGTCTTTTTCGGATAGAAGGCCTTGTATAGGTTTTCTTCAGATAGAAGACCTTGTATAGGCCTTCTTCTTTTATCCGAAGATAGAAGACCTTGTATAGAAGACCTTGTATAGGTCTTTTTCAGAAAGTAGACCTTGTTTAGGTCTTCTTTGGATAGAAGACCTTGTAAAGGTCTGCTTCAGATAGAATACCCTGCATCGGTCTTCTTGGGATAGAAGACCTTGTACAGGTCTTCTTCGGATAGAAGACCTTGTATAGGTGTTCTTCGGATAGAAGACCTTGTAGATGTCTTTTTCAAATAGTAGAACTTGTATAGGCCTTCTTCGGATAGAAGACCTTGTATAGGTCTTCTTCATATAAAATACCTTGTATAGGTCTTCTTCGGCTAAAAGACCTTGTATAGGTATTCATCGGATGGAAGATCTTGTATAGGTCATCCTAGGATAGAAGACCTTGTATAGGTCTTTTTCGGAGATAAGACTTGGTATAGTTTTTCATCGGATAGAAGACCTGGTGTAGGTCTTCTTCGGATAGAAGACCTTGTATAGGTCTTCTACAGATAGAATACCTTGCATATGTCTTCATCAGATAGAAGACCTTCTTAAAAGAGAAGACCTTGTATAGGTCTTCTTCGTATAGAAGACCTTGTATACGTCTTCTCTAGATAGAAGACCTTTTATAGGTCTTCCTCGGATTGAAGGACTTGCATAGAAGACCTTGTGTAGGTCCTCTTCAGATAGAAGAACTTTTACCAGTCGTTTACAAATAATGACCTCGTATTGGTCTTCTTCAGATAGAAGTCCTTGTATAGGTCTTCTTCAGAAAGTAGACCTTGTATAGGTCTTTTTCGGATAGAAGACCTTGTATAGGTTTTCTTCAGATAGAAGACCTTGTATAGGCCTTCTTCGGATAAAAGGCTTTGCATAGAAGACCTTGTATAGGTCTTCTTCAGAAAGTATATATCTTCTTCAGAAAGTAGACCTTGTTTAGGTCTTCTTTGGATAGAAGACCTTGTAAAGGTCTGCTTCAGATAGAATACCCTGCATCGGTCTTCTTCGGATAGAAGACCTTGTATAGGTCTTCTTCGGATAGAAGACCTTGTATAGGTCTTCTGCAGATAAAAGACCTTGTATAGGTCTTCTTCGGATCGAAGACCTTATATAGATCATCTTCAGATAGAAGGCTTTGTGTAGGTCTTCTACAGACAGAAGACATTGTACAGGTCTTCTTCGAATAAAACTTTGTATAGGTGTTCTTCGGATAGAAGACCTTGTAGATGTCTTCTTCAAATAGTAGAACTCGTATAGGCCTTCTTCGGATAGAAGACCTTGTATAGGTCTTCTTTGGATCGAAGACCTTATATAGGTCATCTTCACATAGAAGGCTTTGTATAGGTCTTCTATAGACAAAAGACATTGTAGAGGTCTTCTTCGGATAGAATACCTTGTATAGATCTTCTTCAGATAGAAGACCCTGTATAGGTCTTCTTCGGATCGAAGACCTTATATAGCTCATCTTCAGATAGAAGGTTTTGTATAGGTCTTCTACAGACAGAAGACATTGTACAGGTCTTCTTCGAATAAAACTTTGTATAGGTCTTCTTCGGATAGAAGACCTTGTAGATGTCTTCTTCAAATAGTAGAACTTGTATAGGCCTTCTTCGGATAGAAGACCTTGTATAGGTCTTCTTCATATAAAATACCTTGTATAGGTCTTCTTTGGCTAAAAGACCTTATATAGGTCTTCGTCAGATGGAAGACCTTATATAGGTCTTCCTCGGATAGAAGACCTTATATAGTCTTCTTCAGATAGAAGACCTTGTACAGGTCTTCTTCAGATAGAAGACCTTGTACAGGTGTTCTTCGGATAGAAGACCTTGTATAGGTCTTATTGGTCTTCTATATAGATGGCTTTGGATGGTTCTTCTATAGATTAAAAAACCTGGGATAGGTCTTACATAAATAGAAGACCTTGTGTAGGCCTCCGGTAGGTAGAGGTATATGTATGTTTCTTCTGAATATACTAGGTCTTCTACATATAGAAGACGTGGTATAGGCTATAAATAAATCTAGATATAAAATACCTTTTATAGGTCTCTTAAAAATAGATTGGTATTCATTCTATAGGTGGGAGGCCATCTGTATACAATGGTATCTCTCTTATTGCTGATCCTATACTTATTCTAGCGACTGTAGCCTACTGTACACTGACTATTGGAATGGACATTTGATTTAGAGCAAACACGAACGTTCTCAAATTGTATGATATGGTCGTTGATATAGGTGGTGTATGCGTGCATAAGGATGTGTGCATTTTGCATACCCCTAGAAAATACAAATAAGTATGTACGTTTGGTGTATGTACAGCATATGGTTTACGGTTATAACGCATACACAGCCCCACAAATAAACCATATATTGCCGTTGCATGTGAGCGAATTTACCAGGAGGATACGGAAGCTGTTTGATGTTTGATATTTTTTAATTAAAAACAATTTTTCAATGATTTTTTCCTTCGAACATCCAACAACGCCCTCCCTCTATCACAGTCGTCTCCCTACACAATCTTTGAACAACGTAACGTAACGTTTCGTCGATTGGTTATGTTTATTTGTTTGTTTTCATTGTTTTCCTTTTCTGTTTTTTTTTCTGTTTTGCAGGAGGCAACCGCTGATGAGGATGTTGAATTCGATGAAGAGCAAGAAGAAAATGAGGCATATGAAGCTGATATCCAAAATGGTGGCATGTAAATACAGCGCCCACACACTCCAAACTATGCAAACACACACGCTCACCCACAAAACAAGGTAGATGGTTGGATGAATTCAATTCATTGGAAAAAAGTACACCTATACAAATAACCGCATATATTTATGTACTTTTGCCGGACGTAAATTTAAAAACAGCAAATAACCATCAACAGCCGCTTATTCTGCCTCTACTATATTCAACACATCAACTTGGCAATGATGACCATTCGTCATAACGGAAGGAAATTATTTAAACGTCTTTGCCATCCTTGAAAACTCCAGCCAACAGTTCAACCGACCCTCTGTCACCGTTAGCCATTGAACCTGTTGGCCCAATCCCAATTATCCTACACTTATCTTTACATGCAAGTGCATGTACATGAGTCTTCTGAGTGTGAGTGTGTGTGTAACTGATTGCATATGTTGTTCATACAACAAATTACCACTAGCACTTCTTATCCTATCTATATAAATTCCTTATATTCCCTATAATAACATCCCACAATTTCTTTTGTTCCACCCCCCTCAAACATTCTGTAGAGTAGAGTTTATATTTAAAAAAATATTTTTTTATTATTATGTATTTTTATTATTGATAATAAGAAGAAAAATACCAACAGTTAAATCCGCTATTTGCGCATAATTAATTCATACCAATGTATGTGCTTCGTATGTCTGTTCGTCTGTCTGTATATCTGTTTTAAATAAAGCGAAATAATAAAAAACCCGTAACCTGTGAAATTCTGTGTCGCCTTATTCTTTTTTTTTATGCCCAGTGAAATGTTTTGCTGCGGAATTCGATGGAAAATTCGAAGAAAAAGTGGTAAGTACTATTCCACAAGAGTTTGACAATAAACCGTAGGAAAGGAGATACAAATGTACTGTGGACACCTTCGTAGAATTAATTATAAAATATAAGAAAGAAAGTGGTCGGATGCACAAATAACAAGTAAGAACGGCGTTAAGTTCGGCCAGGCCGAACTTGTTATACCCTCCACCACGAGTTGTATTGAAGTAAGATGGAACAATTAGTTTCCTTTCATTTATGAAGAAATTTAAACAAGTTCGGTAAAACAATGTGGCTAACCTTCAAAGTACCGAAATTCAGGAGGTACCGTTCAATGTGGGCCATATCAGAATGTCGATCTATACCTACAAATTTCTGGCGGACAGATTTTAGACTCAAACAAGACTAAATACCAAATTTCTGATATTTCTAGAAAACCCTCAAAATACCGAAAAGAGGTACGCTTGTATGGGGTATATAGGAACCCGCTGACCTATGCTGATAATTCTCTTCTGGAATATTTTATAACCACATGGAAGACTAAAAAACAAATTTCAGTTTTTCGGTGGGATATTGACGTCACAACCTGTTCTATGGGGGCTATATCGAAACGTGGACCTATACCGACGAATTTCATTCATTAAGGCTTTTACCTCCACCAAAGACTAAATACCAAATTTCAACCATTTCGGTGGGTTGCTGTGGCCACAACCTTCAAAATGCCGAAAATTAGGAATTACCGTTCTATGGGGGCAATATGAAGGCGTGGACCTAAACCGACAAATTTCTGGGAGAAAGTTTTATACCCCCCAACGAAGGCTTTGTACCGAATTTCAGCCATTTCCGTGTGATAATGAGGCTAAAACCTTCAAAATACCGAAAATCGGAAGGTACCGTTCTATTGGGGCATGACGGTGTGGACATATACCAACAAATTTCATATGGAACATTTATTACCCCCAAATGAAGACCAAATACCAAATTTCAGACATTTCGGTGGAATATTGAGGCCACAACCTTCAAAACACCGCAAACGAAGACTAAGTACCTAATTTCAGCCATTTCGGTATGATAATGAGGCTAAAAACTTCAAAATACCTAAAATCGGGTGGTACCTTTCTATGGGGGCTATATCAAAACGTGGACCGATATAGCCCATTTGCAATACGAAACATCCTAGGAGTAGAAGAAACTTCTATACCAAATCACAATGCTCTATCTTAAAAATTGTGAGCTGTATCTTGATTTCAATAGACAGACGGAGATGATTATATCGACTTAGAATTTTACCCTGATCAAGAATATATATACATTATAGGGTCTCCGATGAATATTTCGATGTGTTAAAAACGGAAAGACAAATTTAATTATACCCTCCATATTATGGTGGAGGGTATAAAAACGTGAAGTATCATATATGTATAATGATATATAGTTTTTATGCCCTCAGCATTTATGCTAACGAGGGTATATACCCTTTCATACGAGCGAAATGTGCCTCACCGAAATAATGGTTTTAGACCCCAAGTATTTTTGGACGAAATCCGTTTCAGACTATTTGGAGTTGATTTAGCCATGTCCGCCCGTCTGTCCGTCTGGCTGGAGCGCACAATAACTCTCGAACGGATCAACCGATTGGGTCCAAAATATGACTTTCATAATATTTTGTCCAAACTTAGTTTAAGTTCGAAGATGGGCCATATCGGTCCACGCTTTTCGGTATCTGCCTCACAAAAGTTCGAAATGTTCGGAAAATTTGTGCGATTTGGTCCATACTTTGCACATCGTGAAGTATTTATCAGACTTAGATGAGGTTTCAATATGAACTCAATCGGTACATTCCTTTAGGACCTCCCACACAAAATTTCGAAAAAATTCAGTTTAGGACCTGATCTCGAATAGTTTTGATTTTTGTTGTAGCAACTTGTATTCACTGCCCCCATACGACATTACAAGTTTCATTAGCGGCAAGTCCATACTTCCTGATAAAATAGCCTGAAAGTTGCAAACAGTCCCTATAACACCGTGTATAGTGGTTGGAGCGCAAGACAACTCTCGGACGGGTCTGCCGATTCGGTACTAAATATGGCCTTTGTAATACATTGCCCAAACTTAGTTTACCTAAGCTAGAACCACACTAGGCAAATATTTGCCCCAGCGACAGGGAGTGTGTGTTACTGAGAGAAAGTGAGCATAAATTGCAATGCATTATTTACGCTCATTTGCTCTCAGTAAGCGCACACTGCCGGTCGGTAGAGCAAATATTTGCCTAATGTGACCCTAGCTTTAGTTGTTGTAGCAACTTGTATTCACTGCCCCCATACGACAGTACAAGTTTTATCAGCGGCAAGTCCATACTACCTGAGAAAATAACCTGAAAGGTGCAAAAAACCCCTATGACACCTTGTGTAGTGGTTGGAGCGCAAGATAAGTCTCGGACGGATCAGCCGATCCAAAATTTGTCCTTTGTAATATTTTGTCCAAACTTAGTTTAAGTTCTAAGATAAGCCATATCGGTCCACTCCTTCAGGTACCTCCCCACAAAAGTTCAAAAATGTTCGGAAAAATTGTGCGCCCAATAACTTTTGAAGGGAGTGACCGATTTGGTCCATAATTTACACATTCTAATATATCTACCAGATATAGATCAGGTACGAATATGGACTATATTTACCCACTCCTTTGCGTACCTTCCACACAAAATTTCGTATAAGTTCACTGCTAATAAGTTGACCTGCTCTCGAATCGCTTTGATTTTGTTCAAGCAACTTGCATTCACATCCTCAACTACGACGGTAACCATAGTTTCAGGAGCAAGTCCGTACTTTTTGAGAAAACACCCGAAAGGTGTAAAAACCCCCTATGACACCATATGTAGTGGCTGTAGAGCATGAGAACTCTTGAACTGAGTAACAGATTTGGCCCAAAATATGGCCTTCGTCATATTTTGCCCAAACTTAGTTTCAGTTCGAAGATGGGCAATACCGGTCCACAAATTCCGGTACTTCTCCCCAATCTTTAAATATTATACATGCTATCGAACGTTACACCCAGTATTTTAGGGTAGTAAGTGGTCGGAATCAGTGCACCATCGACCTATACGTTCAGTGGGAGCCTCATTTTGGTGAACAGTGTGGCAGTGGATTTAGCGGCGGATATTTTCATATTCCTCAGATGGAAGGACTTCACTAGGTCAGCTATGTAGACATTTAACCTATCACATATGTCATCGACGATAGGACCCGACGCCAAGATCGTACAATCATCCTTATACATTACGATATCTATGCCATCTGGAGGATGTGTAATTTCAGAATGGTGGAGGTTAAACAGTTCCGGAGATATCACCTCTCCTTGGGGAACTCCCTGTTTCACTCTACGGGTCTTCGAATTCTTATCTCTGAATTCTACAAACGTCTGGTGTCCACACAGATATTTGATAACATTGTGCAACATTTTTAAGGTGATCTTGTGCAAACAATTCGAACTGAGGATTTTTTGAAAGTACAGACCCAAACGACAAGAAACCCTAGTTGGGTTTTGTTGTGTCAGATCCAGCTCGGATTTTATGGCCCCATCTAAACATTGTTAAATATTGAGTTTTTAAAGAAATTCGGGGCTATATCTCTGAAATCAATGCGAATATTCTTCTGACCTCTGAAGCAAATTTGTAGAAAAGGACAAGAATAAAATATCTGGAGAAATATTGAACTCGGAAAACTACATTTATTGCCTCAAATTTCAAAATATATGCAAAAATTCCACAATTTTTATACATTTCGCACCGTATCTCCAAACCCGTTAATTTTTTTTGAATATTTTCTTTCGGAAAAATATTCCCTGGAATGTAATGCACAACTCTTCAGAACATGTCATTGTTGTAAAATGCCTCTATGCCTTTTCAGTACATTTTTCAACGACGATTTAATAAAAATGTCAATAATGTAGTGAAATCCGAAATGCGAGAATAAACTGTTGGTTTGAACTGTGTTTGAAATACGTGTTGTAAAAGATATGATGCAAAATACCGCTGAAACAACATGAAGTAAGCATTTTAGTGTTTCAGAATATTCTAAAGAATTGTTGAGAACTTTATTTTGGAAGATTTTTGCAAAAGGTTACTTGGTTCAACTCCCAATAGTTTAGCCGATACTGACCAGAATTTCAGCAATTATGTAAAATGTTCTATATTTTATAGATTTTGATGCCCTAGATGGAGTTTTTCTTATGTGGTTTTTTCAAAAGATAAGTTCTACTAGTTTAGGGCTACAATATTGCTTAAGACAGCAAGGCCAAATTTCTATTCATTTCTGAGATAAAGGCCTGATAAATGCAAAAAGTGTAGATTTAACCCGGTTTAGATGAGGACATAAAATCCGAACTGGATCTGACAGGACAAAACCCTACTAGGGACTTTCAAAAAATGCATACTAGAAGTTGTTTGCATTTTCAGTGTTGCATAGTGTAATCCGAAATTTAAAATACGGTTGGAGGGAAGTCTTCTCTATATTCTCAAACAGATTGGCATAATTGACGGTATCGAAGGCCTTCGATAGGTCAAGAGCCACCATAACTATTCTTTGTACGGCATTTTTTGGTTTATTCCTTGACTAATATGAGTGGATATGTCGTGTTGTGGTGCTGTGCATTTCCGGAATCCATGTTGATGTTGGACAACTGGGAAACTACTTTACATAATTACAAGGAGTAGCGCCTTCAGAATCTTTGCTACTAGGGACAAAAGGAAGATCGGCCTGTGTGAATCAACTCTGCTGGCATCCTTGTCTGGTTTCAGAATCGGGATCAATTTGTCAATTTTCCAGGCTTCTGATACAATATTGGTGGCTAACGAAAAATTTAGGACACTTGTTAAATACTCAACGCCAGGGTTCATCCAGTTGCTTAAGCATTGATAGAGATGGACAGTGGGTAAATACCCAATGGGTAAATACCCGGTAAATTGGGTAAATACCGGGTAAATACCCATTTGTGGGTATTTATTTGGGTATTTACTATATTGAATCGCTAATACAACATCTTAGACCCTATTTCTGGGTTTAGGTTATGAAATCGATTCAAAATGGATAGTTTTTCAATACTTTAAACAAGTGGGTAAATACTTGGGTAAATACCCGAGTATTTACCCAAGTGTTGGGTAAAAACTCATTAACTGCCTAACCACTTGACGTAGGCTGACAAAACTTGGCATAAATCTTACTTATGTCATGAGAATATCTAGCATTGAAAATGGGGTCTCTGGGTCCATGTTTTGATATAGCCCCCATATAACCGTACCTCCCGATTTAAGGTATTTTTTGTACATTTGGCTCATTGTACAATCATAGTGGCTGAAATTTGGCACAGTGAGTTCTCAATATGTAGAAAATATCCTTGCAAAAATTTTTCAACATAGGTCCACGTTTTCTAATAGCCCCCATATAAGGGTACCCCGATTTGGAGTATTTACCCAAATGTTGGGTAAAAACTCTTTAACTGCCGAACCACTTGACGTAGGCTGACAAAACTTGGCATAAATCTTACTTATGTCATCCGTACCTCCCGATTTAAGGTATTTTTTACCTAGTACCCTCATTGTACAATCATATCGGCTGAAATTTGGCATAGTGAGATCTCAATATGTAGAAAATACCCTTGCAAAAACTTGTCAACATAGGTCCACGTTTTCTAATAGCCCCCATATAAGGGTACCCCGATTCTGAGTATTTACCCAAATTTTGGGTAAAAACTCTTTAACTGCCGAACCACTTGATGTAGGCTGACAAAACTTGGCTCAAAACTTTCTTATACCAATAGTATTAAACGTATTGAAAATGGAGTCCCTGGGTCCATGTTTTGGTATAGCCCCCATATAGCCGTACCTCCCGATTTAAGGTTTTTTCATCTATTAGCCACATTTTACAATCAAATTGGCTGTAATTTGGCACAGTGAGTCCTCAATGATTATAAAATATCCCTGCAAACATTTGTCAACGTAGGTCCACGCTTCCTTATAGCCCCCATGTATGGGTACCCCCATTTCAAGTATTTACCCAAATATTGGGTAAAAACTCTTTATCTGCCGAACCATTTGCGTAGGCTCACAAAATTTGGCTAAAAACTTTCTTATATCAATAGTATTAAAGGTATTGAAAATGGAGTCCCTGGGTCCATGTTTTGGTATAACCCCCATATAGCCGAACCTCCCGATTTAAGGTATTTTTCATCTATTAACCGAATTTTACAACCAACTTGGCTGTAATTTGGCACAGTGAGTCCTCAAGAAGTATTATATATCCTTGCACATATTTGTCAACGTAGGTCCACGTTTTCCTGTAGCCCCCATATAAGGGTACCCCGATTTCGAGTATTTACCCAAAAGTGGGTAAAAACTCATTAACTGTCAAACCACTTGACGTTGGCTGACAAAATTTCGCTCAAAACTTTCTTATATTAATCGTATTAAAGGTATTGAAAATGGAGTCCCTGGGTCCATGTTATGTGATAAATTTTTGCAAGGATATTTTCTACATATTGAGAACTCACTGTGCCAAATTTCAGCCAATATGATTGTACAATGATGCTAATAATTAAAAAATACCTTAAATCGGGAGGTACGGTTATATGGGGCCTATATCAAAACATGGACCCAGAGACCCCATGTTCAGTACCAAAAGTTCTTTTGACATAAGAAAGATTCGATCCAAATTTTGTCAGCCTACGTCAAATGGTTCGGCAGTTAAAGAGTTTTTACCCAACATTTGGGTAAATACTCGAAATCGGGGTACCCTTATATGGGGGCTATTAGAAAACGTGGACCTATGTTGACAAATTTTTGCAAGAATATTTTCTATATATTGAGAACTCACTGTGCCAAATTTCAGCCACTATGATTGTACAATGAGCCAAATGTACAAAAAATACCTTAAATCGGGAGGTACGGTTATATGGGGGCTATATCAAAACATGGACCCAGAGACCCCATTTTCAATGCTAGATATTCTTTTGACATAAGAAAGATTTGAGCCAAATTTTGTTAGCCTACGTCAAATGGTTCGGCAGTTAAAGAGTTTTTACCCAACATTTGGGTAAATACTCGAAATCGGGGTACCCTTATATGGGGGCTATTAGAAAACGTGGACCTATGTTGACAAATATTTGCAAGGATATTTTCTACATATTGAGAACTCACTGTGCCAAATTTCAGCCAATATGATTGTACAATGAAAAATACCTTAAATCGGGAGGTAGGGATAAATGGGGGCTATATCAAAACATGGACCCAGAGACCCCATGTTCAGTACCAGAAGTTCTTTTGACATAAGAAAGATTTGAGCCAAATTTTGTCAGCCTACGTCAAGTAGTTCGGCAGTTAATGAGTTTTTAACCAACACTTGGGTAAATACTCGGGTATTTACCCAAGTATTTACCCACTTGTTTAAAGTATTGTAAAACTATGCATTTTGAATCGATTTCATAACCTAAACCCAGAAATAGGGTCTAAGATTTTGTATTAGCGATTCAATATAGTAAATACCCAAATAAATACCCACAAATGGGTATTTACCCGGTATTTACCCACCGTGTGGGTATTTACCGGGTAAATACCGGTAAAAACCATCTCTAAGCATTGAGATTCGGTGTGGTCCCAACGCTTTGGATGATTTTGCGTTTCGGATATCGGATATCGAAAATTGTGATGGTAATTCCTCGGCCTAACCCTTACGGCGTAACATACTCCTCTTCGCCCTATCAGTCTCGGGGTGCTCTATAAACTTGCGGTTAAAACAACATTATCATCTCTTCGGATCTATCACTGTCACGCCGTTGACAGTAACAGCCGTTCTATCATCCTTCGTTCGCCAATGCGATAGTGATTTAACCGTTGCTTCAGGGGATCTAGCCACTTTATCCGCTTGTGTTCGCCTACTAGCCTTAACTCTTCAGGGTTCATATGATGAAGCAGCAATTCATCGGCGGTATGAACGCATTAAGCAAGTCTACCTCGGTAGTCCCACACTTTTCTGTTCCATGTATGGCTCACTAGAGTTAAGCTCAACCGAGATAAGTCTGCAGAACGTTGTAACCATCGCAATGTTTGCAAGCTAAAGATGGCGATGCTGTGTTTGTTGTTGTTGGGGAGACTGGGGGGCGTCTCGTATTCCGACGACAACGAAGAATCGGATGGCGAAAAATCGGAATCCCCCGAATCAGGGAGCTGACACTGACAGTTAACAGGCTGGTCGGCGAACATAAGCGGAACAAGTGGTTAAATTATCTAAAGAGTTGCAACATTGGAGCCGGTATAAGGGAATTGTGGGCAACGCTTAAGTCACTTTCGAACCCTGGAAGGAGGGAAGATAGGTCCTCAGTCACGTTTGGCGACGTTACGTTGGCTGACGCGAAGAGGTTCGCAAATTATTACAATCGACAGTTTGTCGAGAACTACCACATTTTACAATGGACGATGCTGCGAATGCCATCAGGAACGCAGAATCATTCAAAGCGTTTTGCCCTAATGGAATCTCCATGGTAATGCTAAAGCTCTCAATTTGTCCAAACCCCATAGAGTGAAACAGGGAGTTCCCCAAAGTGGGGTGATATTTCCGGAACTATTTAACCTCTATCTCTCCTTTATTTCGCCCCCTCCAGACGGCATCGAGATCGTAACGTATGCGGATGATTGCACGATCCTGGCAGGGACGTAGCCAGGATTTCATTTCGGGGGGGGCCCATCTGACCAAAATGTTGAAAGTTCATGTTAGCGAAAATTTCTTATTTAGCAATGATGTAAACCTTATTTTAGGCTTATATTACTTATGAAATAATTTTTATTACTATGTTTTAATTAAAATGAGGTAAGACTTCATGCCCAATTTCCCCTTGTTTTCAGGACTTTTTTGACAATATATCAATATATTTATATATGTTCAAAATAGTGGATATATTAATAATCGCATATATTTTTGGGTGTATCATTTATCAAATGACTCACAACTACATTGAATGTTATGTAATTTAGTGATATCACTTCGGTAAGACCAAAAGAAAGATTATACAATAGGGAAAGCTTAGAAATTTCTTAACATTTACTTTGTTTGTTCACATGGAATGTTGAGGACCCTTTCTTTGTTTCCTACATCACAACATTTCAAAATCACGGCTTCAAGTTTCCACTCCAATTGTATTGAGTTATTTATGGAAGGATAATGGGATTAGTAGAGAATTGATTCAACCAGAAGGAACGTTTGGATGTCATGGCATTATCCACTTTTTATATTTACA
Source organism: Musca autumnalis (assembly GCF_047663935.1). Taxonomy (NCBI): domain Eukaryota; kingdom Metazoa; phylum Arthropoda; class Insecta; order Diptera; family Muscidae; genus Musca; species Musca autumnalis. The sequence goes on along the minus strand of NW_027411644.1, from coordinate 202,083,051 downwards.
GGTAGAAATTAGGAGTTATTTAAATAAAGGAAAAAACGCCAAGACACCTGTCTTCTTTTTTTGTCTGCCGTGTCAGAATATGGTCGATTTCGGAAATTTAATCGTTGTTATTGTCATAAAGAAACCAATTATAGTTATTTCCCTAAATATATTTTGGTGTTCAATCGTAGATCTTATCACAAAGAATTTCTGAAAACTGATAGTGGTTTTTTCATAGAGAACTTATGCTGAGCAATAGTGAGTCTATCCATGATGAAAACGCGGGTATGTAAATGACAAATTTTGTCGCCCAATCGTGCATCTGTCAACAGACTAATTTTGGCGTACAATACAATTCTTATAGAAATTCTGGTTTCCTACCGTGGATCTTCTCATTAATTGATCAGGAACTAGGAAACTCTTGAATTCTTTTAAAATAAAAATCTGGCGCCCAATCCAAGGTCTATACATGTATACATTCTTTTAGCAAAAATCCATAAACACAATTTTTCCCAATCTACGTTTTTTATACTTTCAGCCTTAAGTCAAAATGTGCCTCATCGAAATAATGGTTTTAAGGCCAAAGAGTGTTTGGAAGAAATCTGTTTCAGAAAATTTGGAGTCGACTTAGCTATGTTCGTCCATCTGGGTGGCTGCTGGAGAGCACGATAATTCTCGAACAGATCAACCGATTCGGTCCAAATTTTGATCAACTTCGAATATGGACAATATCGATCCACTCTTTCGATAACCTTCCACAGAGTACATATTTCAAAATATTTCAGAGAAGGGCAGTTTAAGACCTCTCTGGATAAATAGTAAATATACCTGTGTAAGCTTAAGACTTCAGTAGTAGCTTCATTTTCTTTTATGGTACTAATTTAGTTATAAGTAAAAATATGAAATAAATAAATTAATAAACAAAAATACCTCTCGGGAAACGTTTTGCTTTTTTGCAACAAGCGTTCTCGGGTCCCCTATTACTACAGTACAAGTTTTTTCAGGGGCAAGTCCATACTTCCAGACAAAATGGCCCGAAAGCTGTAAAGAACACCTACGGCAATCGTGTGTAGTGGTTGGTGCGCACGACAACTTTCAAACCGGATACTGCGTTGGTCCAAACTTTATTTAACGCAATATTTCTGCCAGCCTTATATACTCGTAAAGTTCGAAGATGGTGATTTTCGGTCAACTCCTTCTGGTATTTCCCCCCAAATATCAAGAATTTTAGATAAAGCGGTATGAGCGATTTTTCTTGAATGGAGCAACAGATTTGGTCCACTTGGATTTAGTAATATATATTTTGTCCAAACTTACTTTTAGCTCGAAAATGGACCACATTGGATACATCCCTCACAATAGTTGTTTAATACAGTTTAAGGTCTGTTCGAAGAACCTTAGAAATTTTTACTGAAGGCATTTCTTGTGTTTGGAGCGGTATTATGTTTTTAGTCGGCAAGTCCATATTTCCTGAAAAAGCTGAAAATAATACTGTGAAGAACTGAAATTACTGGTGGGCGCAATATCTTTTAAGAGGAATGACAATGTTGGTCCGGTCCATTTCTTCAGGTACCTTCTCCGCAACACTTGTGATCAATGATAAAATCCATATTTTGTTGGCAAGTTCACACGTCCGAAATGGTTACACAATTCTGAAAATCTCCTAATACATAGCATTGGGTTAAGGGATTTTGGTTGTGTAGCCGTTGTTCGATCTGTCCATAGATGAAAGTTTCAGTTCACACAGGCTCAGGGTATATTCCTGTCCGCAAAGCCGACTGATACTTTTTGAGATTTTGAAAAAGAAGAATCTGTTTCCGACCAGTTTTTTTAATTTCGTTTGTCGTCACAAAGTCCTTTTCCGAAGAAGGAAAAAGAACATTTCTAGAAATGTGCATCCATTGAAAGTACTTCCCAAAATACAATTCAATGAGTAATCGACAAAAAAACCCTGAAGATGAAATTCAATGTAATTTCGAAGTATTGGAAATAATATGCAATAAACAAAATATAAGCTTTGACTTCAATCTCAATAATCTTGATTTTATTATCATTCGAAAGGTCGAACAAAACATAAAAATACGACAGAAAAATCCTTTTTTTATGCAATAGGCATTTACTAATTTGTAGCAAGAGACCAGTTTCAAATAATCTCAATGGGCGACACTACGTTGGAACAGAATTATATCATAAAAAATGGTTGAAATATATTTTTTTGCAAATTTCAAACATTATAAAGAATTTGTAATTGCTAAGATGTTCAAAATAGTTCATTACAAAAACGTGTTAGAGGCTATATACAAAAATTTAAAACCACAAACATTAAGCAACGATTTTATCTTTTATTGTTGAAGTGCTCTTATCAAAAATTTAAAAATTTAAGCCAAAGTATTGGATGTAATATACTACAAACGTTCAATAAATACAAATAAATATCTTGTTCTGAACTCAGTAACACTTACAGTCAGCCTAAAATTACGAATAAACGCTTAAAACTTAACAACAACTATGCTGAAAATTGCTCAAAAAACCTAAATTGTTCATTATTTTATACTTTCGAATATGTTGGACAATAAGTATACCAATGTAGTTAACTAATTCTCGGTAATACTTTCTCCAAATACTTTACATATTTCTTGAAAAATTTAAAACAGTTTAAAATTTTTTTCAAAAATTAAAAAAAAAAATGTGTAGCATAAGCTAATATCCTATGGGAACGAAAATCATTTCGGGGGGGGCCCGGGCCCCCCGGGCCCCCCCCCCCCTGGCTACGTCGGTGGATCCTGGCGTCACAAACTGCCTCCAAATTTTAGGGGTCACATTCGACAATGCGTTCAAGTCGTGCGCGCACGACACAGCTATCTGCGACAAACTGAAAAGTAAGAACAAGGTCCTCAAGACCCTATCCGGCAGAACTTGGGTTGCAGATAAAGAAACCTTGTGGACCACATATCAAGCGATAGGTCGGTCTGTGGTAAGCTATGCGGCTCCAGTTTGGTCCCCGGGATTATGTGATGCGAATTGGAAAAATCTGTCAGAATGCCGACCTGAGAACAGCAACAGAATGTCTCATCAAGTCTTCAGTGGACCATCTACAGGAGAAAGCAAAGATTCTTCCAGTACAGTAACACAAGGAGATGCTTTTGTTGCAGCAGTTGCTTTGGTGTTACCGTGAGAGCCATCCCAATCACCATCTGGTGGGTAGGTCCGACACATTTAGGCACATCAGGAAGGATATCTCTAGATATAGATAGAGGGAGAGATCCAACGATACAGGAGAGAACCCCTAAATCAACAGTTATATCAAGCAGGTTTAAATAACATTCACACGGACGCAGTTGCTAAGGCCATAAGCAAATATAGTGTGACTAAAGTCCTCGGAGTACATCCCCCATCTATCGTAGCTGAGGAGCGTCAGCTGCCACTACATACCAGAGTAGTTTTGGCTCAACTGGGATATTGCAGTCGACTAAATTTTTATTGGGGGGAAATCGACCGCGCCGTGCAAGACATTTGCCCAGTATGGGCATGGGCCCGCACGACGCAAAACACCTTTTCAACTGCCCCGTCAAACCTACTCATCTAACTCCAGTTGATCTGTGGCTACATCCAATTGAAGCAGCCACTTTCGTGGAACTGGAGATACACCCAGAGCCAGATTGAACAGAAGAAGGAACATACAAACATAATAATAAACACTGTTACAACAACAACAACAAGAATCAGACAACGAAGTTGGAGACACACTGTGAGATGTTCGGGCGCAACATCATGCCTATTGTACTTATCCTGGGTGCGACTAAGACTCGAGCAACCTCGGAGGCGCACCTATACCCTACATTTGTAACATCTCACCGATGTTGACCTGTGATGCAGATCTGACAATCCCGGCACGGACCAAAAGATCTCGGTGCAGGCACTCTGGATCAATTACCGCTCCCATGTTGAAGAAATACTCAAACACATAATTGTTGAGGTGACGATCCCTGGTCGAAGATTCTTCCGAGTCAATCTGGTACATAGAACCCTCTGCCGTGGGATTGCATTGTTTGAATTATTTCCGTTGGTGTCATTGTTGAATTACAACGAAGTGAACAAAATTTATACACATTTGGGTCGACAGAGCTGCGGAGTTGATGTATAGAAGGATGTAGTTATGAATAAATAATAAGAATAAACGTCAGTGACATTATTCGCTGGGTGATTAAAGTGTTTTTTGTTTTTATTATCCAGTACAGAAGGTGTACTTTACACCGATTGTTAATTGCAGTTATGACCACAATGTGCAACACTCTATACAATGAGTTGTACACAATGGTGTTGTTGTCAGATTGTTGGGTTTCGGCGTTAAATGTCAGATTATAAAAAAAAAACAAACTTAAACAAATATGCATATCGGCAGGTATTCAATATAGGTATATATTCTTAATGAGAAGTTATTAATTTACAATGTAATTGTTTGGATATTTGAAAATTAAAATCAACACAGTGCAACAAAATTTAATTTGACACGAAGTGTCATCATTAGAAATTAATGAGATTAGTCGTTGATATTCGAAGGCGCTGTGTGCAAACACAAAAATTGGTGGATTTTTTTTTTGTAGCTCATACTGACTGTCACTGAAAATGATGCAACCTGAAATAAAAAATACAAACGTTCATAACATCGAAACCAGTTGAGATTTTTTAAAAATTAAAAAAAAAAATTTGTGAGTGCACAAAAATATTCCGTTATACTAAAATTTTACAGGAAAACAAAAAATGGGCGTTCTAAAATTCAGCATTAAAAATGATGCACACAATAATGACTAATTATATCTGAATTGGTCATTGAATTAACCATATGGCTTCGATTGCAAAGTAATGAAATAAATAAATAAATAAATAATTATGAGACAGCGGAATTTTATGCAACCCCTATTTTTGGTGTGATTCACGTCAAATTCTGAGACTGGCATATTTTTGGCTTCTGATTAAATTGCAATCGAAACATATGACAAAATAAAAATAAAAAAATAAAATGCATACATTTTGCATATGCAAAAAATAATATGTGCATATGAAAAATTTATGCATTTTACATATTATTATATAAAAATATTCCGTTATACTAAAATTTTACAGGAAAACAAAAAATGGGCGTTCTAAAATTCAGCATTAAAAATGATGCACACAATAATGACTAATTATATCTGAATTGGTCATTGAATTAACCATATGGCTTCGATTGCAAAGTAATGAAATAAATAAATAAATAATTATGAGACAGCGGAATTTTATGCAACCCCCATTTTTGGTGTGATTCACGTCAAATTTTGAGACTGGCATATTTTTGGCTTCTGATTAAATTGCAATCGAAACATATGACAAAATAAAAATAAAAAAATAAAATGCATACATTTTGCATATGCAAAAAATAATATGTGCATATGAAAAATTTATGCATTTTACATATTATTTATATATGGGTGTTACCGTGGTGCAGTGGTATGCACACCCGCCTTGCACACTGAAGGTCGTGGGTTCGATTTCCCGGCCAGTTAACACCAACAATTTCAACGGTGGCAAAATACCCCTCAGCAATGTTGGCGACATTTTCTGAGTATTTCAGCCTTGTACAACTTCTCTACAAGTGGTGTCTTAGACACGCCGTTCGGACTCGGCGATAAACAGTAGGTCCCATATCATTGAGCTAATATGAATCGGGGTGCACTCATTGATATGAGAGAAGTCTCCCCTGTCCCGCCTGGGATGTTTGTAGAACAATTATAATTATATTATTTATGCAACAAATATTTCAATAATAGGTACAAGAACGTTTGTGTGTTTAAAATTCTTGTTGTTTAAAATTCTCTTCTGACAAGTCAATAACATAGAGAAATGTATAACCATAGCCACAACCTTCAAAATACCGAAAATCGGGAGGTATCCTTTTATGGGGGCTATATGAAGGCCTGAACTTAAACCGACAAATTTCAAGTGGAAAGTTGTATACCCCCAACGAAGACTAAATACCAAATTTCAGTCATGTCGGTGGGATATTGAGGCCACAACCTTCAAAGTACTGAAAATCGGAAGGTACCGTTCTATGGGGGCTCTATGAAGACGTGGACCTACATATACTAACAAATTTCAGGTTGAATGTTGTATACCCCCAAGGAAGACTTAATAGCAAATTTCAGTCAATTCGGTGGGATATTGAGGCCACAACATTAAAAATACCGAAAATCGGGAAATGGCTGACTTTTTGTATTAAGTCTTCGTTGGGGGTATGAAACTTTACACCTGAAATTTGTCCGCATAGGTCCACGTCTTCATACCTCAGACCTCTGAAGCAAATTTGTAGATAAGGACATGAATAAAATATTTGGAGAAAAAATGAACTCGAAAACCTACATCTAATGCCTCAAATTTCAAAATATATGCAAAAATTCCACAATTTGTATACATTTCGCACGGTATCTCCAAAACCGTTAATTTTTGCTGAATATTTTCTTTTGGAAAAATATTCCCTGGAATGTAATACACCTCTATGCCGTTGTTTTGAGTACATTTTTCAACGAGGATTTAATAAAAATGTCAATAATGTAGTGAAATCCGAAATGCGAGAATAAACTGTTGGTGTGAACTGTGTTTGAAATACGTGTTGTAAAAGATATGACGCAAAATACCGCTGAAACAACATGAAGTAAGCATTTTATAGTTTCAAAATGTTCTAAAGAATTGTTGAGAACTTTATTTGGAAGATTTTTGCAATTATGTAAAATTTTCTATATTTTATAGATTTTGATGCCCTAGATGGAGTTTTTCATATGTGTTTTTTTCAAAAGATAAGTTCTACTAGTTTAGGGCTACAATATTGCTAAAGATAGCAAGGGCAAATTCCTATTCGTTTCTGAGATAAAGGCCTGATAATTGCAAAAAGTTTAGATTTAGCCCGGTTTAGATGAGGCCATAAAATCCGAACTGGATCTGACAGGATAAAACCCTACTAGGGGTTTTGTATTCTAAATATGTACTTTCCAAAAATGCATACTAGAAATTGCTTGCATTTTCAGTGTTGCATAGTGTTATCTTAAGTACAGTACACATTGTCAGTTTTGAATGACGATTTTTTGCAATTATCGATAACTGTCCAACCGTCCAGCAACCACAAAATATTTTGTGGTTGCATTATGAATGACAAAAATGAACGGCCACACTAGCAAGCAACAACAAAGCTGTCATTCAAAACTGACAATGTGTACCCAGCTTTAGTCAGGGTAGCGAAGCTCACCGGGTTCAGCTAGTTTTGTTATTAAACGAGTTTCTGTCTAATCAGATTTTCACTACGACCATCCTAACCATATATGCATTTGCATAGGATTCCGCTGTCTACTAATTATTAATAAATTGATGGCTTTTTATGTCATTTTAGTAATCAGAAAGGGCTTGAATGGCAACAATGGGTGTTGAAATTTTTATTTTTATAAAAGCAAACATGATCAAGACATTGCACAGTGTCCAATTTAACGAAAAACCTGGCCAAAACTCTAAAAATGAATGGATGTTGACCTAACCTTGGGTATGGTTTTATTTTTCATATGAACTCCATTAGTCCTTGGTCACACTAGATTGTTTCATTGAAACAATTTCATGAAAACAAGGGTTCCTAGGTCGAGTTTCACAGTAGAGTGATATCATAAAGTTGCTGTAGTGGGAAAGTCGATCTATAAATACCAAAAAGTTTCAATGAAACCACTCTAGTGTGACCTTCGACTTAGTCGATTAATCGAAAGTCGACTTACCTATCCCTAGGTTGCACTATAGGCCCAATGGCAGTTTCTGAGGCAAAAAGGCTATTTTTGAAGTCATATATTTGGATAAAATAGTAACTGGATTAGATTCTTAACACTTTGAGCCACTTAGAAACAAAATCATTTCAACCTGGCAGCGCTTCATGACCACATACCGGGCTGTCAAAGATATTGCATCTTACATTGTAAAATTTTGTAAAATTCTATCAAACGAAGAACAAATTTGTTTCGCTCGACAATTAAAAACCGCTAACATAATAAACAGTTTTTTAATGCATAACACGTGTAAAGTTATGTATAGGGTGTTTTTTTAAGCCCGATAGAACTTGAAATTGTAAAAACTAACACAAAAAATTAAATTGTAATCAAAATTTTTTTTTTTAATCGAAAGATCAATACGTGACATTAACATTTGAAAATGATTTCGGGCATATGGGCACCGCGGCTGTTCTTGACGAAGTGCATTCTGGACGTCCAATTTTTGGCCACTTTTTCGAGCACTGCTGGCCGTATGTCACGAATAACACGAACAATGCTGGCCTCCAAGGCATCAATTGTTGCTGGTTTATCAGGGGCCTAATTACGTGATTCGACATCGAGTTGTTTCGACCCGAGTACTCAAAGTTGGGATGACAACATTCGTTATCGAGTAAAATTATCGAGAAATTGAGCATAAATTTGCGAGTAATTTCTCGTAGCCAAATGGCCTATCGTAAACCAACAAAATGAAAGATTTCTTATTTTATTTGTGTTTAAAATGTAAAAAATTGTTGTTTATTGACGGTTTATAGAGGAAAAATGATATTAGCATGGTACAATCATTAAAAGGTAGGGCACAGCAAACATCTGATTACAATTTTTTCCTGAGGTCCTCCTATTGTGTCAAAACAGTTTTGACAAAGTTGACAAACGGCAAAATAAATTTATACAAAATCAAATTGAATACATACAAAAACAAGTATAGAAGATGTACAATTTTGAAAACAGAAATGACGTGTGCATGCATTAAACAATGGGGCCAGATGAGTGGAATATGCTGTGGCTCTGTGTTGTGATTGCAGCTTACCAATGTCCAACTTCCGTGTTGTGTCTGTTCGTAACAATATGGTGATTCGAGTCCATGTTAGCTCCTCGTAACGATGAAGGTCGAGATGCTTAAATCTGGTACTGCTAACTGTCATGTTTTTGTCGCTGCGAAGTCTATCAACCTGATTCCTTTGGCAGATGTTTCACTGGGAAGACTGAATTTTGGGACGGTTGCAACAAAGTTATTCTCCTTTCCAATTGCGGCATTAAAATCGCGTAAAATAAATGTAATGTCATGGGCAGGACAACAATTATGCGTTTCTTCTAAGCGCTCGTAAAATATATCATTGGTCTGGGGCCATTAGGTGTTGTTGTGACGCCTTTCCCAATGCATCGCATTTCCTGTATGGGAGTAATATTGGTCTTGTATTTTTCAAGTACATATTTTAAAGCGTAAGCTGCACCTTCTATGAAGATTCTGAACATTCCAGGTGCAGATTCACTGTTTGTAATCCATACAACTTTTGCGTGGTCGTCAACTAAAGAGCGGGTTGTTTTCTGTTTCTTTGTTTTTCATAGTACGATCTTTTGGAGGGATGGGTTATCTATCTTAAATTACAAGGGCAAATTCCAAATTCCTGAAAGCGACAATTCGCGTTATATGGGGCTATACCAAAACATGGACATACATATACAAATAAAATATTTTAATTTAAATATTTGACAATATTTCAAATAAACAAACCTGTTGCATTTGTTATTAGTCATTTGAAGTTATAAGCAAACCGGCATCGGAGTTGTTTTTTTATAATTTCATGAACCTGCCCAACCTTCTAATAATTGAACCATGGATATTAGTAAATAATTGTGAGCATTTTTTACACAAAATAAGAGAAATTGGGAAAAGTCCTTTTCAGTCGTTTTAAGAAATTGTGATAAAATTATAATTAAAATAAATAGATATGCATGCTATCATTAACCAAAAATTAGTGTTTGCAGTCGTTAAAATATAAGTTGAAAAAATAAGCATTTCTGCAAAACAAAAAATTATTTAATATTAATAGGCTTTATTTTATAGGTGTACAACTTTTAATAAAGTGCATTTTAAATATGTAGTTCATCCCCCGTTGTTTACCAAAGGAAATACTCTCTCAGAGAGGCTAATGCAAAACACCCACCAAATTCTCTCATTTATTTTGAGAGAGAATTATTAAGGTAGATGTATTAGCAATCTGTAACAAGAATGACAAAACAATTTTGCAAACATTAATAATTTTCATATTTTCTTAGCACAACTTCATTCCGAAATTATTATTCAATGTATTGTTCAACAAATTCCACAAATATTTACATTTTTCATTCATAATTTAGTTTTTTTTTTTGGTTCTTGCTTTCAAAAAACACCTTTTTTACATCTACCTTCATCATATTCCCTATAGTACACATAGTTCGAATACCGGTTACTCTCGAAACATTCGATCAGTGATTTCGATCGAGTCTTATCATGCCGTTTTTTTCTCGTGTCGAAAACTTATTAACGAGTAAATTCTCGATCGAATCGAATCACATAATTAGGCCCCAGCATAAACCAGTGACTTCACGTAGCCCCACAGGAAATAATCGAGAGGTGTCAAATCGCACGACCTTGGAGGCCAATTGACAGGTCCACTTCTCGAAATCAACTTATCGCCAAATTTTGATTTCAATAAGTCGATGGTTGCGTTCGCCGTATGGCACGTAGCGCCATCCTGTTGAAACCACATCTCCTCCGGATCAATGTCATCCATATTTTCAAACAAAAAATCATTGACCATGGTGCGGTAACGATCTCCATTGACCGTAACGCGAGCTCCGGCCTCATTTTTGAAGAAATAAGGTCCGATGATGCCACCAGCGTGAAAACCGCACCATACGGTGCATTTTTCTGGATGTAATGGAGTCTGTAGGGTCTCTTGTGGATTGGTCTCACTCCATATGCGGCAATTTTGCTTATTAACAAACCCGTTAAGCCAAAAATGCGCCTCATCGCTGAACACAATTTTGCGTCTATAAGTTGCGCGAATCGACGACTGATTTTCAAAGTAAATTTGGATAATTTCGTAGCGTTGTTCAAGCGTGAGTCTATTCATGATGATTTGTCAGAGTATACTGAAACAAATAAAAAAAAGTTTCATCAAAATTTAATTTTTTGTGTTACTTTTTACAATCTAAAGTTATATCTAGCTTAAAAAAACACCCTTTACATTAATATTCTGATTAAAAATTCAAAAAAGTTAGATTTGGTATGGAATATTTGATGTGGTGTATTGTGGTGTATTTTTCTGTAGTTTATATTGTAGTTTATATGGTTTTTGGAATAGAACTGCGACGTATTCGCGAAACTATATATATATATATATATATATGTGGTAGAAGGTAATAGTGAGTACAATATGTGTAGAAAATTTCATGTCCGTATGGATCCGAAAACTTATAGAAAAATACTTACAGATAGCGTGACACTTAAAAATTTGGATATTTTTAAGTATTGGGCTGGGAGTGGGACTTGTCAATATGACACAAGTCGAGAAATTTGATAGTTTTCTTAATCGAGTTATATCAAGCATTGAAATCTTTTATGTTCAAGATCTCTTAATTTTGTAATATGGACTACAAAAACCTACTAAATTTAAAAATCTTGACCTGTAATTATAAAGTATTCAAAAATTTAACGCGATCGCGGTATTTTACTTTCAAATCATCAATTAATGATGGAGGTCACATTTACTATTGTATTGTATCCCAATACGCAAAATGATCTCTGAGATTTCGCGTTTGGCTAAAATCCGTTTTGGGGTAGGTCCCCCGCCCACTCTTTTTCGGTATAAAAACTACCTTACGATCTATTCTAAGACCTAAAGAATCTACAGTCAATATTTTATCAAATTCGGTCCAGCCATTTCGGAGGATTTATATTTCGAAGATCATGGCAGACCTGAATAATTTTCTATATATATGTAGCAATATATACCTGAACCGATCAGAACCAAATTTGCTGGAGCTGATTCTTAATTGATCAGGATGTACCATATCAAATTTTAAAGTCATCGGATGCAAATTGTGACCTTAGTTTGAAAGGTCCAGCAGCTTCCAGTGACTTGTTGCCTCAAAAACCTGTCATTGGGCCCATAGTGGGTTGTCATAGGTGGTCAAACAACAGAGATATCGCAATAGTCGGTAATTTATCCATTTTTTGTGCAATCTACCGTCGGATCCTTACGAATTTTTGGGAGTTGATGGGGGTCTCACAGAGAAAGAAGCCTATTGATGGTTGGCGTACATCCCACTTTTCCATTTTTTTATTTGAGTTGTACTGACGATGCGCTTATATGCGTTTCAACAAAATTGACCTGTATTAATGAAGACATTCAGAGGAAAGGCACTAAGCTATCCCAATTTTAATATGTATTTTGAATTTTACCAGTCAAAAGCTTATGCACAGGGGTAGTGGTGTAGGGTATCACATAGTCGGCCACGACCCGACTATAGGCTTGGCTCACTTGTTGTTTTATATCAATTTACATAGCATTAGCTCTGTTCGTTTTTTAACAGCCAAAATTTCATGACGATCCAATCAAAATTGCGACGCGTAGCGTGATTTAAAAAAAAAATAATAAAAAAATAGGATATATTCAGGGGCCTAATTATGTGAGTCGATTCGATCGAGAAATTACTCGTGAATTTGTTTTCGGCACGATAAAGAAACGGCATTATAAGTCTCGATCGAAAACGTTTAAGCATTGTTATCGATTTTTTCGATAGTAACCGGTAATCGAACTGTGAAAACCGGTAATCGAACTGTGAAAGCCTAAATTTTCTTTAAGGAACATAATTATAGGTAGATGCCGAAAAAGTATTTATTTTAAAACAAAAAAAGCATTATTATGAATGAAAAAATGTAAATTTTTGTGAAATTTTTTGCAAAATACTTTGAATAATATTTTTTCGGAATAAAGTTGTGGTAAGAAAATAAGAACATTATTAATGTTTGGAAATCCTTTTTTAAATTGTTGTGACATATTGATAATGCATCTACCTTAATAAACGTACGGTTGTTTTGGCAGAATTATTAGAAACATTCTTGGTTGGCGCAATTTTTATAAGAAATGAACATAAAATAATAAAATGGATCCATCTGTGTTATTCTTGTTATCTTCTTCTGACGAAGAAGATGACAACATTAATTTAATTCGTAAACAAATTCGTTCACACAGTGAACCTTTATCTTTAGCGGAAGCTGCGTATGTGTTTTAAAGTATAAATCATAAATTGATCAATTTAAAATGTATATTATATTTCTTCGCAGATTTCTACAGAGATTCAGGCTGACAAAAGAGGCTTTCCGTTATGTACTTTCTTGTTTGGAATTTTCGTGCCAAAGTTCAAAATCTGTCCCCCCAATTTTGCAGTTGGCAGCAACGTTGTCCCTTTTGGGAAGTGGCGGTTTCCAATATACTATAGGGAATGATTTAATTTTAGGTCTGTGTCAGAGTGTTACATCAAAAATTGTTAAACATGTTGTAAATGAAATGGAGCGAAAACTCTGCCCACAACATATACGATTTTCTCCAGAGCAATCTACTATATGTAAGGAATCATTTTATACCAAATATGGAATTCCTGGAGGTTCGTATATAATATTTAATATATCATGCAATAATTAACAAAATTATATTAGTAATTGGATGTGTTGACGGAACCCATTTTGGCCTACAAAAACCAACGGAAAATGAGCATATGTTCTTTAACAGAAAAGGCTATCACAGCCTTAACTCTATGATAGTAAGTTTTGTTTATAGAAAATGTTATTTTCATCAAATTTTATTTACATGACTATAGATTTGCGATCATGAATATACAATTTTGGCTATACGTTCCAAATATGGCGGTGCGGCGCACGACTTATTATTATTCTTACTTTGTTCAGAAATCTTCACATTTATTAACTAATTTATCTGTATTTTGCATAAACGAAAGCAAGATTCAATTTGCACATTACTTTTCTTGCATTTTCTTTCCTTTTGCTTGTTTACGATTGGTAATGTAGCAACGAGAAATGTCTCGCAGAAAATTGATCGATAACTCGATAATTTTACTCCATACCGAATGTTATCATACCAACTTTGGGTACTCGGTTCGAAAAAACTCGATATCGACTCACATAATTAGGTATGTGATGGAAAACGATTCGACTCGTTTTGCCATAAATCGAAATCGTATATCTCCAATTTTGGTGAATATTTAATAAAATTGAAAATGGATTTTAAAAATATTATTCAAATAAGGGGTGTTTGCGAAGCATAACTATATGTATATATCATCAACGGCACTCCGATTATACACCATTTCGATTCTGCAAATCGAGTCGATTCGGTTTTCATCACATACCCGATTACCGACTATTCCGATATCTCCGTTATTTGGCCACCTACGCCAACCTGCTTTACATCATTGTAAAGACGGGATTTTCTACTTTCATAATGTCCCCAACCAAAGCTGTGATATTCGTCATTATTATTAAAATCGTTGCAAAGGTGATATCTTCTACCTTCATTAGCAGGTTTTGCTTTTAATATACACCTTAAAGAAGCGGGGATGTCCCGTCCATAAGAAAGGAGATAAGACTTTATGCTCCAACTATAGGGGCATATGTATTCTCCCTATCGCCTAAAAGATAGTGTCAGGGATATTGTGCAAACGACTAAAGCCCATGGTCAACGAAATAATTGGACCATACCAATGCGGCTTTAGACCTGGCAAGTCTTCCATTGACCAGATATTTACCCTGCGGCAAATCCTGGAGAAGACCCAAGAGATGCAAATCGGCACCTACCACCTTTTTGTCGATTATAAAGCAGCTTTCGACAGCCCGCTACGTTCAAAGGTATTCCAAGCCATGTCTGAATTTGGATTCCCGCAAAGCTTTGTAAGCGGCTTTGTAAATAACTCTAACTGCCACAAGATCTTCAGTTAAAATAGGAAAGAACCTCTCTGAAGAGTTTTGTACCAAAAGAGGTTTCAGACAAGGTGACAGCCTCTCGTGTGATCTTTTCAACATCCTGCTAGAAAAGGTTATACGAGAGGCAAACGTGAAAAGAAGTGGCACAATCTACACCAATAGCCACATGTTACATGCTTATGCTGATGATATAGACATCATGGGTCGATCAGTGAAAGAAGTAACCGATACCTTTATGAAGGTCGAAGGAGAATCTGCTAAAGTGGGTCTGGCGGTAAACGGCGAGAAGACCAAGTTGGTGGTGTCGAGGCGCAATGCGTCCATTGAGATCGGACCAACTGTGAAGTTGGTTCCTATAATTTTGAGGTAGTAAACGACTTCGTATACCTCGGCACCACCGTAAACACAACAAACGACATCAGTTGTGAAATAAAAAGAATTGTATTGGCCAACAGATGCTACTTTGGCTTAAGTAAGCACTCCAAAAACAAAGCCATAACTCGTCAAACAAAAATAACGCTTTACAAAACACTGATACTACCCGTGCAGATAAGGCAGTGCTTGGCGTGTTTAAGTGAAAATTTCTTGGAAAGATCTACGGACCAATTTACGTTGACGGTGAATATCGACGTCGTATGAACCACGAGCTGTATCTGCTGTACAACGACATCAATATAGTTAAACGTATCGAGATGCAGCGATTGCGATGGCTAGGCCATATCAAAAGAATAAATTCGGGCCACATGGCGGTGCACGCAGAATTGGCAGACCAAAGAATAGATGGCGCAAACAAGTGGATGAAGAGATCTTGGAGATCTTTCCTTAGTTCTGTAATGGGCCAGCTAAGTAAGTAAGTAAAGAAGCGGAGATATTCGCTTTGAAATAAAACGCTGACTTTTTCTCCAAATAAGTTCTTTGCCCATTCCGACCCCTGGTTCTAAACCACGAATGTAAATGAGGATGGCATACATCATTAGCACCAGCGTTACCCAAATGTACACTCATGTTTGAAATATCACAGCAGTTGCATTTTCTTATTCAATGCATTGGAATGTTGCAGTCATATGGGATACTTCCCATATTGAACAATGAAATGGACTGTGCTAAAATGACGAGTATTTATTTGGTCTGTTCCTTTACTTTTGAAAATGGTAAAACCGGCAACAGTAGTAAAAGTTGTAAACTGCACCCATATGAATTGTATGGTCTCTGAAGTAAAGGAACGCTTTTCGAGTAAAAAGTGGTAAAACTTGAAGATTCTTGCACGTAAAGGAACAGGGCTATTATTTCATTTATCTCACAATATGTCATCACAGTTGCCAAACAGTCCCTTGAGACGGGTTTCAAATCCACACGCAGCCTGTGACACATATGAGTTCCTACAGCAACAACAATGAAAAGCTAAGTTTTAACTTTTTCAAAAAATAAAAAATATCAGAAATACGCTTATCAATTTCTCATATCAATGAGTGTACTCCGATTCATATTGGCTCAGTGATATGGAACCTATTTTTGTCGCCAAGTCCGAAAAGCGTGGCGTCTCTTACGACACCACTTGAAAAGAGATTTTTTCCGTGGCTGAAATCCTCAGGAAATACAAGCCAACATTACTCTGAGGCGATTTGAAACCGCCGGAAATTTGTATGTTCTGGCCAGGAATTGAACCATTAAATGACTTCATCTTCTTTAATGGCCTAAAAATGGACAAAACAACTGTGAATATTTGGTCTGTTCCAGAACTGCAAGAATCTACTAGTTTTTACTATTTTTTCCGATAACATAAGAGAAAAAATGTTATCGTAGTAAAAAATAGTAGCTTCTTGCAGGTTCTGGAACAGAGAAATTATAATATCGTCCAGTTCACAAACGATTATTCACTGCAGGGTGCAATTATTATTGATGTTTCAGAGACGTTTTTTCATCCTATTCGAAACGAAGCCCGAGATGTAATGATTAACATGCTCGCCTTCCAACAGATATTGGTCGTTTGTTGAAAGTCCAAGAAAACAACTACACATTTTCCAGTACGGTGGACAATTGAGCACAATTCTTTATTACTTCAGTCATTAACAAAATTTCCACTAGTAGTATCAGCATTTGGCGACTCTTAGAAACACTATATCATTGAGCTTAAAGAGATGATATTCAGTCTGACAAACCCCCCAGGTAAGAACACAACAAAAACGGAAGAAAAGGAAAAGAAAAAAAAGGATGGAAGGAAAATTAATAGCTGAAAATGATGTGGAGGAAATTGGGTAAGTAGAGTGTAAATTGTGAAAAAATAGTGAAATAGTGAGATTAAAATGTTAAATCTTTTAGAAATCCACAAATATATTGGCCAATTGGGATGTCAATTTATCTATTTGCGAAATTAATTGCAATAACGCCTAAAAACCTTTTGTGTATCATTAAAATATTAATATTGGCGGCAATTATTTGGCATATATTTATTCCGAATGGTCTATTTGTGGATATTGAAGTTTGGGAGATTATTTCATTAGAATTATATTGTTTATCTATTTATTTATTTTTTCTGTAGTATATACATATATTAGTAATAGGATATTTGTTATTTGTATATATATGTATGTATATTTATGTATTAAAATTCGTTGATATTTATTTTTTAATAATTTTATCCGTTAATACAATAATCTTTTGTTATCTTCTTTGTTGTTATTATCAAATAAAACAATAATTATAATTACTAAATAAATGAATAATTTGACAAGAAAATATTTTTCTTTTAATTTTATAGGATTGTCGCTCAAATGGAATGTCAATATTCAATTGAGGCTAACTTCTTGGTTTTGCTCCTCGAAATCTCGCGATCAGCAATAAAAAATCATACAAATATAGAATCAACAAAAATTTAAGTATTAACGGAAAAAAGTGAGAAGATTCAAGCCAAGGGAAACAAAAAGGTGTAATATTTCAAATTTCAATATACGGGTATGTTCTGTCACACACTTCACCTCTCACTTCACGCCTCAAGCATTTTGTTCACCCCATTTACTCTTATTTTTCGAGTATTTTATGGACGGAGTAGGGTGTATTCTTATTTTTAAATACCCTAATAGCCCGTTTCCACGGTACGTCGTTCGTTCTCTATTCGTTGTTCGACCCATAACTAGAGTTGGGCAATATCGTTCAATTGAACGATCCGGATCACTATCTCGTTCAATGGACACCGGTAATTTCTTTGACCAAACTGCGTATACTTAATATCACACGTTGGTTTTTATGATGTTACTCATTCGCCTTTGAATGAGGACAGTGATCCGGATCGTTCAATTGAACGAGATTGCCCAACTCTACCCATAACTACAAATAAATTACTTATTTCCCCACACAAAATTCTATGAACGAACGACGATTTTTCTACGTTGTTCGATTAGAAATACTCTCTGAACGACGAATAATTAAGTGTGTCTGCGTACTCGATAATTTGTAATAATTATTACAAATTATTACTGAATGTTGTTTTTTTACACAAATGTTCAGTAAAAGAGAATGAATTGAGAAACTTGTTTTGAAATTTTTATTACTGAGAACTTATAATTTTTACTGAAGGAATTTTGTTCAGTAACATTTTGTAGCTTTAGGCAGTTGTCAAAAGTTTAAAATATTCAAATATCATAATCGTAAATATTAATCAAATTGAACATTTTTACTGAATGTTGTCTTTTTACTTTTTTAATATTTTCCTTTGAAAGAGTATAAAATGCTTTACTCTCTAAAAAGAAGTTACTGAGTAATATTTACTGAGAAAGTACAAGGACAAACCTATTATGTCCCATCCCTAACAAATGAGAGAATTTATCGAAAAAAATAATTATGACATGTCTAAATTCAAAATTGAAAAATTTGTTGAAAACACAAAAATTTTTGGAAAAAAGGAAAAAGATGAATGAAAATTAATGAACTAAACATTTTATATAGATGCAGAA
Organism: Musca autumnalis; assembly: GCF_047663935.1. Lineage (NCBI taxonomy): Eukaryota > Metazoa > Arthropoda > Insecta > Diptera > Muscidae > Musca > Musca autumnalis. Next base: position 202,064,302 of record NW_027411644.1, on the reverse strand, counting down.
GGAATATGGTTGTGTTTCCTTCTTCATTCCACACACATTTCTTTTCCATTAGTTCAAAATCGCGTAAAAAATCGGAAACAAAAAGGAAAGAAATACTCGTAACTGAAAGTCTGTATACACAAACATTGTTTTGACATGCCTCTCTCTCTCTTTAATTTTGAAAATAGAATCATAGAAAAATATATTGAAAATACAAAATTATTCAGAATTTATGGAAAAATGAATGAAATGTGTGTAGTTAAATATAGAAGATACATTTGAAGGAAAGTCTATTGCTTTTCCTATTCATTTAATGTATATTTTATGTGTTTTCGGTTCAAATTTTCGTGAAAACAAGGAAACAAAAGTGAAGGAAATTTTGTTTATATTTCTGTTAATTACGAATGGTGTCGTGGAAACGGGTTAATTCGTGTACGTCGTTCGACAGGCGATCAGCATAATTGAAACGCTCGTGTGAACATGACATGATGAATCTTGGCCCCAAGAAATTCTCAAAAAAATATGAGTAAATGGGCTCAACAAAATGCTTGAGGCGTGAAGTGAGAGGCGAAGTGTGTCTCAGAACATACCCGATAAATCCGCGGTTATTGTAGATATGTCAACCATACAAAGAGAAATTGAATTATTGTTAAATCCCTGGCGCTCTTTCGGATAAAAAACATCTCTAAATTATATTCTGATATCAAAGACTCAATAAAATAAAAGCATTGGAATACCTGCTTTCCCAGTGCACGTGATTTGTATGTGGACCATAAACTTTAAATTTTGAAGGATTTTGGAAGGCTGATAAATTTAGAAAGCTTCCATAGACCCTTTCTGAATGAAAGGGTGCTTCTATAGACCCTTTCTGAAGGAATGGGTGCTTCTATAGGCCCTGTTGCTTCTATAGACCCTTTCTGAAAGAAAGGTTGCTTTATTGGCCTTTTTTATATAAAGGGTGCTCCTAAAGACCCATTCTGAAAGAAAGGGTGCTTCTATCGATCCTTTCTTAAAGAAAAGGTGCTTCTATCAATCCTTTCTTAAAGAAAGGGTGCTTCTATAGGCTCTGTTGCTTCTATAGACCCTTTCTAAAAGAAAGGGTGCTTCTATAGACTCTTCCTGAAAGAATGGATGCATCTATAGACCCTTTCTGAAATAATGGGTGTTTCTATAGGCCTTTTCTTATAGAAAGAGTGCTTCTATAGGCCTTTCTTATAGAAAGGGTGCTTCTATAGACCCTCTCTGAAAGAACTGGTGCAAGATGCCATGACAATGAACTGGTGCAGAAAGCCATGACTATGAACTGGTGCTCAATGCCATGAGAATGGACTGGTACAAAATGCCATGACAATGAACTGGTACAAAATGCAATGACAATGAATTCGTGAAAGCGTGTGTCACTCCCTTGTAAATTTCATCGGTGAATCACCCGAAATTTCATCGATGCCATGTCACTATCACCCATGATTCAACTCATGATTTGTCATCGAACATTTTACTGGGGAATTGACGACAGTGTGCATAATATCTGGCCAGAATGTAAAATGGATCCGTAAAAGGTCCACAGAAAACGCTGTACCAGTCCAGACAAACGTACTCAACTCCTTAATATCTGGGTGCAACTGTAAAAGAAGCTACATTTCTAGACTTATCTCATAACATTATTAAGTTGACTTGACTCACTAGAAAATAGTGTTCAATTATCATTAAGGCACATATAGCAAAGGTCCTCTCGATATTTGATGAGTTCAATTAAATTGAAGTAGATGTATAAAATAATTTTAGTTTAAAATATTATAATAGTTATATGTATGTTTTTATTTGTAATAGATTGCATCTTATAATGGATAATTGAGCAATACATCTTGTCGAGCCAGCTCCAATAACATAGGATCGTCAAAGAATTTGTTGATCGACACATCCTCCGATAGACCTTTGCGTCTTCGTGTCTTTATCATAAATTCACGGGCTAAATGTGATGCTTGTTGTGGTTCCAAGGGTCTAATAACAATCGATTTATCCAAAGGATCGCCTGGTACAATTTGCCAATGATGAAAAACTGAAAGGCAAAATGCTTGACCTTGTGTGTGGGTACGTAAATCGGTTTCAAAACCAAATGAATCAATGGCGGGAATGAAAGCTTTAATTGTGTACAACGGGGAACCGGAAACGGGTGCATCTTGTGTTACATGACCTCTGAAAGTATTCATTAAAAAATATTAATAAGATTTAATTTTGCATTTGTTAAAGTGTTGATTACCTTCTTCTGGCTAGGACTGTATAAACGGCTGAGACACAATCTGCTGGTGCTTGAACCTCTACAAATAGATACGGTTCCATAAGACGGGGTGTGGCCATAAGAAAAGCTGAATATGCTACTCTCCTGGCAGTTGGTATAACCTGGCCGCCACCACGATGTAAAGCCTCATTTGCTATGACTGCATCGAGTATTTTAAATTTCACATTACGTATGGGCTCCTCACAAAGTGGCCCCTCCCTTGTACCCCATTGGAAACCTTGAACAATGGAATCTTTAACAGATGTCAGCAGGGTCTTATCCACCTCCGAGGGTAGGGTATCATCAACCAAAATATTGGGGCCTGTTGAGTCGGGACCAAACGCCCATATCGAACGTGCTGCCAATAAATCCCAATCATAATTTACTTGGAAAAATTCTCCAATACGCTTCTTGTTCCAATTAATGGAGACCACTTCATTTTCAATGTCCTCTGCCAAACCCTTTTCTAGGGGTTCAGCAATCATTGTGATTTTATTCTTCTTGTTGGGAGTTTCGGCAAAACATTTTAGAGAACTTGTTTCCACAACTGTTTCACAGAACGCGACAACGGGATCGGCCACTTTAATGTCAATTTCTGAGTACATTTTACGTAGATCATGCATTACACAATCCAAATATAATTCACCTGTACCCAATATGACATGTTCTCCGGATTCTTCAACACGTGTTGATAGAAGAGGATACGACTTATTTACCTTACGTAGACCATCCAACATTTTGGGCAACTCAGAGGGATTAACAGGTTCAACGGCAATTTTTATAATACTTTGAGTATTAAACTTCAGTGGTCGGAATATATACAAATCATCGGCAGCGTTTATGTCGACAATTGTCGATGTTTTAACAATGCTTTGATCAATACCCTCAATGAGAACCCAGTTGCCTGCTGGCACCCGATTCAATTCAACCTTGTAACGTGCTTCATAGACCCACAAGCGGCCAACTTGTAAGACACGAGAATCTTCTTCATCTTGCAGCGTGTAATTTTCACCAAGAACACGTACCTCTTGTCCAGCGTGTAACGTGCCCGATATGACACGGGCCATGACCTTAAAACAGAAAAAATATTTTATCAAATGTTTAAATTAATAGGGAAGTCTAAAAGGCTAAACAGAATCAGCGTGTTGGGCATTGATAATCTTGCTCTTTGACAGATAAAAAATCGAAAGCGTTAAATCATAATGACATGAAGTCCACGAAAAAAGGGCTACCTTCGTTGAAATGTTCAAAACTATGCTCTAACAGCCCTTAAACTACACTCAAAAGAAAATCTTGAAAATTTGTGAGAGAGGTACCAAGATGTTGTCCGATATATAGACCTTCTGGAAACTTGATTTACGTTTGGAAGAAGTTTTATGATATGCAAACTTTCGGCCAAACACGATTCCAAATCCGTAAGTAATGGTCCTCATCAATTATTGTTATTGTTGTAGTAACGCAAATGTGTTCGTTTGTTTATCATTTCAATTATCTAGTCCTGGTTCTGGACTGGCTGCGTCCATAAAGAATTAGGAGAGTGGGGTTAGCTAGACAGATAAACATCATCATCAATTCGGACCAAATATAAATTGATAAACTCGCTGGCCTAGTGGTTATCGTTTGTACCTTTGGACATCTCTCTCTACTGTGTACCGCTAACATTTGTATGCCCATGGAGGCACATTGCTTACCACAGACCGGCCTATTGCTTTGTAAGAGGTTAACAAGGTTTCTTTGCCAGCAACCCAAGTGCAGCCGGCCAGCGTCTTGAGCACCTAGTTCCGGTTTCTTATCTTATCGCAAATAGCTATGGCTTGCTGTCGAACGTTATACTCAACATTTTGGGGTAGTCAGTGGTCGGAATCAGTCCAATTGGTGAACAGTGTGGAAGTAGATTAAGTGGCGGATATTTTCGTATGCCTCAGATGGAAGAATTGCACTAGATCATCAGGGATATGCTACATCCCATATGTCATCGACTGCAAAATTTTTGAAATTTTGTGTGGGAGGAACCCAAAAGTATTGAAGCGATATTCCATATCAAAAGCGGATATATGTCTTTAAGAAATATTACGAGGCCAAATGGTTAATCTCTTCGAAAGTTATCGTGCGCACCATTTTAGCTCAAACTTTTGTGGCGGAGGTAACGGAAGCAGTGGACAGATTTGATCCAACATCAAACTTGAACTAAGTTTGGATCAAATCGGTTGATCCATTCAAGAGTTATTGCGCTCTCCATGGATAAAGCGTTTCCAAATTTTCTGAAACGTCCAAACATACTTGGTGTCTGAAACCATTAGCCTAAAGGCTGTGGGTAAAATTATAATTTTTACCTTTTGTTCAGCTCAACTCGAAAGAGAATTAATTAAAGAAAAACGTGAATACCAGCAAGCTAATTCTTTTTCACCCTTAACTTCTAACTTTGTTTTCTCTTCTAATCTTCAAACTTACCTGGAAAAAGGTACAATCATCGGTTGGATACATTTTGGCACTGTGTACCAGCAGCGAACCCGTTTGATTACATTGAATCATATCACGATACATATCACCCTCCTTGGGTCCAGTATAAACATGATCCACCTTACGTTTGGCATTATCCAAGGGCGATGGTATGTGTTCTACACACATACTTACAAATCCACTAAAATCGCCCAAGAAACGATTACAAACCAAACGTAGCAGAGGTCTTATATTCGATTTCATTTCTTCCTTTGTTATGCGAATATTTAATTCAGCCAATGTATCTGTAAGCGTGGAGTCAACATCACCCACCACCTGGGCAATAAGTTTATACATTGGTTCCAAAATAAATTCCACAAAACTTCGTTGGGCTGAATTGTGAGGTGGCTTCTTAGTGAATTTGCGTCTGCAAAAAAAGACAAGACAAAAATGTTTGATATTTTTTGAACGAAGGCCAACAAACTTACGATTTGCTATGGAAATACATATCGCCCCACAAGCGTTTTGAAAATTCTACATAATTGACACCTTCATATGTGTCGGCATATAATTTGGCAAATGATTTCAATGTGAAACAAATACCATAAAGGGAACTGGCAAAGCAGACATTGCCCAAAACAGGAGATACCAATTGGGTTTCTTCGGGATTACCGTATGTGCTCAGCAGACTATTGATTTCCTCTACAATGTGTTTTAATTTGAAATAAGCATCTTGAGGAGGTAATTTCAATTCCAAAATGAGACGGTCAATCTGAAAGAAAACATAAAAAGAGAAAATTAATTCAATGTGGTAGATAACTCATGTTCAAATTATGGCAAACAATATATAGCAATGTATAGAAGAGGGTGGACTGAGTGTACGAATCTTTGTCATAATGCTTTATTATGGACATTTTAAAATCTGAGCTATCCCCAAACCTTGAAATCATTATAACAATTACATTCTGTTTAATATTGATATATACAATAACTTTTCTTCAAATTCCTCTTACCTTATTAATACAAACAGTTATGGCCATTTTCTCCTGAACTGCATGTTTGAGCAACCTTTCCGTATTGAGCATAACACCCTCCGCTGCATCGACAAAGACCACCACACCATCGCACAAACGCATGGCAGCAGTTATTTCATCGGAAAAATTCACATGTCCTGGGGTATCGAAGATGTTCATTAAATAACTTTTTGTTTTTACATCCTGCAAGACAACGGTGACCGGTGTAGCTTTAATACTAACACCCCTCTCCTGTTCGGTAAATAGGGTGTCGGTGTAACGCAGCGAACGTTCTTCATTCAAATCAAACTGAGGATGTGTTTGACGTATCAAACAATCGACAAATGTTGTTTTGCCATGATGTAAATGACCCATTAACGCTACATTACGTATCAGCGGTGGAGTGTCCATTAAATCTGCCATAAATTCCATATTGTATGTGGTTTCTGGTAACTCTTGTTCTTTAATTTGGAATTTTAACTTTTTCACCGGTTCTATTAGTGGTTTATCCAATGGTTGAGCATCTTCCTCTTGAACAATGGTCTCCACATCTGGACCATACACCTCTATTGCCGTGGGATAGTAACGTTTGTCTTCATGCAAAACAACTGCTGTTACCTCTTTGTCTTCATCTTCATTCTGGTCTTCTTCCTCTTCCATAGCATCATCCTACATAATGACAAACAAGGAATATTGAAATAAAGTTCCCACATTTTATGAATGCCAACTTACATCCCGTTCATCTTGATTATCTTGCTGGCCATAAATACTTTGATCATCGTCATCATCACTGTCTAAATCGGGACCAATGTAATTACCAAATTCATCATACAAGTCCGAATCCATTGTTGTGGTGTTGCTTCAATGTGTCTGCAAAGTAGAAAAGCGTGACAGATGAATGGTAAACGTTTACAAAAAGCGCCACAGAACCAAGTTACTGGGAAAAAAATATTTCCACATTCAGTGTCCATTAAATTTCAATCGATATTAAATCCGTTTTACCTTTATTTATTGAATTTTGATATAAAAAGCAATTATTTATAAATTAAATGAAATAATCGACAAAACCACAACAACGTTTATTCAACGCGTTCAATAAACACAAATCACAAATGTCAACTTCACACAATGCCGGTGTGTGGGGTATGTTCAGTGTAGTATTAGTGTTGTAAAACGAATAAAATAAGTATAAATCGTTTTAAGCGTGTTCGAATGAAATTGAGATGAAGGATTGTGTCTTCACTAACAAATTTGTGACAGAAATCGTATACGCAAAAAAAGTTTCAAAAATGCAGATTAATAACTACCCAGCAAACCAAATGTCGGATGTCCGACACATCTGAACAATTTGGGAAGCAAATCGTTCAGATTTCGTTCCGATTTCTATACGATTTTTCGTAGGGGAATTCGTTCAGATTTCGAAGAAAATGTCGGAAGTAAATTTCCCTTCGAATATACCAACGTTTTTCTTCCGATTTCGGTACGAATTCGGATCGAACGAAATCTGAACGATTTTCCTTCCGAAATTGTTCAGATGAGTCACACATAAGACATTTGGTTTTCTGGGTAGCAAGTCCCGCTGCACTACATCTTCTGCTATGAACTTGGAACAAGTCAAGTTCTTTTTATACCTCCACCACACTATGGAGGGTATAATTAAATTTGTCATTCCGTTTGTAACACATCGAAATATTCATCGGAGATAACATAAAGTATATTTATTCTTGATCGGGGTAAAATTCTAAGTCGAAATAACCATGTCCGTCTGTCCGTCCGTCTTTCCCCCGTAAGTTTGTCGGTATAGGTCCACGCCTTCATATAACCCACATAGAACGGTACCTCGCAATTTTCGGTATTTTGAAGTTTGTGGCCACAACAACCCACAGAAATGACTGATATTTGGCATTTAGTCAACGTTGGATATAAAACCCTTTCCTACTGAAATTCGTCGGTACAGGTCAACGAAATATAGCCCTCATAGAACGGTACCTCTCGATTTTCGTAATTCTAAAGGTTGTGACGCCATTATATTACCGAAATGACTGAAATTTGTTATTCAGTCTTCCATTGGGTTATAAAATGTTCCAGAAAAGAATTATCAGTATTGGTCCACGTCTTCCTATATCCTTCATAGAATCGTACCTCTTAATCTTCGGTATTTTTTAGGTTTTAGCCACATTATCTTACCGAAGCATCGGAAATTTGGTATCTAGTCTTCATTGAGTCTAAAAACTTCCTGCCAGAAACTTGTCGGAATAGATAGACCTTTTGCTATAATCCCCATAAATTTTCGGTACTTTAAAGGTTAGCCATATTTTTTACCGAAATTGCTGAAATAGTATTAATTGCTGAAATTTCCATTTTACTTCAATACCACTCGTGGTGGAGGGTATAACAAGTTCGGCCCGGCCGAACTTAACGCCGTCCTTACTTTTTTCTGCATAATCTGGCTCTGGATCTGTCTCCAGTTCTAGGAATGTGGCTTTTTCGATGGGATGTAACCATAGATCTGCTGGAGTTAGTAGAGTAGATTTGGCACGGCAGTTGAAAAGATGCATTGTTTCGTGCGGGACTGTTCCACATGTTTGGCATATGTTTTGCACGGTGTCATTGCCTTGCCCTATAGGAATTAGACAGATGCCCCATTTCGAGCGTGGCAACTGACGCTCCTCAGCTGTGATAAATGGATGTTCTCTGATACTACATTCATACGATAGTTGTTCATGGCATATGTGACTGCATCTGCGTGATGCTAAACCTGCTTGTTGATCATGAAGATCCCTCCTAATATGTCTGGGTGTAGTATCCTATCCACCATATGATGATTATGATGGTTCTCACGGTAAATTCCACACCGGCGCGGCATAGCATACCACACTCAGACCTATAGAAGTTCAGTCTTTCACAAATGACATCAGGGAAGGTAACAGACGCCAAGATTGTACAATTTTCTGCATACGTTACAATATCAATGCCGTCTGTAGGGGGCGGAATACAGGAGAGGTAGAGGTTAAACAATTCGGAAGATATCACCCCACCTTAAGGAAATTCCTGTTTCACTCTACGGGTCTTGGACTTATTGTTCCTGAATTCCACGTATGACTGGCGTCTACACATATAATAGATGATCACTGTTCTATCACACGGCTTGCTCTGACGTTCAGTGCTGTGCTGCTAACGGAACCCATGACGATGATCGGCAGCTGGATAGTTCTTTCTTACGCCCTGCCCTCGGCAGGGAGAGATCTAATGCGACGTAGTACCCTTCTCTTCGACCTGGGCTCAAGAGTGACTTAACCGTTGCCCACATGTCACTTATTCCGGCTCCAATGTTGCAACCGTTCAGATGATTTAGCCAATTGTTCTGGTGTATGGCGAGCGGCATCAACAGTGATGATGTATCGGAACGTCCTCTCTGAAACGGTGATTAGTCAACTCGCTAAAATTAGCCCAATTAGCTTTCCCATAATTGATGAAAGTGTTACGTAACGTCATTTGACAGAGCAGGTGATACGATGGTTACCCAGCAAAATTTATTTGAAGTTGTTCCTTGTGAAGTAGTGATTGAATAGCTTTTTTTGAAGCAGTCCACGCAGAGTCATGAAAAATGCAGTCCGTTCTTCACATTTTGACAATGTCCGATTTGAATCCATTTCATAAATTTTTCACATTTTAGAAATTTCAAAATTTTGCAAAAAAAAAAACTTAAAAAGACGAAAAATTAATTTGTTTCTTGTTAATTATAATAACAGCAATATGTTTGCATCCATAAAAAGTAATTTCTATACAAAAAATAATAAAAGTGATTTCGAACTACATCTTTGTTTGTAGCCAAAGAAGTAGTTAAATCATATGTTGTTGTGATTTATTCACTACAAAGAACTAATGCAAAATGTGAGCTTAAGAAGTAAATTAGACAGTATCCTCACTGCACCATGCCCTTGTAAAAATCATGACTTCTTTCACGTAAAAAGATGTAGTCCGGAATCACTTGCACTCATGATTTAACTACTTCTTTGGCTACAAACATTTTGCTGGGTATGTGTGACGAACTGTTACTCTTTCAGCTAAGTCTGCTAGGGGCGTCCTCATTGACAGTGCAAAACGTAGAGCTATCAATCTGCTCAGCCAGCACTATACCCGTCTGTTCGTTTCCGACGACCGAGTGCCACAACTCGTAATGAGCATTTAAAGTCCCCCAGTCGGTTATGACCTTACAAAAGAGGGCTTATAACCTGGAACACAGCTATTTATCGGTGTTATGTATACGTTAAGCAACTCTATCTGGACCTGACTGTAATCCACATATACTCCATGTACAGGCCAATAGAGCCAGTCTGGCTCAAGCAAGATAGGTCTGTATTGAACAGACTGGTGCAATGGGAAAGCTAATACTCCCCATCCCCTTCTGGTGCGATCCTTCCTTCACAACGCTTTAAGCTGCAGTTGTTGTTGCAGCACTATAGTACCTTCGTAGAACCATAGGTTGGATGTTGGATTCCCAGCAAAATGTTTGCCTCCAAAGATGCAGTTAAATTATATGTACAAGTAATCTGGAAGTGCATCCAATTATGCATTTTCACTCATGATTTTTACAAGAGCGTGACTACTGAAAGATGCACTCCATAGCACTGCATTTTAACTAACCCCTTTGCACTGCATTTTAACTGACCCTTGCCACTGCATTTTAACTGCAAATGGATGTGATTCTTTGGATTGCATCTAAAAGCGGTTAAAATGTGAGGAATGGAGTGCCTTTTTCATGACTCCGTTTGAACTGCATCAAAACATGCCGTGATAGAAGTAGTCTACATTGCACTGCTTCCAATTTATTTTGCTGGGTTGGCAGTCACTGGCCGAAACCCAATGGTAGCTGCTTGGTTTCCTACACCGCTGCGAACTTGATATTGTTCATGAAATCCACTATTTCCTCGATCTTACCTCGGAGTCCATTGTAATTGAATTGCAAAAAGGATGCGTTTTCTAGGATTGGAACAACAACGGCTGGTGTTAAGTAATGCGTGTGTGGTTCTTGTTGGGGAGTCATGTATTCTGATGACGTCCACTGGGGGCAGTGTTCATGTGTTCACGCAGCATACGTGACAGTCCCTGTCGTAGTCCATCGCTTGGACGAATCCAGGACCACCCTCAGAAGTACCCACTCCCGGCATCTATTGCATCTCACCGAAATTTGAGTGTTTTGGATGTGTATATTACAAACATAGCATATCCACCCAGCAAACCAATCGTACCGACATCGTAACGAAATCGGAACAAAATTCAGACGATACATCCTATATCTGATCCGTAATCGTAACAATATCTTAACGAAAGTTGTATGAAGTGGTTGACATAATTTCGGAACGAAATGTCGGAGCTACATCGGATCGATTTCGGTCCGATTTCGTAACAAAATCTGAAGAAAAACCTTGGGAAATTCGGAAAGGAAATTTCTTTCCGACATTCATTCCGAAATCGGTACAAAATCTGAACTATTTCCTTAGAAATCTGAACGACTTTGCTTCCGAAATTGTTCAGACCTGTCGGACATCAGACATTTGGTTTGCTAGGCAAATTCGTCCTGGGTTTTCCTCCGTCCCGTGCAGACATTCCGGGATATACTGCTCCAAACACAGAAAAACAATACAAATACGCACATGTGTGATTCCGGGTCAATCTGGTATCGAATAATTCCATTCGTCGTGGAATAGCAGAGTGGCCATAATGTGTGGAAAAGTATATTTTGTTAGAGAAAAGTTATCATCAGCGAAAGAATCTCAAAATTGAATTATCCACCATTATGAGAAACACCTCCTACAACTGTTACCAATGATTTTAGGGAACTACGTAGAGGCTACCACCCGAATATTCATCTGGTTTATATTATTTTTATGTCCAGGTTTATATGTAGCAATCATAAGTATGAAGAACTATATATTGTCACAACAGATATCGTTCACAATTGCTATATGGTTTGACCCAAAAACAAGACTAACAGTCATCCATTCAAAAATAATATTTATTTTAGTCCACTTATTTTGCCTGATTTACCATTGTCAAATTTGGACAAAAGAAATCATGGCGTAGGATTAAAAAACGAACTCAGACCACTTTGAAAAAAATAAAAAACAAAGAAAAGGAAATTGCACAGCTTCTAAAATGTTGTACGTGTTATTCTGTATAAATAGTTCTGTTGTCAAATATTACATGAATGTAGTATCCTCTTCATGTGTCCTGTAATTTGAAAAGTTTTCCACATTCACATAATGGACCTACTGGAGTTTCCTGATAAAAAATTAAAATTGCCATCCCACCACCAAGAGATTTCTTATGAGAACAAAAGGAGCATGAAATATGGATTTGTGGCTCATTAGTAAAATCCTAAATTGACACACCTTTAGAATGCCACAAAACAGGGTGATTACCTGCCCGCTATACAAAATTGTCCAAGTGTTTCGAAGAGTAGAGCAGGTAGAAATCCCAGACTCATATAATCTCTTTCTTACAAAGAATGCACAAGAAAAACCCCTTTTTTATGATGATGATGACGATCAACTTGGTGACGCGAACGTTGGAAAAGATCCATATCTCTACCATAAATGTGACTATAAGTAGGCTCTCAACAGGTAAATGACAATTACTAAGAATTTTCAAAAGATAACCTCTAACAAAGTATTTAAGTTATGGTCATTTGATGATAACCTCAACAGTTATCATTAAACCTCGGCAGTGTCATAATGATGTCCTGTAAATTATTCTTAATAATTTGTATTGTTATTAACTCCTTGAATTATGGAAGGAGTGTCGTCGCGCAATTACCACGAAATCAACTTTTGTTAAAAAACGAAACGCCACAGGAACAGCGAATGTCCTTGGGACAAATTTTAAATATTCCCTTGGTGCGAAAACAAAGGGCTTATGGTGATGTGTTCAAATCAAGAGAAGAATTTATCGAATCATCAAAAGAAACTATTCGTAATCATAAACCATATAATTACATAGTTTATCGGCCATATGTCCCAGCAGCGAGGAAACCAACTCATATCTCAGGAAATGATAAAGGTTATATTGCTAAAATATTGGAATCATTATCATGGTTTAGTGGTAATTCAATTGTGAAACCATCAACGGAGGGAGCTAATGGCGTAACGGCAACTACTGAAGCGGTAATGGAGGTAACCAATTCTGTAACGGAAGCCACTAATGATGATACCAACAACTCAACAATATCAACAGTACCGTGGACTTATAATAAAACTTCGGAAGAAATTACAACATTGATGTCATTAGAAACTACAACCGAAACTATAACTGGAGGTCTTGATGAGACAAGCATTGTGGAAATATCGACAAATATCCCAGATTTGAACAATAATGCAACTTTGAATACCTCAACCACTGTCCCAACACAAGATTATACTACAGAATCATTCAAATGGGAAACAACAACAGAACTTATGTTTACAACTCCAAGTAAGGAAGTGCATACAGGCTTGGAGACAATTGTGGAAAATTCAACCGATCTGCTTACGGTAGAGAACTCCACTGTAACTGAAAGTTTGATTCAAACCTCCACAGAAGCCTTCGATCCCACGACTACTTTCATTAGTCTCACACAAGAAGAAAATCAAACAACTGAGCCGAATTTCGACAAAACATCGTACGATCACTCAACAAACGAATATCAATCGACAGAAGAGGAACTCCTTGAAACATCTACCAATTTCATTACAACAGAAGTATACCATTCAGCAATCTCAGCAGATTCCTTTACTCCAATTCCCTATTTAGACAATTTGTTATCTACAACAGCATCGGACATAATTGTAACAACAGAGATCGATCTCACCACCGCAAACTATGAAGGAATGTCAACAACAACAGAAATCACCACTGAAAAAGAACTGGAGATAGATTCTACGACTGAAGGAACCAACTTGAATATTCATGAAACAACTCAAGCTCTAGATGAAAATGTGGCGCCCAACGTAGAAAGCAATTCCTATTTAGAAACCGAATCTACCGAAAGTTCTGTTTACGAAACCACTCAAATAACAGAGTACACAACAACTGAAGGACTTCAGGAGATGAGCACGGAGAAAACATTTACCGAAAATGCCCAGGACGAAGCTACAGTCTCATATTTCTTAACAGAGAAGATATCGTCTACTACAGAAACTCAAGATTCTACCACAATTAATTTATCCACCGAAGGCGTTGAAGATGCCACCACAAGTTATTATCAAACAACAGAGAAATTCCAGGAATTTACATCAACAACAGAACCCGAGGAGATTTCAACGAAAATTTCTGAGGATGATACCACAACCTCAACATTAGAGCCTCAAGCGGCTGCCATCGTTGAAACTACATCTACCAATTACGAGGAAACAACAGCATCCTATGAATCAACCGAGGAGATTCCAACAGAAAATTCTGAGGATGATACCACAACCTCAACGTTAGAGGCTCAACAGGCCGCCATCGTTGAAACTACCTCCACCAATTACGAGGAAACAACAGCATCCTATGAATCAACTACTGAATTCATTACAGAAACCTCAACATATGCTCAACATGAAGAAACTACAATCCAAGAAATTTTGGAATTATATCTGACCACTGAACCCAACCATTTATCAATACCAATATCTGAAGACACAACAACAGAAGAATCTACCGATTTCAATGAATCAACAACAGAATCTCAAGATATTTATTCCACAACAACTGAGTCTCAATTAACAACAACAATTGAACTCAGCATAGAAAGTACAACTTCTAAAACTGCTGAGGAGACTACAGAAAACTTAGAAGAATTCAGTACAGCCTCTTCAGAGTATTCAAGCACAGAAAAATCTACTTTAGATGCTGAAATTCCAGTGGAAGAACTTATTACGACCGAAAAACCAGTCTATGAGAGTACAACAACGGAAACAACTGATGATCTCACCACAGAAGACACATTCTCAGAGACCACAACGTCGTCGGCTATCGATAATTCTATAACAGAAATAAATGAAGATTCCACCACAGAACTCCCTGAGAGTACAACGAGTTTCCTCGTCGATAACTCTACCACCGAAATAAATGAAGATACTACCACAGAAGTGACACTCTCTGAGAGTACAACAGCTCCCTTTACTGATAACTTTACCACGGAAATAAATGAAGAGCTCGTCAAAGAAGAAACACTTTCTGAAAGTACAACATCTTCCTTTGTCGATAGCTCTACCACCGAAATAAATGAAGTTTCTACCGACGAAATGACACTTTCTGAAAGCACAACAGTTGCCAGCCAGGATGACGAAAATTTCACAACCCAGCAACCGCTTTTTGAAGCTGCAACGGTTACCAGTTTTAAAGGCCTCACCACACAAGAAACGCCCTCTGAAAGCACAATAAGTATCATTGGCGATAATTCTACAAACGATTTAAATGAAGACCTTACCACACAAGAAACAATCTTGGAGAACACAACACCTACAACCCAAAACTCTACTGGAACCACTGAAAAGTACAACGAAACAACGACACTGCCTCCAACAAATGATTCAGAAGCACTTACAGAGCCAAGTTCAGATGAGCCCTTGGATTTAAGTGAGAAACAAGACCTTTCTTCAGAGGCCGAAAATGAATTGCCAGTTGATGACATCAGAACAGAAACAACAACCGTTAAAGAAAATCTAACTACACTTAAAGAAAAATCCTCTCGATCTCTTCTCTTAGAACCTTCATACCGCAAACCGAAAACTATAAGATATTCAAGTGATGTTATGCCCACTTTAGACTAATTAACTGCTAAGTTAAGTTAGATTTATTTTAATTTTAATATTTAGTTAAGATATGTAGAACTTTATTATTTATTTATGTGTATTATTTTAAGAATAAAAAATAAACGACGAATGTAACAAATGAATCGTAAAATATGCTTTTTTTGAAACTACTTCCGATCGGAAGCTCAAATTGTGCATTGATTTGATTTATACCATACCATACATACCCGCCTTCACATAGTAGAGAGTCTCAAATCTTGGCAAGTTAAAACGGTTAAGTGCGTCCTTCCGTGAAAAATTACTACAAACCGTGAAAAATTACTACAAACTAAACTAGCAAAGTGCCCGCTACTTCGTATGCGGACAGAGAATAAAAAACAAATAAACAATATTTGATTTGGGAATGGCGAAGTATAAAAATGTGTTGTTAATTGTTTTTGATATTTAATTTCATTTAAGTACTCTTCTCCTTTTGGCTACGTTACAAATGATTTCATGTCTTAAAACAATATTGTTAAAGAGATTCTTCACTTTTGACTACTTGATTTCAGTAAGTAACATAAAAGAAGCCTAAGCGCCCTGGGTTTGAAAAATTGATTGAAAACAATTGGTACAAATGCTAACATTTTACAGTTGTAGCCCTACTTGTTCACCTAATGCATATGGTATTACATATCGTCACCAAAAATGCCCGAAGACGAAACCCACACGCAAATCGAAATTCGTTTTTGATGGGATCTGATACATAAAGTTAAAATACATGCTCTGGCAAAATTTCAAGCTTCTAAGTTCAAAAACAACGATCCTATTCAAGAAATGGCATTTCGGAAAATGGGATAATATTGCAGATTTTGTTGTAATGACGGTTCCCAAAACCAAGCGTTTCCGCTGTTTTGGTTTCATTTATTACTCCCATTCGTATAGGATTGATAATATCCCGAATATTCGCCCTAATAATAATTATATTCCATAAAACAGTTTTTCATTTTATAACTTTTTTTGCTTCTCCTGTAAAGTTTTGATTTTGTGGGTTACGTCTTCGGGCATTTATGGTGACGATATACAACTATGTCGTACATTTCATACACTTTAAGTTCGAATTTTCATAACCATTCTGATCTAATCCCAACAGTGATCCTCAAAACAAATTTCAGAAATTTCAGAACTATTTAGTTCTTCTAGTACACTTATTTGCTCTGTCCAGAACCTGCAAGAAGCTACTATTTTTTACTACGATAACAATTTTTCCTTTATGTTATCGAAAAAAATAGTGAAAATTAGTAGATTCTTGCAGTACTGGAACAAACCAATTGTTTATTACCATCATCTTAGTACACTAAAAGTATAATTCCAAATTATATAATTCCAGCTTTATTCCCACACGAAATACCAAAATAATACCAAATTTAGTACTTTTCTTACACATGGTTATTTACTTGAAAAAATACTTTCTTATATCCACCCTATATACCAATCGCGATTCTCATTTCCAGCTCTATTTTCCCCCAGAAACAATTTTGGCACTATTTAATACTTTTCATATAAATACCATACCTCCTCTGTATGTAAACCTCATACACCAGCAGTAACTCTAATGCCATATTTTAGAATTCCAGAGCTGTCCGCACACCAAATACCAAATCTAATTTTCGCTACACTCCAACTCTCCACCATTTAATACTTTTCGTATAATTATGATACGTATTTCCACAACCACATTCATATATCAACCCCACACCAACAGCGACTTTTGAAACAATAGTACTTTTCGTACACATAAGGAGTAATTTCCGAAATATCTTTCCTATCTCCATTCTACACATCAACAATGATCCTAATACTAAAATTCAACATTCGGGTTCCATATTTTAGCAAATACCAAATGGCTCCAAATCGGTAATCTTAATTGCAAATTTTAGGTTCCAGCTCCAAGTTGTACTGAATTTAGTACCATTCAGTATTATTCGTACACATAAGTACGAATTTTCAAGACAACCTCTATATCTCATATCTCCACTTATCACTAGTCTTACACATAGGTACGAATTTCCGAAAGTACCTCCATATTTCAACCGTAGACCTAATTCCGAATTCCAGGATTCCAGCAATATCCGTTCACACAAATCCAAAATGTACCAAATTTAGTACCATTTGTACTTTTCGTGCACATAAGTAGGAATTTGCAGAACAACCTCCATACCTTAGTCCTACACTTCATCGGTAATCTTAATTCCAAATTTCAAGTTTCCAGCTCCAAGTTGTACCGAATTTAGTACCATTCATTACTTTTCGTACACATAAGCACGAATTTTCAAGACAACCTCCATATCTCAATCCTACACCCCAACTGTAATCTTAATTCCAAATTCCAGGTTTCCAGCTCTACCCTTTCACCCAAATCCAAATTGTACCAAATTTAGTACCATTTAGCACTTTTCGTACACATAAGTACTAATTTCCAAAATCACTGCCATATCTCACTACTACACTCCAACTGTAATCATAATTCCAAGTTTCAGGTCCACCCGTTCACCCAAATCCAAGGTGTACTAAATTTAGTACCAGTTAGTACTTTCCGTACACATAAGTTTCCAAATTTCCAAAACCATTTCCTTATATTAACACTACTTCCCAACTTTGATTCCCCTACCAAGTTGCAAGATTTTAGTTATACCCGTTCATAATATACAATTGGTACCAAATTTAGTAAAGTTTAGTACTTTTCGTACACTTATAGGTCGAATTTCCAAAAACCCTTTAGTACCTTTTAGTACCTTTCGTACACTTCTAGTGCGAATTTCCAAAAACCCATCCTTATCTCACCCCTATACACCAACAACAACCCACACCCAAAATTTCAAGCTTCTAGCTTCAGCGGTTTCGTCTAAGCTCTTTTTACATAAAGATATAGATATAGAATTGTATGCGGATCAAAAATATATACACTAAGACCTCGCTTTGCGTCGTTTCAGTTTGCGTTGTTTTCGAAGTTGCGCCGTTGCTTAGTTAATACCAATTTTCACTCTGCATCGTTCGATTTTCGAAGTTGCGTTGTTTTAAATTTGAGTGTCTAATCTTTTATACCCTCCACCAAAATTTAGGGGATATATAACATTTGTTTTTCGATTGTAACGCATTAAAATAACGATTTGTGACCCTATAAAGTAGATATATACATATATTCTTGGTCAGCGTAAAATTCTTAGTTGATTTAGCCATGTCCGTCCCTCTGTTGTAATCACGCTATCTTCGAATGATTTGAGATAGAGGACTATAATTTTGCCCACATATGTATTTGGTCTAAACTTACATCAAATTCAAAAATGGGCTACATTGGTCCACGTTTTAGTAAAGCCCCCATATAACGGTACCGCCCAATTTCAGTTGTTTTTACCTTTTTAGCGACATTTTCATTTTCATAATTTGCCATGTAGTGTTCCCAGTGACGTAGAAACTTGACATTGGTCCACGTTTTGTTATAGCCCTGACAAAGCGATACCGCCCGATCATTTTGATTGCTTTAGCTACATTTTCTGGCCGAATTAGAGCAAACTAGCTATCATTTTGCGATTAGGGTTAAGTAATTTCTCCACCTCAAATTGTGGGCATAAGAAAAAATAGTGTTGTTCTACCCTGGAACCTATCTCCGATCTTAACATGGTTTTCCATAGAAAATCTTAATTCGCTTTGCGTCGTGTTTTTTGGAAAGTATCTACGACGCTTTCTTTCTTTCGATGCAGTCCACACGGAGTTATGAAAAATGCACTCCGCTCGATACATTTTAGAAGCACTCGCTTATAGATCCCTAGCCAAGCAAGCCAATTTTTTGATCCCTACAGTCGCAGTCTTCAAAGATGTAAATATACTAAGATGGGAAAAGTCAATTGTTAACATTTGTCAATAGATGGAGTTAAGCTCTGTTGTTATGATATCATAACAACATTCTGTTAAGTAGTTAACCATTTCAAACGTTTTTAACCGCCAAGTTCATATTCAATGAACTGGAAACTGCTATGGAATACAATGCTGAGTCCAACTTTTTGCTTTCCTACAAATTGGTTTAAGCCGAATTGCGCTTCAATGGGGTTTTTATCATTAACATACCCCTGTTGTTGATAAAATGTTTATATACTTTGTTTCATAAACATATTTGCATTATGCACCTTTTCCAGTCTTTACAATTCTATGTCTTTGCAGTCTTTTTTTTCTGTACACAAGAAAGAGTGTCTAAAATTATAAGAATTTGTTTAAAAAATATATAGATATACAAACTAAAGATACGAACATTGCTGTAGTTCACCAGACGCAAATTATTTTTGAAGTGGAGTTAGTTTTTTTGAACTGGAGTTGGAGGAAAAATGAAAAAACCCTTTGGATGATCAAGCAATCAGTTGCGATGTCACAAAAAGCAGAGCAGAGGAAGTAAACTCAGTTATGATCAAATTTAATGCTTTGTTTACATTTACGAAATCCACTCGATTTCAACTGTCAATTCCATTGGTTAAACGTCAAATGAAATCCAATGGATTTCAGATAAGATTTCATTTGACGTTTGAGCAATGGAATAGACACTTGAAATCGAGTGGATTTCGTAAATGTAAACCTAGCATAATGGAGAGTTTTTATAATTTGTATTAGTGTAATAAAGTTAATATTCTTTTTTACACGAATAAGCAATGTATTTTATATATTTTGGAATATTTGCAATAGCTTGCATTTTAGAGCATCTTTAGACTGCATTTAAATTCAATCCAAAGCACTACATCAAAGGCTGTGATTTGGATCGAAAATGGAGTGCATGCTAGCTGTGTGCCGTAGAAGCAAAATGGAGTGCATCCTAGCTGCGCGCTCTCTTGTAAAATTCATAGGTGAATTCATAGAAAAAGATGTACTTCAGCGGCAATTGTTCTAGTGATTTAATAGAATCTGCATAGACCCGGTCCACATTAGCGTGAATTTCATTTAAAAATTCTATCTAGGAACTCGTGCTAGTGTGGACCGGGACCTAGATCATATATGTAGCTCAAATTACTAAATAAATTAAACATGTTATGGGGCTTCTACACGGTATGTTATATACATATGTACATGGTTTGTATAGCAACTGTCACTGTTTTTTCCGTGTAATTTCACTGTAATTCCTTCTGCACAGCAATTTTTTTTATTTTTATTTTTCATTTTCGTTTTTTTTATATTGCGAACAAACGAAACAACTTTTTTCCTTTTGTTGTACAGACGAGAATATAGCGCGTTCTATTCGTAAAAAGCAGTTGTATTTCACACAATGTGTACGAAATTATGATCTGTAAAATGTGACAGAAAAAGTACAGTCCGTGTAGAAGCCGCATTACAAATAATGGTCTTATGGGCCAAATACATACGGTCCGTTGTGTGACGCGTTGCGCGTTGAAAACAACAACCACATGAAAAATGTGTGGCCTTAAAGGCCGCTGCACATACGGCGCGTTGAGCGATGCGTTACAACAACCATGTTCAAAGAGAACATACATCTTTACGTTAGCTTTACTTTTTATTTAATGTAGTTCTAGAGTGTCAGCGAAAAACTGACCTAGTATATTTTCATTGTTTACATTATGCAGGCTAATAACCCAAATAAAGAAACAACTCGATTGGTTTCACATTGCATGGGTTATTGGCTGAAGTAAATTTATTTCCTATTTATTAATGCTTAGTTTACACTTTTACCATAATAATTAAGTTACTCAAAATGTATAAATACTAATTGGCAATAAAGAATCTAGGTAGTTTACAAGAAATTGTAAAGCTATCTAGGTTTACACAATTCAAGTGTTGTGTATATCCGCTTTTTATTTACATTTTTAATCATTTTTGGTGACCCCGTCGTGATCTCACTTATAAATTTCTTACTTCCCCCCACCAGTGGTAAGGAAGTTGAAACACTTATTTGTGAGAGTAAGGAATTTAGTCCTTACAGCAAGCAGAAGCGTGCCTTATATCAGAAGGTCGCACAAATTCAAAAGAAGACCTCCAACAAAGACATCGAAGTCAAGTAACCAGAGTCGTCTGGTATTTAAGCAAACAGAGAGAATTTAATCAAGTGAGCCGAATCATCGGAATTCTAGTAACTACGAGGAGCTAGAAACCGTCACGATGGATCTGTCAGCAATGATCTCGGAGCAGCAATCGCCGAATTGAGGAAGGCGATTTCGAATGTAAAGAAGGCTCCAATAGAGAGAAGAACTGTGGAGTTCTACACGAAGAAATTGGGGGAGTTGGAAGCACTCTGGGTGGTGATAGACCGGAATGAGAACAAGATACGAGCGGATCCGGCAGCAGAGTCACAACTCCATGTCTCAAATGACGTGCACAAGGTCATTGGAGAAGAATATAGAGCTGCAGTTGACGCCATACAGGAGGAGATACACAAAGGTAAAGAAGCAGGACCTCAAAAACCACTCCCTGCAGTAAGGGAAATGGAGAAGCAGAAACAACCCAGCGGATCTAGTATGACCAGCAACATGACTGCATTGGTAAGACGTCAGAGGGCTCTAATGCAGTCAATCCAAACGTTAATAAGGGGCAGCTCAGGTCAAGCTGCGCCCTGTCAAACGATGGCTTCAATCGAGCGACTGTGGGCAAATGTGGAAGACATCCACTTCAAGATGTACGAGAGTTTTCTTGGAAGAAGAGACGTTAAAATTTAAGGAGAAGATATCGACGCTATCACAGGTCGATCATCCATCATCTCAGCAGAGATCAGGCGACAACTTGGCAAATCAAGTTAACCTGCCAAAGATTACAATCCCTCAGTTCAATGGGGATTACTCGAAGTGGCAGACATTTTCGGACATCTTTGGGAAAATGATCAACGAACAAGCATTGCCGCTGGTACAAAAGATGTGGTACCTCAAGGCGAATGTGACTGGAGAAGCCGAGAAGCTCATAAGGCACCTCGAGTTGACGGAGGCGAATTACCACATAGCCTGGAAGACTCTACAGGAACGACACAATAACAAGAGAGCTCAAGTTTCAACTATACTTGAGAGAATTTTAAGCTTGCCTAACATGTCAGGCGATTGCAGATCAGTGAAAGACTTTCATGACAGTCTTCATGAGTCACTTTTAGCGCTGGAGGGCCTTGGAATAAAGTCAAAAGAATGGGATCCACTCTTAATCCACATTCTGACAAAGAGGATGGACAAGACGACTCATGTGTTGTATGAGCAGTCGATTGTCAATTCCAAGGAGCTTCAAACAATGGATCATTTCATGAAATGCCTGAAGGGTCGCTTCGAATCATTAGAAGCAGTCAACGGGGTTCAAAAGAGTAAGCCAACAGCTACGTCTGCTTCAACAACAACCCGAAAATGTTACATGTGCAAAGGTGACCACCCACTTTACTATTGCAAACAGTTCTTGGCAAAGACCGCGCCCGAAAGACAGAAATGGGTTGCTAGGAACAAGATGTGCCTGAATTGCTTTAAGGAGGACCATCAGGCAAGGGCGTGTACAAGTGGGACATGCAGGAAGTGTCAACAGAAGCACAATACACTTCTACATTTCTCCACGAAGACACAAGCAGAAGAGAAGGCAGCAGTAACGTCAACTCAGCAATCACCTACAGTAGCATCGGCAAATAGAGCTCAGTCATACGTACTCCTAGCAACCGCACGAGTCGCCATTAAGGCCAATAATGGAAGGAGCTATGAATTTAAGGCGATGTTGGATTCCGGCTCACAGATTAATTTGGTGTCAGAACGGCTAGTACGGAGATTGGGTATTGAACCAAATCAAGCGACTCTCGCTATCGAAGGAGTTGGCGGAAGGTCAAGAACAGCAAACCACAGAGTCAATGTGGAGATTCAGTCACTAACAAGCAAATTCCGAGCGCGCCTAGAAGCTTTTGTATTACCAAACATAGTTCCACCGCAACCAAGCACTGACATCGACGTCACGTCATGGCCTATCCCAGAGAACATACAGCTAGCTGATCCACACTTTTTCCAAACGGGCAGAATCGACGTACTGCTTGGAGCAGAGTTCTATTTCAATTTGATTTTATCACAAGAAATTCGGATGTCCAAGGAACTTCCAATATTGAAGAACTCGAAGCTAGGATGGATTGCTAGTGGAAAGGTACATGCTGAAGCAGGAACGGTTACGTGTGCTGTTTTTGGAGAAGAGGAACGTGGTCTGGAAGAGTTGTTAAAACAGTTTTGGGAACAAGATGATGTTGGTGAGGACCAGAAGTTGACACTAGCAGACGAAAGGTGTGAAAGTCACTTTAACCAACACACTACAGTCAATGAGAGTGGTCGATTTGTGGTGCGACTACCATTTTCAGACGATACAGAAAAGATATCAGAGTCGCTGAATATTGCAGCTTCCAGATTCTTCGCTCTGGAGCGTCGGTTAGCAAAAGATGCAAATCTTCGCGAGCAGTATGCGAAGTTTATGAAGGAGTACGAAGATTTGGGCCACATGACGAAAATACAACCAAGAGAGGTGCGCGGCAGTCATTACTACATTCCGCATCATTGTGTCCTGCGTCCAGATAGCAGTACGACAAAGCTCAGGGTAGTGTTCGATGCGTCCTGCAAGTCATCGTCTGGATGGTCGCTCAATGATATTTTACATTCAGGTCCCAAGGTGCAAGGAGACCTGTTTGGGATGCTGTTGCGATTTAGATTACCGCGATTTGTGTTCACGACGGATATCGAGAAGATGTACAGACAAGTACTAGTGGACACGAGGGATCGCAGATATCAGCTGGTCGTATGGAGGAGTTCCCCAGACAAGGAGCTCGAGCACTACATGTTAAATACATTAACATATGGTACGACTTGCGCCCCGTATCTTGCTACGAGATGTTTGAAAAAACTAGCAGATACAAATTTGCATAAATATCCATTGGGTGCTCCAGCACTTCAGCGAAATTTCTATGTTGACGATGGCATGTGCGGATCCGACAGCTTAACGACCGCAATGGAGATGCAGAGTGAGCTGAATAGGTTGTTGTCAGAGGCAGGATTCAGATTGCGGAAGTGGTGTGCCAACCACTTAAAACTATTACATGGAGTCCCACCAGAGGATAGAGAAGTAGACCTCGACTTCGATAATTCATCAACCAAGGTGCTGGGGTTGACATGGATTCCCCAAGCGGACCGATTTTGCCTGAAGAGTAATATGAGCGAATGCAGTGTCGTAACTAAGCGCAAAGTAACATCTGATTTGGCGAGATTGTTCGACCCATTGGGAATTGCAGGTCCTGTTGTGTCCGCAGCAAAGATCTTTATTCAGCAGTTATGGAAGAATAAAATTGGCTGGGATGAGGAACTTCCAGCAGAATTGACATCCTATTGGTTATCGTTTCGAGAGAGTTTGAAGATGCTAAATGATTTCAAGTTACCCAGACATATGTTTAATGGAGAGAAACCAACGAGGGTGGAGATCCATACATTTGTGGATGCTTCAGAAAAGGCGTATGGAGCAGTGATGTATCTGCGGGCTAAGATGGCAGACGGAAGGCATATAGTTAGGCTCCTTTGTTCAAAATCAAAAGTTGCACCTATAAAAGAAATCACGTTGCCACGGTTGGAGCTTTGCGCCGCTGAGTTGGGAGCAAAACTTACCTCAAAGGTTAAAACAGAGTTGGGTTACGAAGATTTGAAGACGGTTTATTGGTCAGATTCGGAAATTACGTTGTACTGGATTAACTCGGAACCATCATCGCTGAAGACGTTTGTTGCCAACAAGGTGAAACAGATCCAAGACAGGTCGCTTGGAACTCAATGGCGACATGTGGGTACGAAAGACAATCCTGCAGATTTTATTTCCAGAGGTATGAAGCCGGATCGCCTGTCAGGATGTATGATGTGGTTTTATGGACCCACATTTCTACACGGAAGCGAATCTCTCTGGCCGGAACCCTTTTCAAAGAATGGAGAAAATCAGACCGATTTTGAGTTCAAGGTGAAGTCTACAGTGTCAGCAGTGGCCTCACGGAGCGGGTTGCAGGTTATTATTTATGGAATAAATCACAGGAATTCATTTAGCCGATTACAGCGAGTTGTCGGTTATGTCTTGCGATTTGCCGAAAGGGTAAAAGGACGCAAGGATGGGTGCTCGACAGAAGTGCTAACCCCCATGGAATTGAGTCGATCGATGCAGCTAATTGTCAAGACTATTCAGGTGTCGGATTTCGCGAAAGAAATACAGCAGTTGAGAAAGCATGGAGCATTGGACAAATCAAGTTCCATACACAGCTTAACTCCGTTTTTGGATGACAAGGGAATACTGAGAGTCGGTGGCAGGTTGGAAGAGGCAACCTTAGCATACGACGCAAAACACCCGATGTTGTTACCATACAACGATCCGATTGTGAAACTCGTCCTGGACATGATTCATCGGGAGAATGATCACTGTGGCTCCCAATTACTACTTGCAACATCAAGACAAAGGTTCTGGATTATAAAAGGAAAGGCTATGGCACGGAACATTGTGCAGAATTGCGTGAAGTGCACCCGAGCAAAACCAAAGTTATACAGTCAAATCATGGGGAATCACGCCAGCAAGGCCGTTTATTGTATCAGGCGTTGACTATTTTGGGCCTTTGTGGGTCCACTACAAAATACGAGGAAAGAGACCACATAAGGTTTACATTGCTGTATTTGTCTGCTTCGCAACAAAGGCTGTGCACTTGGAAATAGTGACCGATCTGACTACGGAGGCATTCATCGGTGCGTTGAAGAGATTTGTCGCTCGTCGTGGCAAATGTCAAACGTTGTATTCAGACAATGCGACGAACTTTGTAGGGGCCAAGAATCAGCTCGACGAATTGAATCAGGCGGTATTCGGATAGGAAGGCAAGAAGAAAATAGCCGACACATGCGCAAGGGAAGGGATAGATTTCCAATTTATTCCCCCAAGAGCTCCACATTTTGGTGGTCTATGGGAAGCTGCGGTGAAGTCAGCAAAGCAGTTGTTACTGCGCACCACAACTAGCGCGTCATTGACTCACGAAGAATTGGAGACGGTCGTCGTCGAAATAGAGACAATACTGAACTCTAGATCGCTGACACCTATTTCTAACGACCCGAATGATCTAACAGCGTTAACGCCTGGACACTTTCTTGTGGGGGAACCTTTAACGGCTCAGGTTGATCCGTCAGCCAGCCACTCATCTACTTCATTGAAAAGCAGATGGAAGATAGTATCCCAAATAAAGCATGAGTTCTGGAGACGTTGGTCTACGGAGTATCTAACTACTCTGCAAGAAAGACGGAAATGGAGCACACCATCTCCAAACATTGAGCCTGGGCAATTGGTCATCATTAAGGAAGACAACGTACCTGTAATGCAGTGGCCGCTAGGCAGAATAACCAGAACGTACAAGGGAAATGATGGAGCCGTCCGAGTAGCTGATATAAAAACGCAGAGCGGAGAAGTTAAGCGGGCTATAAACAGGTTAGCTCCCTTGATGGAAGATGAAAATGTGCCTGCGCCAACGTTAAAGAA
This sequence comes from Musca autumnalis, assembly GCF_047663935.1. Taxonomy (NCBI): domain Eukaryota; kingdom Metazoa; phylum Arthropoda; class Insecta; order Diptera; family Muscidae; genus Musca; species Musca autumnalis. Next base: position 202,037,318 of record NW_027411644.1, on the reverse strand, counting down.
CGTAAGTAGTGGTGAAGGACCATCGTCAAAGCGGTTTAAGCCGTCCAGCAGCATGTTGCTGTCAACAATATTTATGGCTCTGTTATTCCTGCCATTATGCTTATGCCAGTCGTTCAGCGTGCGTAAGTTTGAGAATAAGCCTGGAATTTACTTCGAAGGCATTGGAGTTACTAAGGTTGTAACAGCAGAGTGGAAACTGATGACTTACTATGACCTTTCCACGTTTTGGGCGGACATGGGTGACTTTTCGTCTGGGATAAGAACCCTTCAGGAGTTGTGCAGACTTTCAGGTGAAAATCGAAGCTGCGAGATTGTTTCAGAGGCTCTGGTTCAAGACCAGAAACAGCTAGAAACTGGTACTTTGCACATCTTTCCCAGACGCACCAGGCGAGGGGCGCTGAACATAGTTGGAAACTTTGCGAACTCCTTATTTGGTGTTTTGGATTCTGAATATGCGGAGCAAATGGCTGTGACAATTGAGAAGGCAAATGAAGACAAGCAACATATACTTGAGCTGCTAAGGAACCAGACCTCTATTATTGATTCAACAATTAATATCATTCGAAGGGATGAAGGGGCGAGTCAAAGGACTTTTAGCGACATTCAAGCTGCAATGAATCTTCTAGCTAATAAGGTGAAAAAGGAGGAAGATGTTGCGAAGGCAACACAGTCAGTTGTTTTCCTTATATCGCAGCTCACGCTACTGTCATCTAAGTTGAAACATGTAGAAGACAACATTATTGACGTGTTAACAGATGCTCATCACAATCGTATAAGCCCATTGCTACTGACCCCACATCAGCTGTTGAACGAGCTCCAAACCATCAAGGCTCATATTCCACCATCTCGTGCTCTACCTATTCAAGAAGAGAACTTGACAGAGTTCTTCAAATTAATGACGAGTAAGGGAAGTGTTATGAGAAATAGCATCATATTTGAGATTCGCCTTCCATTAGTGGATCTCCAACAGTATGATCTATTCAACATGGTTCCCATCCCGATGATACGGTCCGGTCAGTTCATCTCAATCTCAATAAAGTCAGCCGTATTGGCAGTCATCGCTCATCGGGACGAGTACGTATCTCTCACAGCAGATGAAATGCACAGTTGCATCCATACTACGAACGACGTTTTTATCTGCAACAAACAAGCAAAATTCAACAAGGGCGATCGGTCGCATTTGTGCGAAGTAAACTTTTTCCTGAATAAATCATCAGAAGCTTGCGACTTGCGGTCAACCGTTTCTCATCAACCTTGGACCCAAATGGCTCGGAAGAATCGATGGATGTTTACTCTGGCCAACATTACAGAATTGACGTTTGTTTGTGGTACAAAAATGACGCATTTAGAGGCACAAGGGGCTGGAACATTAGAGGTTGGGCCCGATTGCACCCTAAAAGACAACACCGTTACGATATACGGTCATTATGAAAACAAAACAATTGTACATACATCATATTTGAGACTCAAGGCATTGGACACAATAGCTTCACCCAGTCAGCTTATTTTGTTGAACACAACATGGAATAACACCTATGAAACTCATACTGCTGAGCTCATCACATTACACCAACAGCTGAAAGCCATTGATATCGGACGCCTGCCCCAACTAATGAAATCGTCTTCCATTCATCATCACACTGTCAGCTACTTGGCGCTTTTCATTGGAATTGTAGTAGTTATATACGTCACGAACAAACTTCGCCAACACAAAATTTCCGCCAACAGCAGCATTAACCCAACACCAACCCCGAGGCAGTCAACATCGTCATCATATGTCATCGACCAGATAGCCTCTTGAACGTCCCCGTTCAACGTGGGGGGAGAATGTTCAAAGAGAACATACATCTTTACGTTAGCTTTACTTTTTATTTAATGTAGTTCTAGAGTGTCAGCGAAAAACTGACCTAGTATATTTTCATTGTTTACATTATGCAGGCTAATAACCCAAATAAAGAAACAACTCGATTGGTTTCACATTGCATGGGTTATTGGCTGAAGTAAATTTATTTCCTATTTATTAATGCTTAGTTTACACTTTTACCATAATAATTAAGTTACTCAAAATGTATAAATACTAATTGGCAATAAAGAATCTAGGTAGTTTACAAGAAATTGTAAAGCTATCTAGGTTTACACAATTCAAGTGTTGTGTATATCCGCTTTTTATTTACATTTTTAATCAAACCACATTAAAACTTCAAGAACAAACTTGGCATCACTTACACATTTTTCATGTGGTTGTTGTTTTCAACACGCAACGCGTTACAGAACGGACCGTATGTATTTGGCCATAAACAGGCAAAACTTAAAAAAAAACTTACGAATATTGCAACAAAGCAAAATTGACGAACACATGAAACCGTGTAGACTAGTCTTATGCCAGACTATGAAAATTTTCATTGAAAATGTTTTGCCATTTTCTTCCAAATTTTCATTGACGTCTACACACATATGTACATATATGAAATCATATGAACATTTTGATATTTTCATTGTTTTGCATTGGTTTGGAGTTACGAATTTAAACACAAAGAATAATTTCAGATTATAGAACCTTGTGTACAGAGTGTCACCCCCTTCACACCTCTTGCCTATAAACTCATTTTCACGTTAATGAAAATTTTCATAGTCTGGCATAAGACTTAGTTTCTTGAAATTATGTATTTTTCCCAAGTCCTGGTCCACACTAAAGCGATTTCATTGAAATAATTTCATGAAATTAGGCGTTCTTCCCTACGCCCCACTACGACAATTTCGTGATATTACTCTAATATGGAACTCGATCTAGAGACGCATAATTTCATGAAATTTTTTCAATGAAATCACTCGAGGATGGATCGGGACCAAAAAAAAAATGCAAAATTTCAGTGAAATAACTCTAGTGTGGCCCGAGACCAAGATAACTTTTATGTTTAGCAATGTTAAGCAATGGTCAGTTGAAATCGAGTGGATTTCGTTTCGTTTTTATTTGGTTATTTCAGAAATCAGGAAAGAAGAAAAAAATGTTTTATTCATCACATTTTCAAGCATTTTTCAACGTAAGAGCAACACAGCTTCAACGTAAATAATATTTTAAGGTCGATGTGTGATTTTCCTAAATCACTTCATTTTATAGAAATACATTCACATAATATAGATTTTTTTAAAGATCGCGATTTATAAAACCGTAAACCTTAGCTTCAAGCATTGCAAAACATTTTTTAGCTTTGCTCCAAAACATGCAATAATCTACTATTTTTGGACTTTTTCCCTTTATAAATTTGTCAAAAAAAATAATTTTTAATTATTAAAATAGTAGATTCTTACAGGTTCTGGAACAGAGCAATAGTAAAGTAGCATAGACGCAAACCAAAATAAATGTATTATTTTTGTGAATGGCGTCTTAGTTAATAAACTGAAGTATAGATGGGGGTTGTAAATACTAAGAAATTTTTACAGTGACGGAAACACAAGCTGTGTTCCTTTACTTACCTGAGGTTACCATTTTTAACCTGCAAAGCGTTCCTTAACCCCGAAAAGTGGCAAAGCTAGAAGCAATTTTTAAGAGAGTGAGAGAGGAGAGAGAGAGCGGAAATGGCTTTCTCTTCTACCACAGGCTACCAGACAAATTTCTGCAGGTAAAAAAATGGCAGAACTGATTTTTCGACTTTTGTTTGACGATTATTTCACAATGAAGAAGAAAATGGAAGAAAAACAGAAGAAAAAGTCGAACGCTGACAAAACTAAATTAAAAATTGTGAAATAAAAGACGAAAATTGATTTTTTATGTTTCTTTTTGACACTGCTGCCAGATCTACCATTTTTCCGTTCCTTTACTTTTCTGGTAAAAATGTTCATGAGAGAGCAATTTTGACACTTTTCTCTTTTACCAATCTTACCATTAAAAAAGTAAAGGAACAAAGCTATAATTAAGAACAAAATTGTTTCAGTACATCGAAAGTCAAGGGATCGCTGAAATTCGATCATCATAAGCGATAGTTTTTGTAATAACATGAGGTGGATATACATACAGATATGATTGATATTTAAACCGCTTTACATCTAAGAGCTTTCAAAAAACATGCGTCGTTTACATATCGTCGGTGTCATGCTTAAGTGTTCCATACGCCATTTCTGACGTTTTGAGATACAGGTGGTTTCTAGGGTTCTCCGGTATGCTCTTTCTGAATTTCTAGTCGGCTTTCTCCTATCTGCTCCAGTTTCCGGGATATCCACGCCTCGACGGAAAAGCATAAACTTTTTTCAGTTATGAAATTAATATTTTAAAAACTTAGAAGTTTAAAAACACATTTCAAAAATCAGAATTTTAATTTTCGATTTAGAATTATTTTATTGTGCGGATATGGAACAAATCGACCAAAATTCTTTTAAAAAAAAATCTCTATAACTTTTATATTCCAGTAGATATTCCTCTAAATTTTTGCAAATATGTTCTATATACTATTATTAATATTTCAAGTCAAAAATATAAATATTTGCTTTAGTCAGCTCCACCCAGTTATGACGCAAAACATTAAAATGCGATTATCTCAAAACGGGCAAATGGCGTATGGAACACTTAATCATGACACCGACGATATGTTGCCAAATCCATTGCATTTAACAGCTTCTTTTATAAGAATATCTTCAGAACTTCAATTCCCACGGACATACTCCCAAAACAATTTTGGGACTTATGTCCGCCAATGAAATCGGCTATAACTCCCAAAATTTATTGGGGATTTTGTCCGCCACGTGTTCTCGGACATAACACCCAAAAAATGCATCATAACGAACAACATTTTTCAAAGAAAATTTTGCACCCGTTTTCGGTGTTTGCATCTTTCCAATGGGAGTTATGACCGCCACGGAGCCGTGACATAATTCCAAAACGATTTTGGGGGTTATGTCCGACTTGGTTTGCGGACATAACTCCCAAAAATTTTGGGAGCTATGTCCGACCTCACCTAGCGGACATAAAACCCAATGGGAGTTATGCCCGTTTTTAAAATGTAAGTGATTTTTTTAAATATAATTTAGTCCCAATTTACATTGGGCGAGTTTACTTGCGGCAATTGTCATTTTGTAGGAGAGAGAGGTGAGGCATATGGTAAGCCTTTGCCTCTCAGCACCCTCTCTCACCTACAAACTGACAATTGCCGCAAGTAAACTCGCCTAATGTAAATTGGGACTTATAATTCATTTAAAATTTCTAAGAAAAATAAGTAGTAGCCAATACAAATCGACTTCAAATGTTGACTTCAAACCTATTTTTTGTAGCCATTAATGCCTTGTTCAGACTGATGGTAATTCGCTCTCTATTCGTTGTTCGACCCCAAATTACGATATAATTACTTCATTTCACATACAACATTTTGAGAACGAACAACGATTTTTGTACATTGTTCAATTTAAATTACTCTCAGAACGAAGATAAAATATGTCCGTCTCTAAGAAATGAGAGAATTTATCGAAATAAATTAATTATGACAGAAAAAATATAAAATTTAAAAATTTATTAAAAACCCAATTTTTTTAGAAAAACTGCAAAACGTTAATGAAAAGTAAACGGTTTAACGACTAGTATACATTCAAATCATAGCAAATTTTCTCTTCTCTTTTACTACAGATGCATTTCTTGTCCATCGTTTTAAATTCGAGTACAAATTTAGAAACAAAAAAGTCTGTATACCAAAAAGTTATTTTGGCAGGTCTCTCTCTCGATAATTTTGAAAATAGAAAAATTAAAAAATGTGCTGAAAACACCAAAATTGTGAGAAAAAGTAGAAAAGATGAATGAAAATAATATTATTTAACATTAAATAGATATCTGAAAGAAGGACAAATATTTTTTCACTTTATATCAATTAATTTCACTCATTTTTTGGTTGAAACTTTCTTTAAAATCAGTAAATAAAAAGTATGAAAATATGAATCATGTTGCTATTAATTGTGTACCATGCCGTATGAACGGGTTAATTCGTGTACGTAATTATGAGAGCGAACAACATGATTCAAATGCTGGTATGAACATGGCATAAGATGAATGGAAATGAAAAAAACTGTACTAATTAAACATTAGGTGTGTTCGTTTACTCAACAATTTGTACAAATTTGTACGAGTCCAGTAACTTCTTGTAATCGGCTAAGGTCTTTTGCACACACATATTATGTGTGTTCGTTTACTCAAAATTTTTACAAATTGTTACTGGATGTTGTTCGTTTACTCTACAGTACAATGCAAAAGACCATAGCCGATTACAAGAAGTTACTGAACTTGTAAAAATTTGAACAAATTATTGAGTAAACGAACACACCTATTGTCAGCTTATGAAGCTAATTGGTGATGTGTCGGAAAAGCGCCGCTGGCGAAAATGTTTTTAAAAAATCGCCAATTTTTTTACAAAAATATTTTCTGATTTTAAGAAAATGCAAAGTTATTTAAAAAATATGTATGTAATTACCACTATTTTTATTTTTTTATTTTTTTGAAAAATCGCGCGACTTCTTAAAGGAATATTTTCACTATTAAAAAGATAAAAAGTTTTTGTAAAAATATAAAAATACTTTCTGAAAAAAGGGCCACAGGCGAAAATATTTAAAAAAAAAAAACAGCGCCATTTTTTGCAAATATATTTTCACTATATAAGAAAACACAAAACTTTTGTAAAAATATGCACATACTCTAAGAATTGGTTAATTAAAAAAACCCCCTATTCTTACTACTCCAAATAAAAACAAGTAAAAAAGTATCAGTCAGCTTTAATGACAGAGATATACCCTCAGCGGAGGAGATACTAAAAGGAATGGATCGACATTGACCGTTATGGAAGTGGATCTCCAGGCGCAACATATGGTGCCACAGGGGGTTTTTACACTCTTCGGGCTGTTTACTCAGGAAGTATGGACTTGCCCCTAAAAAAACTTTTACCATCGTAAATGAGGCAGCGAATGCAAGTTGCTTCAACAAAAATCAAAGTGATTCGATATCAGGTCTTAAAGTGAACTTATCCGAAATTTTGTGTGGGAGGTACCGGATAGAGTGGACAAATATAGTCCATATTTGAACCTGATCTATATCTGGTAGATATATTAGGATGTGTAAAGTATAGACGATGTTGAAAATCGGATCAAGAAAGCAAGATCGGCATTCGGTCGCATGAGAAGAACGTGGAAATCAGCACACATTTCAAAGAACACGAAACTTCGGCTTTTTAACAGTTGTGTAAAATCAACATTACTGTATGGCAGCGAGACTTGGCTAATGACCAAAAGCGTGGCACACAAATTACAAACATTTGTAAACAAATGTTTGCGCATCATATTAAAAGTGTTTTGGCCAAACACCATATCAAACGACGAACTCTTAAGACAGACAAAGGAAGATCCAATACTGCAACAGATTATAAGACGAAAGTGGAAATGGATTGGCCATACATTGCGCAAACCAATTAACAGCATCACCAGAACAGCCTTGGAGTGGAACCCTCAGGGAAACCATCGACCCGGACGTCCAAAAAATACTTGGAGGAGAACCATAAAGACTGAATTAAACCAGATAAATAAATCTTTCGATGAAATAAAATTAATATGTCAAGATATATTAAGATGGAAATGTATTATAGAAGCCCTATGTTCCCAAGTGGAATAATAAAGGAAAAAAAAAGTATAGACCAATTCGGCCACTCCCTTCAAGAGTTACCGTAAGAACAATTTTTCCGAACATTTTTGAACTTTTGTGGGGGAGGTACCTGAAGGAGTGGACCGATATGGCTTATCTTCAAACTTAAACTATGTTTGAACAAAATATTACTAAGACCATATTTTGGACCGAATCGGCAGATCCGTTCGAGAGTTATCGTGCGCTCCAACCACCTTACACGGTGTCATAGCGGTTTTTTGCAACTTTCATGCTATTTTCTCAGGAAGTATGGACTTGCCCCTGATGAAACTTGTAACGTCGTATGGAGGGCAGTGAATACAAGTTGCTAAAACAAAAATCAAAGCGATTCGAGAGATAGCCCTAAACTGAATTTTACCGAAATTTTGTGTGGGAGGTTGTGGGAGGTACCCGAAGGAGTGGACCTATTGAGACCATATTGGAACCTCTTATTACTCTGGTAGAAAGTTTACACTATACAATGTATGGACCAAATCGGTCACTCCCTTCAAGAGTTATCGTGCGCACAAACTTTCCGAACATTTTCGAACTTTTATGGGGGAGGTACCGGAAGGAGTGGGCCGATGTAGCTATCTTCGAACTTAAACTAAGTTTGGGCAAAATATTACGAAAGCCAAAATTTGAATCGAATGGGTTCATCCGTTCGAGAGTTATCGTGCGCTCCAGCCAGCAGGACAGACAGACGGACGGACATGGCTAGATAGGCTCCAAATTGTCTGAAACACATTTCGTCCAAACATACTTGGGGTCTAAAACCATTATTTCGATGAGGCACATTTTCATCGTATCAAAGTGTATATACCCTCCTTAGTCTAAAGGCTGAGGGTATAAAAATATGTTTACGTGTCTATATTGAGAAATTTGAATAATATGTATACGAAATATCTGGTAAAACTTCTCCGAAATTCAGACATAATTTAGTTTTTAAATAATTTTTTGAAATCCGGAGGATTTTGTAGATACTTCGACATTGTTTGGCACTTAAGCCTTCTCAAATGTACAATTCCGCTTCAATTCTAAATTTATAACTGTAATTTTCAAGATCAATAGAAAATAATTATGAATTTCAAAAGGAAGCAACAAAAAATAATTTTGAAATGAAGAAAAAAATCGTTGGGAATTATGTCTGCAAAGCATAGCGGACATAATGTCCTACATTAAAGGATTTGGAAATTGATTGGTGAATTATGTCCATTGGATATTTTGTTAGGGCAAGATATTTGCGCTTACAGAGTGCGGTGATAACAGATTTGTGAAAGGGAAAAATTACATGTATTAGAGAGTTCCTATTATTTAATTTTCCTTACGGATCGCAATAAAAAGTGTTTGCTTTTCTATGGGAAGACTTTCAAATCTTCTATTAGAAGATATTCATATTTTAAAAAAAAAGTATTTTCCATGAGGGTGCTTTGAGTTCTTTAATGAAAATATCCTCAGAAGTTTTTATGGGCAGATCTTTTTTAAGAAGATTATTCTATGAAAGGACTTTTTCGTACTCCACTCGTATATGAAGAAAAAAACTTGCTGTTTTTCCATGAGATTATTTTATTTCTGTTTTCTATGAAAATATCTAATATAAGGAATTCTGTACCTCTATTAAAAGGCATAAAGACATTCCCTATCGTGTATAAAAATATCAGCTGTTCTTCAGCGATGATATTCTTCTCGTCCTCTTTGAAACAATTATCTGCTCCTTAAAATTTTCAGTTCTTCAGACTTCTATAAGAAGGTCCTCTGCTCTTCTTTAAGAAGACCTTCTTGTATAATATTAGACTAGCTTATGATTTACTACGAAAAATATTCTGCCTTTTCTTTAATAGTTCTTCTTTGTGACAACTTATTCCTATCTTTTATAAACATGTTTTCCTGCTAAAGCTGTAATGATCATATGGTTCCGAGATACGCACCGCCTCCAAGTGCGAAACATGAAGTGTAGTGGTTAGTCTGACAATTTCTCTAGCATTTCTTCTTTTTAATTTTCAATATTCTTAAGGCCTCTGCACATACTTTCCGTTGAGTGTAGCATTACAACAACTACATGAAAACTTCAAAAACAAACTTGGCATCACTTTTTCCATGAGAAGCGACTCACAACGGACCGGTTCGATTTCCATGCTAGAATAATATGATGAAGTTGCTGAAGTGGGAAACTCGTGCTAAGAACACCTAAAAGTTTCAATGAAACATCTAGTGTGTCCTTCGCAATTTTATTCCTTCGAGAAAACTTTTTGAGAAAATTTAATTGTGTTCTGTGATGAAAGTCAATTGGTCTGTTCCTTTACTTATAAAAAATGGGAAAAATGGCAAAAGTAGTAAAAGTTTTGAACTACTCTCATGTGTTTCGATTCAAATGTGGTAAAACTGGAAGCTGATTGCACGTAAAGGAACATACCAAATGATAACTTTTTTATTTGCATCCCAAATTACACTATACGTTAAATTCAATAATAATATGATTGATTGAACGCTATAATATGGAGGTGCTAACGGCAATAGAATAAGTTATGAATATGATCCATTTACGTTGGTGTTTCCCTAACCCTTTATTTAAAAATATATGCAAATTTCTGAAAACAACTATGGAAACCGATATAAGAATCTTTCCTAAAATAACCGTTTCAACAGGATTTTATAACAACAAAAATCCGATATTTCCCACTAAACAGAATTCCCAAACTCATAGAAACTACTGTTCAAAACACAAGAAAATAATGACCCAATTAATAATTTCAATAACAAATGGCTACCGGACATTTTCTCAATTAAAATTTCCACATTTTCTTTCCTTTCCTCACGCGTGTCCTCCTCAGGTAAAATTAGTTCATTTGAATGAAATTTCCCCATTGATGAGAGGATAAAACACAGAATTTGCAAAAATCCCCAAATTGATGAATTGATATTGGGGTAAACCCTTAAAAATATAAGAATATATGGCGAAGAAAATGAAATCTTATTTTCACAACAACTCATATTTCAAGGACATGCCTTATTGTTAGCCAATGTCATTAACTTCATGGGTGGGATTTAGGTAGTTTTTTGCCGTGGCCTTGTTTTTTCGCTGTGTGTCGTAGTGCAAGTGTAAAAAATCGTTCATATTTGCAAGAAGGAAATTCTAAAATGGCATTGACCAACCCTTTTGTTTGTTAGACAAGAAGAAAAAAACACAAGTAGAAGCAGGTAAAATGGCGCCCAACATTGCGGAAGCATTGTTACATTGAATATTTAAGCCACGCGATTTGAGGAAATCAGCCACAGTTTCCTTTCAATTCTCAAATCAAAATGTTCTTAAAGGCTTTGACAATTTCTTTTATACTTATTGCCATCAATTTGAAATTTGGCCATAGCCATGGGTATCCTTGGAATCCTGTGTTTAAGCAAAAACTGGAGAATATACGGAAAAACTTGGATCAACTTGGTTTGCAGCAACGAGATATTGGGCAAGATTTGCGAAATACATTTAAATCCCGTGGTGAATTTATCAATATTGCAGAGACTTATATCGCCCAAAGAAAGCCCTACAATTATAGAAGATATCACCCTTATGTGCCCAAAACAAAATCCACAAATCCATCAAAACGTTATGTTGGTAAGATATTGGAATCACTGAGCTTCTTAAAGCCATTGGTAAATAAAGGTAACAGTGAATCAATTGCAACAAAATTGATGAAAGTGAAGGAAGTTACCCCCACCCTGGAAAATCAACACAATAATAACTCAACTATGATTGAGATTCCACGCAGTCAAATCGATATCCATTTCAAACCTCTAACAACGACACCTTCAGGTGATAATGGCCGTTCAACACACGTGAAAAAGGATCCATTAAATGTTTTCAGCGCAAATGATATGGAAACAGATTTGGCCTCTGGTATCACTGAAAAACAATACAGTTCCAAGATCGAAATGCCCCAATTTAATGAGTCTAATAATACGGAAGCCGATGTGCATTTCAACCTCCTACAATCCACCAAATCAGCCCAAAGTACAAAAACTCCTAACGATGCAGGCAATTTGAAATATGTAATTGATAATTCCAGTAATGCATCCGTACCAGAAACTGCAATGGCAAATACCACTGAATTGAACACCTTCCAGAATACCACTGAAGTAATTTTGCAGGCCGAAAGTGGACACACCAATGTTTCTACGCCATCAACGGAGTATAAACCCGCACACAAGACCATTATTCAATCACCATCTTTGAAACCCATCGTAAAACATTTGAATTGGTATAAATTCTTTAACAAGACTGAGCATCCTGAAAACCTCACTAAGCTATCTAAATCTAAAATCACCCATGAAGCAAAAAGGAAGGGTGTGATAAATACAGATGACTTAAATGATGAAGATCCTGCCCAACCAGAAGTTTTTGTAATTTGGAAGGATCCCAAGCTATTAAAAGATTAAATGTAATTAAATATGCGTATTTATCCGAGGATGTCGAATGAAAGCCGGTAACTGATATGGATGTGAATAACCGAGAGAACAGAATGAACTCTTTACTTCAAACAAAAAATGCGATTTTAGCAAGCAGACTTGCGGTAAAAATGGAGCGAACAAGGAAAAAGCCGCAAATTATCTAAGGCGTAGAAAGCCTTAGATTACGCTTTTCCTATAAAAGCAGTTCATCATGTTCTATCCCTTATTCATAGTAATATTTCTACAAAGCATTTTTGCATTTCCTATACTTATTTTTTTATGAAAAATTATTTAAACAAGCTTTTTACACAGTGGTTTAAAACCCAGTGAAGAAGTTATTATTTTATACTACTAAATGCCATTTTTAATTTTAGGTTAAATATATTATATTTATTGTTCTTTATATGTAATTTTAATAAAAAATACTTTTTTAAAATAATTTCAAAAGTTGTTTTAATAAATTTAAGTTGAACGTTTAAGCCTTCTAACTTTATAGTGGGTTATGTAGGAAATGAGTACAGCGAGCTCTACGATCTACCATGGTTTCCCTTTTATCTCAAGTGGACAATACCTCCAGGTTATATATCGACGCCTCCAAACAATAGTATGCTAAGTCGACTTAGCATGTTTTCAAGTTCTTTACATCTTTATATTTAACGTTCTTTAACTTAAATTCTGTCAAATTTTGGTAATGATCGGACAATCCGAACAGAAGTTATAAACAAATATTTACTTAGCATAGTACTGAAGGTCAAAGAAATTTACAAACTTTGAGAGCTTCTCCTGCAAAACTCACTTTTTAGACTTAGCATACTATTATTTGGAGGTGTCGATATCATCCAAAGCGTTGGGCCCTGATGCAATCTCCATGGCAATGCAGAAACAGCTGGATGAGCACGGAGTCAGTATCTATCTCATTAAAGTTCTCAACCTGTCGATAGCCACCCAAATCGTTTGAATAACGTCGTTCGTTCTCATAATTACGTACACGAATTAACCCGTTCATACGACATGGTAGATCATTCATAGCAACATGATTCATATTTCCATAGTTTTTGTTTACTGATTTTAAAGAAAGTTTCAGCCAAAAGACGAGTAAAGTTAATTGATATGAACTGAAAAAATATTTGTCCTTCTTCCAGATATCTATTTAATATTATAGTTCGTTTATATATAACCGGATTTCAAATGGGTTTCAAATGTCAACTCCTTTACGTATACGTCAAATAAATCCTCATTAAGAAGGTTAACCCTGCAAAAGGCTATAGTATAAACATGGCATTAAATAATATTAGTTTCATTCATGTTTTCTATTTTTTCTCACAATTTTGGTGTTTTCAGTATATTTTCAAATTTTTCTATTTTAAAAATTAACGAGAAATATAAATGACTTTTTGGTATACAGACTTTCCGGCAGGCATTTGATTTTTGTTTCTACATTTGTACGCGAATTTGGAACGATGGACAAGAAATGTAAATGCAATGAAAGATAAGACAAAATTTGCTATGATTTGAATGTATACTAGTCGTTAAAACGTTTACTTTTCATTCATATTTTGCAGTTTTTCTAAAAATGTTTGGGTTTTTAATACATTTTTAAATTTTTTATTTTTGCTGTCATAATTAATTTATTTCGATAAATTCTCTCATTTGTTCGAGATGGGACAAATTTTATCGTCGTTCTGAGATTAATTTAAATTGAACAATGCACACAAATCGTTGTTCGTTCTCAATATTTTGTATGGGGAATGAAGTAATTACATCGTAATTTGGGGTCGAACAACGAATAGAGAGCGAAACACCGTCAGTCTGAATAAGGCATTACTTCAAAAATCATACAGTTGATATGGAAACAGTCTACAACTTCTACAACTTCTACCACTTTTACAATTTTAAGATTAAAGAAACAGACCATAAATGAACTAGAAAATACAACAAGGTTGTGGTATCGTAATATTGAATTTAATATGTTATGTCAATTTTTCATCAAAAATAATCATGAGTGATGAGGCGCTCCAGACTTCTTTTTGTGGGGCTTTTTGAAGTCGCGGGTTTATGTCAACAAGCCTCAGACTCTTTCAGCTCTTAAAGACAATATCCGCCAAGAATGTTAGGACCTATCGCCGGAAGTTTTGGCCAAAGTGATGTAAAATGCCATAAAAAGGGCTCAAATGACAATAAACTGTGGCGGCGGCCATTTATCTGATATCATATTCTCGACTTGATGTAAAAAAAAATTAAAAGACCAAATAAAAGTTTTTCATTTTGTTTTTAAATTACAGCCAAAAAACTTCGGAAGATTACTTTTGCGCCACCTTGTACAACTTTAATTTAGTTCAAAACGACGCATTGCTACATTTGATACGTTACGTCCACACTAACTGTTGTTTACCATAATAATAAAACACTGAACATACCTCTTAAATCAAAACAAACCCATATTGACCTTCCAACGTGCTGGTTGAATTGTGGAACAACAAAATGAGTCTCGCCAAGATTAAGAACAAAGAAGCTAAAGGAAAGCAGAAAGCTCTTCCAAAACTAAAGACAATTTTAGCGAATCCAATAAAGAAAAGGAGGTAAGTTTCAACAAACAAAACATCTCGCTGATGAAATAAAACCAACATCCATTTCTTTGCAGTCCAACTTTAAACGATGAAGAACTTAACCAGCTACAAAACATACTGCAAACATCAATTAGTAATAGTGATATGGAGCCCAAAAAATATGTCACCGCAAAACACATTCACCTTGGCCTGGAAAGCTGTCTGCGTGCTATAAACAACCAGCAATCGTCTTGTGTTTTCATATCACTAAGTATTAAACCGAGTCATATAGCTACATTGGTGGCTCGTAATGCTGAAGTTAAAGATGAAACACAGCCGGTATATGCCCAACCGCGTTTGGAAGATTTTACAGATAAATTATTTGGTATACGAACACTGTGTATGGTGCTGCCGAAAAATCTTGAAGAAATTAGTGTTGAATTGTCTAAATGGGTTGAACAAAGAAGGAAAGCCCCGAAGGTGAAAGCAGAAGTTATACCAATTAAGAAAGCAAAGAAAAAGAGTAGTAAATTCAAAGAAATTAATAAGGCTGCAGTTCTTAAGGAATCTAAAAAGGATGAGTCTGAAATTGCTACAAAGGAGGACAAAGATTCGTGGAAAGGTGATTACATATCATTTGGTAAAGGAAGTATGACTAAGAGAGATACAAATATAGTCGATGAGAACACAGCTATTGATGTATTGGAGCGTATAATGGAGAGTATTCCAAAAGCCGATGTGAAACCCAGTGAAGAAAGTACAGCTATGGAAGTGGCTGAAGATGATTCATGTCTAGATTTAAAAGAATCGAAAGAAGTTAAAAATTCTGATACTGATGATTCTGTAGATTTCTTGGGTGAATACCAGCCACTAGTTGTACATAAAATTAAACCTAATCCTAACAAAAAACCAAAGAAGAAAAGAAATAAGAAAAAGGCAAAAAATAAAGACAATAAAAAATAAAACCAAATTGTGACCAATATTTCAAGAAATGTTGCGAAGAAATAGGATGAGATGCAATTATGAAGAGAAGTTGAAATTATCGATATGCCTCAACAAATGATAAGAGGTAGGTATCTTTTGATTAGGCATAAGTTGAATGTTTTCATTAAGCTCGGATCGGGACCAAATTTTTGTCACAGGTAGGTCTCGTCACCCTGATGGCAAATATACAGTGTTGCGCATATCAAAAGCAACAAATCCCGTATTACGCATTAATTCAATTTTTCGATTCGTTACAATTTTTTAAAATGTAATATTTTGTGTCCAGTTGTTCTTTGTTATGTACAGAGAGCTTTCAATAAGTTGTTTCTGTGCTTTGTAGTTGGATGGGATAACAACAAGAAGAATATTGACTGATCCTTGAGAATGGGAAGTGCAAAACAAAAGCAACAACGGGATCTTATTAACAATTGTAGTCTTATAGGTTTTAATTAAATGTCCTTTTGACTTAAATTTGTTGCTTTGGGGCATGATAGTGTCTTTTTTGGAAAAATTTGCATTTGTTTTCCCAACAGGGTTGCCATCTCCTACCACTTTTCCCATGGTCTGGGGAAAATATCATAATACCCTCAAATCAAAAATTTTCCTTTATATAAAAAAATTAAATTGTAAAATATTCATTCGAAAAATGGTTCAGTATCAACCGTTCTTATGTTTGCCGAATAATAAAATAGTTAAACATCCGAATATTGGTAAACACAATACATCCTGGTAGAAACTCCTTGAGGCCATCGGCACAGTGTGGCTAAAAACGTTGGGGAAACTTTAAAAATAATGCGAATAAGAACTTCCAATAATTAGTTGGAACTCCTTTTTCCTATATACGCCCTAGATTAGTTTGCAGAAAAAGTTTTGAAAACAATTTGAAAAGTTATACAGCTCCCAACTCACACAACACACCGGTCAAGAAGCCATTGTTTCGACCAACGTTGGGTAAAATGAAGTCATAAGGCTAAATAATCCAGGTTTTTTATATTTTTTGTTATTATATCTTATTTTTAATATACAGCCCAATCATGAATATTCTTGCGGAATGCAGTTCTCGCGGAATAGTTTTTTCTCGAGAGAACATTCCTCCTATCATGAATAATTGAGGAAAAATAATCATTGAATTTGGCAGCACTGAACGGTCGTTTTCATACCTTGTGTGCCCTAATTGTTGTGAAAACAAAGAGAAAATGTTAAATGTTTGTGTTTTTAGACAAAATAAACAAATTTAATCAAATAAATTAAACTTTTACACATCAAAGATATTCAGAAGATGTTACTTGTTATGAAAATCATCAAATAAGATTGGAAAATTCCAAGGAAACAGTGTATTGTGCTATGGAACTGCCACTATCATGAGTGTATCAAAAACAAGTGTTTTTAATAAAAAGGTGGCAAATATTGAAAAAAAATATGAATGTTGAAATAAAAATAATTGAAAATATGCATTTATCCAGTGTTTTTCAAAAACAGCGAAGCTATGTTTTGTATATGCAAAATTCTGCCAATCATCGTTGATCGGTACAAAAAGTTGAGAGTGACCGAGTTTGCAAACTAATGTTATTTTGTGAAATATGTTCATTTTTTAATAAATTTCCAACCGCGAAATGAAGATTTTAGTATAAAAACCCAACAAAACTGTTTATTTTGCATGTTTTGTACAACATTTTTGGGAAATACCAACTTTTTTTGTAATCTCCCTTCAGTTTTGCAAGGGAGATTTTTTTTGGAGGAAAACACATGTTTGAGAGCGTTCATGATACCTACTTTTTCTCCATCGGAATTTTTTTCCGTGCGGATTTTTTGTTTGTGATAGCAAAGAAGGGAAAAGAGAGAAATTCCGCACGGAATTTTCATTCATGATTGGGCTGATAATTTATTAAAAATAAAACAAAAAAGTCATATTGGGTCGTTTAAACCGTATAAAAAATTAATTTTCTACCAGTGTTTCATTAATTATCTTCCTTTGGGTATGACAATGGTTTTTTGACCAGTGTATAACTTTTCAAATTGTTTTCAAAACTCTTTCTGCGAACGAATCTAGAGCGTATATCGCAAATAAGAGCCCCAACTAGTTCTTGTATGTTCCTATTAGCATTATTTTTAAAGTTTGCCCAACGTTTTTAACCACAATGTGCCGATGGCCTTAAGGGGTTTATACCAGGATGTATTGTGTTTACTGATATTCGATAGTTTAACTATTTTATTATTCGGTAAACATAAGAACAGTTGATACTAAACCATTTTCCGAATGAATATTTTGCAATTTAAATTTTTATATAAGGACAAATTTTCGATTTAAGGGTATTATGATATTTTCCCCAGACCGTGGGAAAAGTGGTAGGAGATGGCAACCCTGTTAGGATAACAAATGCAAATTTTTCCAAAAATGACACTAACATGCCCAAAAACAACAAATTTAAGTCAAAAGGACATTTAATTAAAACCTATAAGACTACAATTGTTAATAATATCCCGTTGTTGCTTTTGTTTTGCACTTCCCATTCTCAAAGATCAGTCAATATTGTTGTTGTTCTTATCCCATCCAACTACAAAGCACAGAAACAACTTGTTGAAAGCTCGCTGTACATAACAAAGAACAGCTGGACACAAAATATTACACTTTAAAAAATTTAACGGATCCAAAAAATTGAATTAATTCGTAATCCTTGATTTGTTGCTTTTGATATGCGCAACACTGTATATAACATTTATTGCGGAAGTCCATACTTCCCGAGAAATGGGCCTCCGAAGTTCCGAAAATTCCCTTGTTAAATGTCGGCTACTTAGAGAAAAATTTTAATTTAAAAGAAAATGTTGTTCCCGTTCCCTAGATTGGCTCCTGTCCATAGCAGAAAGTCTTAAATCCCCGGCCGAAGGCCGGCTATATAGAAAAAATTATAATTTTATCCGAGCTTAATGCTTAAACTCAACTTGCTCCTTTGATTATATGGAATATACAAAGGACTACAATAACAATTGTATTATATTTGTTGTTGTTGTAGTTGTAAAAGTATTTGATATGTTTATGTATTCATCTTTCTCCTAGATCTGGCTCTTGGTCTATCTGCAGTTTTAGGATTGTAGATGTTTTGAAATCTACTGGAGTTAGTTGAGTATGTTTGACAGGACAATTGAAAAGGTGCAATGTGTTGCGCGGGCCTGTGACGCATGCTGGTGTCATCGATCCCTACCCTTTAGGAACTCAGACGGCCGCAACATTCCGAGCGTAGTTGAGCAAAAATTATTCTAATTTGTCGTGGCAGCTGTCGCTCCTCAGCTGCGAAAGTTATGGTATGGTATAGGAGTTCAGCCTTTCACAATTGACATCAGGGAAGGTTACCTATGTCATATTATCAACCGCATACATTACGATCTCAATGCCGTCTGTAGAGGGCGGAATACGGAAGTAGAGGTTAAACAGTTCCGGAGATAACACCCCGTATTTTGGAACTCCCTGTTTCACTATAGGGGGCTTGGAGCTTCTGTTCCTGAATTACACGTACGACTGGCGTCAACGTATATGATTGATTATCCAACTTTTCAAACTTAGGCGAAGGGTTGTCTGCTTGATGTCCTCAAACAGCGAAGAATGCTCGACTAATATGTGTGGAGATGGCGTGCAGAGTTGTTGTCGTGCTGCTAACGGAAACCATGCATTTGGATAGCTATTTCTGAGGCTGGGGAGGAGTGGAGGAGTCTGTAACGGGCGAAAAAAGCTAATCCGGTCTGTACGATTCACTTTCGCTGGCATCCTTGTCTGGCTTCAGTAGCGGGACCACCTTGCCCATTTTCGAATATTCGGGAACGATTTGGGTGGCTATCGACAGGTTGAGAACTTTGGAGAAATACTCTACTCCCGGCTCATCCATCTGTTTCAGCATTACTATGGAGATTCAATCAGGGCCATTTGATAATTTAGCGCTCCTGATGACATTCGCAACATCATCCATTGTATATTGTCGTGGTCCATCCTCCACAGGAAGAGATCTAATGTCTGTAGTACTCTTTTCTTCGCACTGTCACTCTCGAGGTTTTCGACAAACTGTTGATTAAAATAATTAAAATAATTTGCGCACCTCTTTGGATCAGTCAGCGTAACGTCACCAAACGTGACTAAGGTCAGAGTGACTTAGCTGTTGTCCATAATTTGCAAGTAATTTTACGACGACGACTCACATGCAGCAACATAATTTCTTGATTGGACAAGTCCAGAACAACCTCATAGATGCACCCACTCCAGACATCTATTGCATCTCACTGATGCTTGGATTTGGGTGAAGATACTAATGTGAGAAACCGAAACAAATATATCGGTCCTGGGTTTTCCTCCGTCCTGTTCTAAATCAACAACTCTATTGTAAAAACTAATGGGCCGATTCCGTACAGCGAGGCGAGTCGTGTCGCCTTGCCAAATGCAATTTTTCGATTCCGTATGGCAATATCGCCTGACGTCGTCAAATGTTGTCGCCGAAATGTTCATTTTCCGGCGACAACAAATTAGCTGTCGCCGTACATTTTTACTAACAAATAAAAATAAAATAAAAAAAATAAAAATAACTTGTTATCGACGATTATTTTCTATCGCTGTACGTAGTGCATTTTTTAAATTTTGTCACAGAGACGATAGACGACGCGACATGACTCGCCTCGCTGTACGGAATCGGCCCATAAATCCTGTAACTGAAGGAATTGAACGACCATTCATTTGTGATCAGATTTTGAAATTCATTCTTCCTAAAGATGAGAAGTTATTGATTGGATGAACCTATGGTTGTTACCAAAAATCAGTTCCAAGACACGAATAATAATCGTACAAACATGTAGGGTAGGCACAATAAAACATTGGCTACAACACAACAAAGTCATTGGTTATTCCGTCCTTAGGTAGTATGTTCAAGTCTTTTCATGGCGATAGAAAAATCTCCAAACAATGGGTTCGGGATAGCTGAAAGAAATGTCCAGATGATAATTACGATAGACCCTAACACACATTAAAGCGTGATAGAGCATTCCACCTCGCTTAGTATTTAACTGCATAAATAATCTCTCTGAAGTCTATTTAAATCAAGTCTTTTAAAGATATAACAATTGATAATGAACAAATAGTAGGACTCTTCTTACTTTAATATCCTAAAAACACGGCCATTTTCTATGGTAATTTAGAAGAGTTTCACTCCCATTCAATTTCTCTCAATGATCTGCCCCACCTGATGATTTGAAGGCATTTGAACCGGCATAGTTTTCAATTAACAAACTTTTATAACGTCTCAGTTGTACACTCAAACCTTCTTCACGTTCAGCAACGGAGAGAATAATAACTCGTGATATTACCAAATGTGAAGGATTGCTTTGGCTAAAACCACGAATAACATCTATTTCATCACCATCATGGAGCTAAAAAGGAAAAACAAAAACCTTTGGTTGAATATTATTATCTACAAAAAACTTCACAATTTTACCCACCTGTACACTTTTCTTTTGCAGCTTTTTACCATTAACCCGTATTCTACTTTCATAGAATATATTCTCCACTTTGCTATAAGAGAAAGGTTGTAATTTTGAATTTAAGTTTGTAGATTATTATTTGTACCTACTTTCTAGCCATTCCCAAACCGGCCTTTAATATTAAATCGGCACGCAGTGAATTGACTTTGGCCTTGATCACCTTTGAATCTCTCTCATCTTTGAATTCCATTTCGTCTTCATCTTCACTATCTGATTCCACATCCTTTTTATTGTATTTGTGTTGGGATTTAGATAAGCTAAATTGTCTTGCAGTGGTCAAGTTCAAGGGATTATTCGGTGATGCCGGTAGATTGTGGATTTTATTGCAGACACTAGATTCTCGAGGAATTTTAACAGCCGGAGTTGTTGACAACGATCTAAGCAGGTGTTGTACTTGTCTAATATAAACTATTCTTGGAACTGATATCATTTTAAAGGAGATTGTTAGCAAAAAGCTTCTAGAACTGTGGACTGTTGTGTAAAATCTTCAAATGTCACTTTGTTCAACAGTGGAAAAACAAGTGACCGATAAATCCGATAAATATCGGCAAAAAAACAAAATAGCCGAAATGTTTAGAATACGATCAAAGCAGAATTAAAAATTTCAAATTGGAAACAGCTGTTTTAAAAAGTGCTGTCAATTAAGAGAAAAACGTACACGGTGGGCACTAAAAGCGCATTTACATTGTTGAAGATTAACCCTCAAATATACTATAATTCATGGCACAATTAAACAGATAGTGGATCGTAATGCTTGGTTTACATTTACGAAATCCACTCGATTTCAACTGTCAATTCCATTGCTTAAACGTCAAATGAAATCGAATGGATTTTAGATGAGTTTTCATTTGACGTATACGCAAAGGAATTGACAGTTGAAATCGAGTGGATTTCGTAAATGTAAACCAAGCATATGCATCCACTCGATTTCATCTGTCAAATCCATAGGTTAAACGTCAAGTGAAATCCAATTGATTTCAGATGAGATTTCATTTGACGTTTGAGCTATGGAATTGACAGATGAAATCGAGTGGATTTCGTAAATGTAAACTTAGCATAAGATAATGAAGTTGCTGTAGTGATGAACTCGATCTATAAATACCTAAAAGTTTCACGAAAACCACTCTAGTGTGACCTTCGACTAAAATGTAGAGTTGTACAATCTAGTTCATTCGAAAGATCTAGTTCAATAGCTCAGATCTTTAAAATGAACTAGGTCAGTAATCTAGTTCATAGTTCACTGTCCAGTTCAATCATTGTGATCAAAATCTTTCACCGGCTCTTAATCAGTCGTTTGATGAAAACGCATACATACACCAAATACAAAAAATACTAATATAATTTAACTACTCCATAACATAAATATTACATTTGCATAGTTTTATTGCACTCTTAAAGAAAGATTAATTAATTTTAGAAAAAATATCCTTCATTTAGGTGGCTGGCAAAAAATCGTATGTTGTGTGTGTGTGTAGAAATTGTCATTGCAAAAAAGGCATACAGCCAGTTTCTGTATGTCGAAAGAAGAATGTGTGCGAATGAAACACGTCCAAACTTTAGTTTACGAAATAATTTTACCTTTGCTTTTGCATCAAAACAAAAAACAAATTTGAAAAACACACAAGAGTTTGGACGTGTTTCTTTCGCACACATTCTTCTTTCGACATACGGAAACAGGCTGATAGTGTGTGTGTTTCGTTTTATTTTTTTTTCCTTTTTTTCTATTCAGAAAGGCAGATTGAATCTGGATTCGACATATTGTAATATGTTATGTCTCGTATGTTTTTGTAAAAATTTTCATTTTTGGACAGCTATTCCATGTACCTTGATCCAAAACATAAACAAACTGATCACATTAGGCATCCCTTAACATAGATGTATGTATGTATTTGTGAACGACATGTTGAACTAGATTGTGAATCGTTCGTTGATCGTACGGTCACCGACTGATTATAGTTCAGTGAAATACTGAACTATAATGAACTATATCGACTGATCTAGTTCATACGCTCTTTTCAATGAATCGTTCAATGGAAGTAGTTCGTTCATGAACTATACAACTCTACTAAAATGTTGAATATGTTGGTCACAGTCCACACTAGCGTGAATTTTATTAAAAACTTTCATGAAATTAGGTGATCTTAATTCGAATTCCCCACTATAACAATTTTATGATTTTACTCTACTATGGAGGTCGATCTAGAGACGCATAATTTCATGCAATTTTTTCAATGAAATCACTCTAGTGTGGACCGGGACTTATGTCAAAACTTTCTTTATGTTGTTGGGGAAATTACAACAAAAATATGGCCTGTTCCCGTACTTTATAAAGTGGTAAAAGTCGTAAACGATTTTCATATAAATTTTGTGTACGGAAACGCAAAATTTGTAAAAGTGGTAAAAATTTTAAAAACTTTTTAGTTCTGGAATAGAGCTATAATTTTTTTATAAAGGGATTTGACTTTTCATATTCGAACAGCTGGTGTGATATCACTACCTGGGTAATTGTGCCATGCTATAATTTAAAAACCAGTGATTTTGGTTTTAACTAGATGTTTACACCAGACAGTTTGTCTTCAAATACAACTCTGATTTACTAACACATATGTACATACATTTGTTGGCTGTTTTCCAGCTGTCCATCATTTTTCACAGACAATAGGGTTAACAAATTTTTGTAAAAATAACTGAGATAAAAAGTCCCGGGCCACACTAGAGTAATTTCATTGAAATTTTGACATGAAATTATGCGTCTATAGATCGAGTTCCATTGAAGAGTAAAATTCTGAAATTGCTGTAGTGAGGAATTCAACCTAGTCCCGGGCCATACTACAGTAATTTCACTGAAATTTTGATATGAAATTATGCGTCTCTAGATCGACGTCCATAGTAGAGTAAAATCATAAAATTGCTGTAGTGGGGAATTCGATTTAAGAACACCTAATTTCATGAAATTTTTTTATGAAATTCACGCTAGTGTGGACCGGGCACTAAGAACACCTTCATGAAATTCACTCTAGTGTGGACCGGGACTAATTGAAATCTGTTGAAAACAAAAGAAAAGAAACAAAAACAAAATACGTGAAGGGAAAACAAAAGAGAAATCGATGATTTTCATTTAAAATTTTACCACTGTTCAATGTTGAAGTCGAGAGGATTTCGTAAATGTAAACTTATAGTACGGTTACATTAGAGTTTTTTGCCGGGTTAAACCACTTCGAGAGGATTTATTTGACGTTTGCGCTATGGAATTGACATTTGAAATCCAAACCCACTGGGTTAACCCGGTTAAGTGTAACCGGGGTATAAGCTTCTTTATGAGGATTTGTTTGTCGTATACACAATGGAATTGACGTTCAGTAGGAAATATTTAATATTAATTAATGACATATTAATCTTATTTTTGTAAATTGCTAAAGTAATAAACAACACTAAAATGATTAATACCTCGGGCCAAAATCCTGATATCAACCCACTTTAAGAAAAAAACAAGTGAGCAAAGGCTATAATCGGGACGGGGCCGACCATGTGATACCCTACACCACTACCCCTGTGCATAAAGCTATGTTTACATTTACGAAATCCACTCGATTTCATCTGTCAAATCCATAGGTTAAACGTCAAGTGAAATCCAATTGATTTCAGATGAGATTTCATTTGACGTTTGAGCTATGGAATTGACAGTTGAAATCGAGTGGATTTCGTAAATGTAAACATAGCTTTATGCACAGGGGTAGTGGTGTAGGGTATCACATGGTCGGCCCCGTCCCGATTATAGCCTTTGCTCACTTGTTTTTTTTTCTTAAAGTGGGTTGATATCAGGATTTTGGCCCGAGGTATTAATCATTTTAGTGTTGTTTATTACTTTAGCAATTTACAAAAATAAGATTAATATGTCATTAATTAATATTAAATA
The DNA here is from genome assembly GCF_047663935.1 of Musca autumnalis. Classification (NCBI taxonomy): domain Eukaryota; kingdom Metazoa; phylum Arthropoda; class Insecta; order Diptera; family Muscidae; genus Musca; species Musca autumnalis. The sequence goes on along the minus strand of NW_027411644.1, from coordinate 202,012,276 downwards.
TTTCCTACTGAACGTCAATTCCATTGTGTATACGACAAACAAATCCTCATAAAGAAGCTTATACCCCGGTTACACTTAACCGGGTTAACCCAGTGGGTTTGGATTTCAAATGTCAATTCCATAGCGCAAACGTCAAATAAATCCTCTCGAAGTGGTTTAACCCGGCAAAAAACTCTAATGTAACCGTACTATAAGTTTACATTTACGAAATCCTCTCGACTTCAACATTGAACAGTGGTAAAATTTTAAATGAAAATCATCGATTTCTCTTTTGTTTTCCCTTCACGTATTTTGTTTTTGTTTCTTTTCTTTTGTTTTCAACAGATTTCAATTAGTCCCGGTCCACACTAGAGTGAATTTCATGAAGGTGTTCTTAGTGCCCGGTCCACACTAGCGTGAATTTCATAAAAAAATTTCATGAAATTAGGTGTTCTTAAATCGAATTCCCCACTACAGCAATTTTATGATTTTACTCTACTATGGACGTCGATCTAGAGACGCATAATTTCATATCAAAATTTCAGTGAAATTACTGTAGTATGGCCCGGGACTAGGTTGAATTCCTCACTACAGCAATTTCAGAATTTTACTCTTCAATGGAACTCGATCTATAGACGCATAATTTCATGTCAAAATTTCAATGAAATTACTCTAGTGTGGCCCGGGACTTTTTATCTCAGTTATTTTTACAAAAATTTGTTAACCCTATTGTCTGTGAAAAATGATGGACAGCTGGAAAACAGCCAACAAATGTATGTACATATGTGTTAGTAAATCAGAGTTGTATTTGAAGACAAACTGTCTGGTGTAAACATCTAGTTAAAACCAAAATCACTGGTTTTTAAATTATAGCATGGCACAATTACCCAGGTAGTGATATCACACCAGCTGTTCGAATATGAAAAGTCAAATCCCTTTATAAAAAAATTATAGCTCTATTCCAGAACTAAAAAGTTTTTAAAATTTTTACCACTTTTACAAATTTTGCGTTTCCGTACACAAAATTTATATGAAAATCGTTTACGACTTTTACCACTTTATAAAGTACGGGAACAGGCCATATTTTTGTTGTAATTTCCCCAACAACATAAAGAAAGTTTTGACATAAGTCCCGGTCCACACTAGAGTGATTTCATTGAAAAAATTGCATGAAATTATGCGTCTCTAGATCGACCTCCATAGTAGAGTAAAATCATAAAATTGTTATAGTGGGGAATTCGAATTAAGATCACCTAATTTCATGAAAGTTTTTAATAAAATTCACGCTAGTGTGGACTGTGACCAACATATTCAACATTTTAGTAGAGTTGTATAGTTCATGAACGAACTACTTCCATTGAACGATTCATTGAAAAGAGCGTATGAACTAGATCAGTCGATATAGTTCATTATAGTTCAGTATTTCACTGAACTATAATCAGTCGGTGACCGTACGATCAACGAACGATTCACAATCTAGTTCAACATGTCGTTCACAAATACATACATACATCTATGTTAAGGGATGCCTAATGTGATCAGTTTGTTTATGTTTTGGATCAAGGTACATGGAATAGCTGTCCAAAAATGAAAATTTTTACAAAAACATACGAGACATAACATATTACAATATGTCGAATCCAGATTCAATCTGCCTTTCTGAATAGAAAAAAAGGAAAAAAAAATAAAACGAAACACACACACTATCAGCCTGTTTCCGTATGTCGAAAGAAGAATGTGTGCGAAAGAAACACGTCCAAACTCTTGTGTGTTTTTCAAATTTGTTTTTTGTTTTGATGCAAAAGCAAAGGTAAAATTATTTCGTAAACTAAAGTTTGGACGTGTTTCATTCGCACACATTCTTCTTTCGACATACAGAAACTGGCTGTATGCCTTTTTTGCAATGACAATTTCTACACACACACACAACATACGATTTTTTGCCAGCCACCTAAATGAAGGATATTTTTTCTAAAATTAATTAATCTTTCTTTAAGAGTGCAATAAAACTATGCAAATGTAATATTTATGTTATGGAGTAGTTAAATTATATTAGTATTTTTTGTATTTGGTGTATGTATGCGTTTTCATCAAACGACTGATTAAGAGCCGGTGAAAGATTTTGATCACAATGATTGAACTGGACAGTGAACTATGAACTAGATTACTGACCTAGTTCATTTTAAAGATCTGAGCTATTGAACTAGATCTTTCGAATGAACTAGATTGTACAACTCTACATTTTAGTCGAAGGTCACACTAGAGTGGTTTTCGTGAAACTTTTAGGTATTTATAGATCGAGTTCATCACTACAGCAACTTCATTATCTTATGCTAAGTTTACATTTACGAAATCCACTCGATTTCATCTGTCAATTCCATAGCTCAAACGTCAAATGAAATCTCATCTGAAATCAATTGGATTTCACTTGACGTTTAACCTATGGATTTGACAGATGAAATCGAGTGGATGCATATGCTTGGTTTACATTTACGAAATCCACTCGATTTCAACTGTCAATTCCTTTGCGTATACGTCAAATGAAAACTCATCTAAAATCCATTCGATTTCATTTGACGTTTAAGCAATGGAATTGACAGTTGAAATCGAGTGGATTTCGTAAATGTAAACCAAGCATTACGATCCACTATCTGTTTAATTGTGCCATGAATTATAGTATATTTGAGGGTTAATCTTCAACAATGTAAATGCGCTTTTAGTGCCCACCGTGTACGTTTTTCTCTTAATTGACAGCACTTTTTAAAACAGCTGTTTCCAATTTGAAATTTTTAATTCTGCTTTGATCGTATTCTAAACATTTCGGCTATTTTGTTTTTTTGCCGATATTTATCGGATTTATCGGTCACTTGTTTTTCCACTGTTGAACAAAGTGACATTTGAAGATTTTACACAACAGTCCACAGTTCTAGAAGCTTTTTGCTAACAATCTCCTTTAAAATGATATCAGTTCCAAGAATAGTTTATATTAGACAAGTACAACACCTGCTTAGATCGTTGTCAATGTAAACATAGTATAAGCTTTTCACTGGTAAACATTTCTTTTAGGGAATATAATCCGACTACCACCAAAAATAATACGCCCCTTTCTCTCTGGGACCCCCATAAGCAACCAAAAAAATTTCGTGACCATCCGATCAAAATTACGACCTGTAGCTTGATTGCAAAAAATGGAAGAATTGGATACATTACCGACAATTGTGGTATCTCCCTTGTTTGACCACCTTCGCCAACCTGCTTTACACCAATGTAAAGGTAATATTTTCTTCTTCCATTGACAGGCTTTGCCGTTGGAATATCCCTACTAGAAGCCGATATATTCACAAAGAATAAAACTTTGATTTTGTCTCCAAATGGGTTTTTCCCCATTCCGACCCCTAAATGTTATCCGACAATAGGCTTCTTCCTCTGTGGGGCCCCATCTACCTACAAAAAATGGAAAAATTGGGTATATTACTGAATTTTGCAATATCTCGGTTTGCTCACTTACGCCAACACACTTTGCATCAATATAAACGAGATCTTTTCTTCTTCCATTGACGGGTATTCCTTTCGGATTACACCAACCAGAAGCGGAGATATTCGCATAAGAAAAACGTTGACTTTTCTCCACATAAGCTTTTCGCTTATTCCGACTCCTGAATATTATCCGACCATCACCAAACTAAATAGGCTTCTTCCTCTGTGGGACACGCATCAACTCCCAACAAATTCGTAACGATCCGATCAAAATTGCGACCTGTAGCGTGATTACAAACAAATCGGAAAATTGGATGCAATACCGACTATTGCGATATCTCTGTTGTTTGAGCAGCTACGACAACCTACTTTACATCGTTGTAAAGGTGATATTTTCTACTTTCCTTGCCAGGTTTTGCCTTTGATATACCTCTTAAAGAAACAGATATATTGGCTTTGAAATAAAACGTTGACCTTTCTCCAAATAAGTGTTTGCCCATTCCGACCCCTGAATATCATCCGACCATCATCAAAATCAATAGGCTTCTTTCTTTTTGGGACCCACATTAACCCCCAAAATTTCGTGACGATCCGATCAAAATTGCGACCTGTAGCGTGATTACGAAAAAATCAGAAAATGGGATGCATTATCGACTATTGCCATATCTCTGCTATTTGACCACCTACGACAACCTACTTTACTTCGTTGTAAATGTGAGATTTTCTACTTTCCTTGCCAGGTTTTGCTTTTGATATACCTCTTAAAGAAACAGATATATTGGCTTTGAAATAAAACGTTGACCTTTCTCCAAATAAGTGTTTGCCCATTCCGACCCCTGAATATCATCCGACCATCATCAAAATCAATAGGCTTCTTTCTTTTTGGGACCCACATTAACCCCCAAAATTTCGTGACGATCCGATCAAAATTGCGACCTGTAGCGTGATTACGAAAAAATCAGAAAATGGGATGCATTATCGACTATTGCCATATCTCTGCTATTTGACCACCTACGACAACCTACTTTACATGGTTGTAAATGTGAGATTTTCTACTTTCCTTGCCAGGTTTTGCTTTTGATATACCTCTTAAAGAAACAGATATATTGGCTTTGAAATAAAACGTTGACCTTTCTCCAAATAAGTGTTTGCCCATTCCGACCCCTGAATATCATCCGACCATCATCAAAATCAATAGGCTTCTTTCTCTTTGGGACCCCCATTAATCCTATGCAAATGCATATATGTATAGGGTGGTCGTAGAGAAAATCTGATTAGACAGAAACTCGTTTTAGTACAAAATAAGGCCCAAAAAATTTGGCATATTTTGCATATTCTGCATATAGTGCATATTTTGACATACAGTGCTGGACATATCAATGGAAACTTTTGCTGAAATTTATATTTTCCTTATTTTCACTACCCATTGTGCCCATTTTTATAAATGAAACATGCAAAATCATTTTAATTAAATATATTGATCATTTCTTTAATAAAATAAATAGAAATTTTCTCGTAAATCCAATAAGTTTGAAAGATAAAATAAAAAGATCTCGGAATTCATTTAAGAGGCTTTGGCAAAACAATGGAAACTTATAAAAATTATATTCTCAGGTGCGGTTTTCTTAATATTTTGTAGGGTATCCATTATTTTTTAGTACAGCTTTGCATCGTGCTGGCATGGAGTTGATTAAATTATGAGTAATTTCCATTGGTATGCTTTCCCACGCGGAATTGACTGCCTGGATGAGATCGGGCTTGGTGGTATAACTTTTGTTCCTAATTTTCCGATCCACTATTTCCCACAGATTCTCTATTGGATTTAAATCTGGGGATTGGGCAGGCCAATTCAAAACATTAATATTATTAGCTTCTAGCAATTCCTTGACTACCCTGGATGTGTGTTTGGGGTCATTATCGTGCTGGAACCTCCAGATTAAGGGCATGTTTTCTTCGGCAAACGGCAGCATAATATCGTTGAGGATATGTTTATACCCAATTCCATTCAGAGTGTCTCGTACAACATGGACTGGACCCATTCCGAAACCTGAGAAGCATCCCCACACCATTATATTGCCACCTCCAAACTTGACTGTTTTGTTGGTGTACTTGGGATCAAGCCTTTTCCCTATAGGCCGCCTCACAAAACCTCTTCCGTCGGAACCTCTCAGATTAAATTTTGATTCGTCAGAAAAAAGGACGGTATTCCATTTCTGCCGAGACCAATTTATGTGGGTATTAGCGAAAAGAATGCGTGCTTTGCGATTTTTTCCGATATCAACGGCTTCTTCGCTGGGCGATAACACTTAAGACCAGCTTCATCGGCACGCAGTTCGATAGCTTATTTGCAGTTTAAGATTGTTGATAACTTCTCTAGGAAGTATTTTAGGATGTTTCTTAAACTCTCTAACAATTAAATTGTCCTCCCTTGGAGTTGTTTTACGAGGTCTACCACCCAAATGTACACAGGCGATCGTTCCTTTCTCGCGAAACTTTTTTATTATTTTTGAAATTACTGACTTATTCATAGAACATTTTTCACAAATATCTTTCTGTTTTAGATCAGCTTTAAAATCATTAATAATTCTTGTTTTTATTTCTTCACAAAATTTAACTCTTGCCATTATTTTGCTTAAGCGAACACGCGAAACGTGGTTATTTTTGTATAACTGTGCATATTCAATTTTAGTTATGTTTTGGTCTATTTTTCTATGTCACAAAGAAAGATAATGTAAACAAGCGATCCTCTTTCTAATCTGTATCAAAAATACAACAACAAATGGGACGAAAATAAGCCGTTAAATATCAGTACTTGCGCAAATAACAAAAAGTTTCCATTGATTTGCCAACGCCGTTTTAATAAACAAACATTAAAATCGGGTTTTTATATATAAGATTGCCATTTATTTTACATCACTTTCTTAATTTGCATACATTTTACACTGAAATACAATATAATTAATGAAAATGTTGGTACTTTGTACTCCACGAAAAAAAAACCCTGCTAAAACATAAAAATTATTTTTTTAAAAAAAGTTTCCATTGTTATGTCCAGCACTTTGTACATATCTGCATAAAATGAGCATATGCAAAACCATATGCAAAAATATATTCAAGGATTTGTGGTCTAAATACTAGTGTTGGGCAATCTCGTTCATTGAGCTGATCGATCTTTTTCATTCCGTTCACCAAAAAGATCCGGGTCATTTACTTCGTTCGTTGGCTCTTTTTCGTTCAACAATACATTTGACTGTATTATTTTCTTTTGAAGTCGTTCGTTCTCTGCTGCATACGACTCCGTCGTTCTTTTCACCGAATCGTTCTTTTGATAATGTTCGTTCACGAATGACACAACTGTTGTGTTACTTGCTTGTTTGTGTGCTAATGGGGGTGGTTTTGTTTCTGAACGTAGTGGTGGTGGTTTTGATATGAAAGAACCAGATGAACGAATGATGCAAAAGAAAGAAATGACCGAGATGTGCTACTGAATGAGGTGAGTTACTGAGCGAGAGTAGATCTCTGAATCATTGTTTGTTTTGTGTGGAAATTTGTGCTGCTTGGGCTAACGCAGCGTTTGTTTAGATTTTGACTGCAAAACCAATGCTGCTAATTTTGTAAGCAGCAATGACTCGTCCATCGGGGATCTAAATGAACGATATAAAAGAATGAGCTGGATACGGATCCGTTCGTTCTTTTCACTGAATCGTTCCTTTGAGCCGGTTCGTTTATGAACGACACAACTCTACTATACCCCACTGAAAAGGCTGAAATTTGGTATTAAGTCTTCCTTGGGGGTAAAAAACTTTCCACCTTATATTTGTCGGTTTAGGTGCAGACCTTCCCCCATAGAGCGATAACTCCCGATTTTCGGTATTTTGAAGGTTGTGGCTGTGGTTATACATTTCTCTATTTTATTGACTTGTCTGAAGAGAATTTTAAACAGAAAAATTGTACACACAAAAATGTTTGTACCTATTATTGAAATATTTGTTGCATAAGAAAATATGTAAAATGCATAAATTTTGCATATGCAAAATTTTGCATATGCAAAATTTTGCATATGTTATATGTTTCGATTGCAATGTAATCAGAAGCCAAAAATATGCCCAGTCACAAAATTTGACATGAATTGGACCAAAAATAGGAGTTGCATAAAATTCCGCTGTCTATTTATAAGCCAGTAAACGTCTTGTTCTGAACTCGTAACACTTATACTATGTTTACATTTACGAAATCCACTCGACTTCAACTGTCAATTCCATTGCTCAAACGTCAAATGAAATCCAATCGATTTCAGATGAGTTTTCATTTGACGTATACACAAAGGAATTGACAGATGAAATCGAGTGGATTTCGTAAATGTAAACATAGTATTAGAGTCAGCCTAAAATTACTATTAAACGCTTAAACAACATCTTAAAACTTTACGACAACTATCCAGAAAATTTCTCAAAAAGCCTAGCTTGTTCATTATTTTTATACTTTTAAATATGTTGGTTGGACAATAACCCAGCAAAAAAAGTCCTCCCAAAATCATGGGTTTTGTAAGGGATTTTTGGAAAAGTAAGGTGAAAAAAATTCTATTTTTAGAACAGTTGATGTAGAGATTTTTTTTAATTTCATCACACTTCTTACTTTTATTTTACTTTATTTTATTATTACTTTTCAGATTACTTGTAAAGCGAAAAATGCTTGTTTACATTACTTTGTAATGGGTTACGTAATGACTGAGCTAATATAATCGTGGTGCACTCATTGATTTGAGAGAATTATTATTATTACTTCACAGAAATATAAAGGAGAAACAAATATCGTTTTTTTAAGACATAAAAATACATTTTAGTTTTCCGAAAAATGTTTACGTGTGACTGCGGACTCACTATCTCGCATCTACAAAACCGAAAGCCGCGTATTTTCTATTAATTTCAATAGATTTTAGGTTAGCGGGGTTAAATCCAATAATATCGATAGACAAAACTATCTATCAATATTGCATTTGAAAAAAAAATCATTATTGTCGAAAGTGCCGTCGATTTTTTGCCAGCTCTACAATGTAAACTTTGTTTTATATCATTAATCAAAACGATATTCGGACTATAGATAGTTTGCCAGCACTAATATAGCCCGTATAAAAGTGGTATTGCTGGTTCTCGATGTGCAGTCTTTTAAATGTTTAGTTTAATCTTGGCAGCTAGTACCCCATTTGTTTAGCAAATCCAGTGGATTTAAGTTGTAATTTCCATACAATATATGTCAAATAAGTCGAGATAATGGGTGACGTAGGGGATGGAAGATACCAAGGAACGGTCCTGACCGGTTTTAACATGGCAAAGCCCAGGATTTATCTTGGTCCCTCTTTCATCCCAAGTGGACACTGACCTCCCCGTGGTGTCACCTGGGGAACTGCCTTTAACACCCGTTAAAGGTAGTGAGCTAACATGTGCCGCGCGTTCACCCATAAGAACGTTAAAAACTCGGGTTTGGGTGTCGGGTTAGTAACCCTCCCCTAGAAAAAACAGCCTACTATGAAAAAACGAAAGAAAAGAAAAACAAACCCCTCTAAAGTTGACGAACCCCGCAAACGTTTTAAGGACCATGATCTGCGAATCTGCACCTGGAATGTTCGCACTCTTTATAGAGAAGGTGCAGTCTTCGCATTGGCAGACGTACTTGAAAAGTACAAGACCGATATTACTGCCATACAGGAAATACGATGGATTGGGAAAGGCGTCACAACAACACCTAAAGGTGACGCACTGTATTATAGCTGCCATGACGTAAAGCATGAGTTTGGTTGTGGATTCGTAGTTAGTCGGAGACTAAAACATCTTGTATCCAGCTTCACTCCAGTGAATGAAAGACTTGCTGCAATTCGAATAAAAGCTAAATTCTTCAACATCAGCTTTATTTGCGCTCATGCTCCCACTGAAGAAAAGGATGAACAGACCAAAGATATATTTTACGAGCGCTTAGAAGAAACATATGACAGTTGCCCTGCCCATGACATTAAAATCATTCTAGGCGATTTTAATGCCAAAATTGGAAAGGAGAATATCTTTGGCCCAACAGTCGGGAAATTCAGTCTCCACAGTGAAACATCTGACAATGGTATGAGACTGATAGACTTTGCAGCTGCAAAAAACATGGTAGTTAGCAGTACCAGATTTAATCATCTCGATATTCATAAGGGCACCTGGCTGTCTCCAGATCAGAAAACAAGAAACCAAATTGATCATGTTGTGATAGATGGAAGACATTCATCGAGCGTGTTGGATGTACGATCGTTCCGAGGCGCAAACATTGATTCGGACCACTACCTTGTTGCAGCAAAGGTACGCACCCGCTTAAACGTAGCAAACAAAGTACGAACAGACACAACACGAAAGTTAGACATCGGTAAGCTGCAATCACAACAGATAGCCACAGCATATTCCACTCAACTAGCCCAATTGCTTAATCAAAGCCCTCCTCATCCCGATAACATATCAGCGCAATGGCAAAGCATTGCCCACTCCATGCAAACAGCCGCAAAATCCATACTTGGATACCAGAGACCTCCACCAAGGAATCCATGGTATGATGAGGAGTGTCGTGCTGCCACCGAAGAGAAAAATGCGGCATATAAGGCTACTTTACAATCCGTAGCAACGCGTAGCGCACGAGAGAGATACAGGGAGAAAAGGAGAGAGGAGAAACGTCTTTTCCGCAGGAAAAAGAGAGAGATGGAAAAGCGGGAGTGTGAAAAAATCGAGATGTACAGGAGCCAGAATGAAGTCCGAAAATTCTACCAAAGAGTCAAGCATCAAACTGATGGCTTTGGTACAGGCACATCCTCCTGTAGAGACCAGCAAGGTAATTTGGTAACTGATACAGATAGTGTACTCAGGATATGGAAAGAACATTTTTCAAATCTGTTGGTATCCAATAGCAGCGAAGACGACGAAGATACCACAGTCCCAATCCCAGAAGATGGTATTGAATGTATACCGCCCAGCCAAGATGAGGTAAAGACAGCAATAAATCGGCTGAAGAATAATAAGGCAGCAGGGGCCGATGGCTTACCAGCCGAGCTGTTCAAAACCGGAGGCGACACGCTGATAAGGTGTATTCATCAGCTAGTTAGCACCATCTGGCAGGAAGAACGAGTACCCGACGATTGGAACCTGAGTATCCTGTGCCCCGTCCACAAGAAGGGAGATAAGACTGTATGCTCTAACTATAGGGGCATAAGTCTACTCCCTATTGCCTACAAGATCGTGTCAGGGATATTGTGCGAACGACTAAAGCCAATGGTCAACGAGATTATTGGACCATACCAATGCGGCTTTAGACCTGGCAAGTCCACCATTGACCAGATATTTACCCTGCGGCAAATCCTGGAGAAGACCCAAGAGATGCAGATCGACACCTACCACCTTTTTGTCGATTATAAAGCAGCCTTCGACAGTCCGCTGCGCTCAAAGGTATTCCAAGCCATGTCTGAATTTGGTATTCCCGCAAAGCTCATCCGGCTTTGTAAAATGACTTTAACTGACACGAGGTCCTCAGTTAAAATAGGAAAGAACCTCTCCGAAGAGTTTGGTACCAAAAGAGGTTTCAGACAAGGAGACAGCCTTTCGTGTGACCTCTTCAACATCCTGCTAGAAAAGGTTATACGAGAGGCAGACGTCAAAAGAAGTGGCACAATCTACACCAATAGTCACATGTTACTTGCTTATGCTGATGATATAGACATCATGGGTCGATCAGTAAAAGAAGTAACTGATACCTTTATAAAAGTCGAAGGAGAATCTGCTAAAGTGGGTCTGGCGGTAAACGGTGAGAAGACCAAGTTGATGGTGTCGACGCGCAATGCGTCCATTGAGCTCGGACCGACTGTGGAAGTTGGTTCCTATAATATTGAGGTAGTAAAAGACTTCGTCTACCTCGGCACCTCCGTCAACACAACAAACGACATCAGTTGTGAAATAAAAAGAAGAATTGTATTGGCCAACAGATGCTACTTTGGATTAAGTAAGCAGTTTAAAAACAAAGCCACATCTCGTCAAACAAAAATAACGCTCTACAAAACACTGATACTACCCGTGCTGATGTATGGCTCCGAAGCCTGGGTACTTGCGCAAGCAGACATGGCAGTGCTTGGTGTGTTTGAGAGAAAAATTCTTCGAAAGATCTATGGACCAATCTGCGTTGACGGTGAATATCGACGTCGCATGAACCACGAGCTGTATCTGCTATACAACGACATGAATATTGTTAAACGTATCGAGATGCAGCGATTGCGTTGGCTAGGCCATATCAAAAGAATGAGCGATGATGAACCCGCTAAAAAGGCGTATGAATACATGCCACATGGCGGTGCACGCAGAATTGGCAGGCCAAGGAATAGATGGCGCAAACAAGTGGATGATGAGATGACAAGGCGCGGTATTCCAGTGTGCAAAGCAACAAATAGAGAGGAATGGAGATCTCTTCTTAGTTCGGCCTATAGAACAAATGTTCTGTAATGGGCCAGCTAAGTAAGTAAGTAAGTAAGTCGAGATAATGCACTTAATCTTCGTATAAGTTATAGTCTAAAGCAAGTTTAAGTGTGAATTTTGCATTTTAGTTCCACATAAAATTTTTCTAAATGAAATGGTACTGAATTGGCCCCTGGGTACTTTTAATAGTGAAGTGGTACTGAAAAAACTACTATTGTACTCAGGGTCGGAGTCGGAGTCTGAGTCGGAAAAAATAACTCGACTCGCAAAATTTTTTCCAAGTTACAGAAACATAAGATTAAATTTGGAACAAGAACATTTTTTTTAAATCATTATTTATTTTAAAAGAAAATTATAAGAAAACATATATGCAAACGGTATTTTATACTAATTTAAAGGACAATTCACAGGATATTTACTATCCTCTGAAGTGTAGTCTATTCATCATTTTTGCAAACAAAAGTAAAGTTCTATGACAATAAAATTAAGATTGGACCTTTAACCTCTTTCGTCAGAAGTCTTACTGGTCTTCTCACAAAGGTCTATTGGTATTCTCATCCTGTTTTTTATGATAAATCATCCTTGTCCTCTATTAAAGACAATGTGATCTTTATGTATTTCGGTAAATTTCGCATAATCCATTAACTATATATGAAATTCAGATTAAATTCGTTGTTTGTCAACGACAGATTCATCCCGCCATAACTCAGAAGTTTGACAAACGGCGAATCTTTCTTCTAGGATTCTTTATGTACCCAATGAGGGCATTAGATGTAGTCATTCAAATAACCGGATCTGTCCGCCGGGAACAGACATAGTTCATGTGTATCCGAGTATTCTACACAATCAATAGCATATACGAAATTAAATGAAATACATAACCATAGAGTTTTTATGAGAAAGGATCGGGTAAAAGTGATAAAGGACAATGGAAACATGACACTATCGATTTCTTGTCTTAGTAGACCCTACATAAATTGTTTTAGTATAAATAGCATAGCATAGAATATGTGATCAAATTTTTAAGTCGATCGGAACAATATTGCCATAGTATAAGCGTTGGATGGGAACAATTTATTTTATTTTGTATGCAGCAAATAAACTGTGTTTTTCTCGAACTCGGCCACCAAAATATATGACAATTGGCTTATCAGTTTTCAAGGTAGAGTTGTTTGGCACCGCAAAATGCTTTAATAAAAACAGAGTTTCGTAGACGGTCCCAAAACTTCGTAATATTTTTCGCTTTCAGATGAAGAAAAAAATCACGCAAAAAGTTACGTAGTTTTCTCCGAAAAAATCATGAAAAATGGCTTTTCTTGAGCTTTACAACTGGGGGTCTCCTTTTAAGGCTAAACGCACTAAAATATTGGGCAACATCCAGTTTGAATTGCTTATAGTTTTTATTGCATGTAGTCCTTATGATTTGTATTGCCCCTTCATTTTCACATATTTTGAAAGCTTAAAGATTTTCTCACGCAGAAGAATTCCCTCCAGAGTACACTCGTGCAAAAAAGGAAAACCGACAAAAACTTTCGAGTCTTCGGCTTTCCTTTTTCAGATGCATTATTGATCATTAAGCTCGATTTCCAACGAGAAATTAATTAAAAATTAATACTAAAAATGATCTTCTCCTAAAAAGGCAGAATTTTCAAAAAAAATACTTTCTAAATTTTCTATTTTCAATGTAAGATTCGGCAGAAACAATATTGATATATTCTAATGAATATGTAAGGAAAAACTAACACATTAGCCTATATAGGCCAAAATATAGGAAAAAGTTAAAAATGTGTGCACATTTTATTCATTTTTAGTGGTATAGGAATTCACTCTCGGAGTCGGAGCCGGAGTCGTGAAAAAAAGTCGTCTGGAGTCGGAGTCGAGGTATTTTTGGTACCCTGATTGTACTGAATTTTCCATCCCAGACGGTAAATTGAGTAAAAAATCAAAACATAAATAAATCAACGCAAAAATATATTTGTTTGCACCCAAACATATATTTTTGGCAGGACCCAAACATATGTTATCTTGGGGACTGTTGCAAACATATATATGTTTGTTGCAAAATATGTTTTGGACATACAGAGAGGGACAAAAGTTTACATACACCCCCTAAATCTCGGGTTTTAGGGTAAGTAAATATTTAATACAAATATTTAAATATTTAATACAACAAAAGTATATTCCATAATACAACTAACGGTAAATTTTACAAAAACCAAAAAATGATGGGAACAAAAGTTTACATACACCCCCAGGAAATATGTGTATTACCGTCAAATTTATGGAATTAACAGAAAAATTTCTACATTTTATTGTTTTGGCGAATGTCTCTGGCTGTCTGAGATATATTTTAGAAAAAATAAAATAATTTTTGGCGATTAAATGTCGTTATTTGAGGTTAAACTTCTTGTATAACTCTTTAGAGCTGACCCTTTCTTAATACTTTGTGTTTTTAGGTATTGTACTTTATAAAAAGCACAAAATTAGTGTCAGATGGTAAATATTGAGACCATAGAAAGCTTAGAAGTTGTTTTTGTGCTTTATATATATTCCTGGACATCGATAAATGTACGTTTTTCCTCAGAGTTCTCAAGAAGTGAATAGATTCTGCGGAATTCTTGGCGAAAATTACATACGGAAGGCTTTGAATTGTCTTGTAATATGGTCTGATACAATCCTTGGGCATCAGTTCTTTACTTACCCTAAAACCCGAGATTTAGGGGTGTATGTAAACTTTTGTCCCTGTCTGTATATTAGAGAGGCGTCTTTTTCCTCCGTGTAGCATCAGCAGTTTAAGTTGGTCGATGATCTGACACTCACTCATTAACTCAGTCAGTCACTCACTCATCACTAAGCTCATTTATATATTAAGATGTATTTTTTTCATTATTTTACAAAGACATTGAAACAAAAATCAATTATTTTAAAAAATTTACCTTAAATTTATTGCTTATACAAATATTTTTGTTTCTTAAATCTACCATATTATACACTTATCTGCAAAAGGATTCATCGCACCACCCAGTGGGCAATCATAGGCTTGGGCAAAATCTGCATTATTTGACATCATTCCTAACACACGATACTTGTCAATTGTATGTAAATCCGTCAATTCTTCCCAATAATTTGCCTCCGTATACGATGAACACCACAACTGGGCTGTGCCCAAGAAAAACAGCTGTTCCGGTGTAAAATACAACCCAGGCATTCTTTCATCGCTGTCATCAAAATATGATATTGGATTCTCTGCAGCCATATTTTCCCGCAGACGGCGATATGCCAACAATGCAACACGTAGACCACCAGCGTCGGCAATATTTTCATCTCTTGTGATATTACCGTTAATGTTGCGATTAATTTCCGGCACACGATAGTTGCTAAAATAATCAACAAAACATTGGGCCCTTTCCTTAAATAATTTGTCTGCATACTCTGACCACCAGTAACGTTTATTGCCAGCGTAATCATGTTTGGCACCCTCTGTATCAAGGGCATGAGTTAGCTCATGACCCACCAAATAGCCAAGGGTACCATATTTTAAAGAATTAGGCCACGACTTATCGAACACTGGTGGATTTAATACTCCAGCCATGACATACATTGAATTGTCATTGTTGTAATAAAAAGCATTGGCCTGCATACCCACTAGCAATTGTAGCGGCTTTGTGGTATTATCCAGTTCCGCTGCGTGCAGACCATTATAACGCTCAATGAATTGTTCAAATTTCCTTAAGTTTAAATTATTAGCTTCGTAATTACCACCATCAATGAACTGGAGATTTTTCATTTCAGCTATTAGGCGTTGTATGGTTTCGGGTGTTTCATGCCGTCCAATAACTTTGTTGATATTCGTCTCCTTGAGAATAGCTTCTTCACGAGTCTCATCATCTAACCAATCGGCTGCTTCAACCAGAGAGCGTAAACTTAATTTGATATCATCAATCATTGCATTTACTTCGCCGAATAATTCGTCGTTGGTGTAGATCTGCAAAGAAGTGTTAATGAGCTATTAATAATCACAACGAATAAGATTTTTTATTTCTTTTCTTTTTAAATTACGCAGGGTGTTAGTAATTGCGGGGGAGATCTTTGTTAAGATGTCCATGAATAGAGTGTGGTTTATTAAACTCTATATTTACTGTTATGAGATTCAAATAAATCTCTTTTTATATTAGCTCAGTGTCAAGGTGTCAGCTTTGACATTGAAGTCACTGATAACCCTAAATAAAATCATGTCGGCAGTTAATCGGTTGAATATCACAGAAAGATCGTGTAGAGGATGAACGCTACCATGGAACGGTCCTGATCGTCTTACCATGTAAAGTCCAGGATTTGTTGCCGGCCAGGCAACATCAAACATTTATCAACAGTGGCAATGTACCCATCAGTAATGTTGGCGAAATTTCCTCAATATTTCAGCCATGTAAAACTTCTCTGCAAGTGGTGTCTTAGGACACGCTGTTGTATGATACATTTTACATTTTGGGTCAACTTTTATGTATAAGGGGACAAATTCTATTATCTTTCGACCTGGTCACCAAGCATTTGTTCGAGTTATATGTTTTAAATATTAATTTAAGTCGATGAAAAGTACCCTGTTTCACAACTCCATAAACAATATCAAACATTTTGCAAATCTTCTATGAAAAAAATTGTTTTTATCTGGAAATTACACAGAAAAATTTTGATTTAAAACTTTTGATTAAAAGTTTAATCACCATATTTTTGTCGAATGTCGATAAAATATTACAAACATATTGGGAAAATATTTATCAAACATGCAAATATTATTAAAAAGCGATCGATAAACGATTTCAAACAAATAATTCATTGAAATTTGTTTATGTCATGTTCATACCAGCATTTGAATCACGTCGTTCGTTCTCATAATTACGTACACGAATTAACCCGTTCATACGACATGGTACACAATTCATAGCAACATGATTCATATTTTCATAGTTTTTGTTTTCTGATTTTAAAGAAAGTTTCAACCAAAATACGGGTAAAATTATTTTATATGAACTGAAAAAATATTTATCCTTCTTTCAGATATCTATTTAATATTAAATTCTATTATTTTCATTCATGTTTTCCATTTTTTCTCACAATTTTGGTGTTTTCAGTATATTTTCAAATTTTTCTATTTCAATAATTAACGAGAGAGAGACCTGCCAACATATCTTTTTGGTATACAGACATTCCGGCATGCATTTGATTTTTGTTTCTAAATTTGTACACGAATTTGAAACGATGGACAAGAAATGCAACTGCAATGGAAGAGAAAACAAAATTTGCTATGATTTGAATGTATACTAGTCGTTAAACTGTTTAATTTTCATTCATATTTTGCAGTTTTTCTAAAAAGTTGTGGATTTTTAATAAATTTTTAATTTTTTATGTTTCCTGTCATAATTAATTTATTTCGATAAATTCTCTCATTTGTTAGAGATGGGACATATTTTATCGTCGTTCTGAGAGTAATTTAAATTGAACAATGTACAAAAATCGTTGTTCGTTCTCGAAATTTTGTATGGGAAATGAAGTAATTGTATCGTAATTTGGGGTCGAACAACGAATAGAGAGCGAATTACCGCTAGTCTGAACATGGCATAAAATGTTTTAACCAATATTTGTTGTTATAATGGTTTTCAGCGTGTTGTCACATGTTCTCACTCTCAAGAGCGAGAGAAAATAACTGTTTATGGCATAGAGAGATTTTCCGCTACAATAATGTGCTGTGTTTGTGTCGTTGCTATGTTTATGTCAAAGCATGGGTATGACATTTCTGCGGCATGGAGGGAACGTGAGAGTGACGTTAAGTTTTTTTATTTACTTGTTGCCCGGTGAATGCTTGTATGTATACTAAAACTTTGGTTTGTTGTTTTAATGAACCTAACAAAAGAAGAGGGAACGAAAAAAATGTTTTGTTCTGTTTCGATAGAAGAAGAAGCAAGAAGCATTTATTTTTAATCAACAGTTTGGTGTCAGTTTGTTTAAGACGTTCCCTGTGATCAGATCAAAAAGTGTGAAAATAAATCAGTGTTAATGTGTAAATTATCGTGCTTATTTATACATTTTATGATTGGAACCAAATTTTGTAATTGAATCCAAAAATCGGAAAAAGGAGAATGGGAATATTTTATTCGACGAAGAAGCAATCGCACGGTAATACTATTTTATATATTTGAAAAATGATGTACCTATATTACATTTTATTCCAGATGCCGATTTCCCGCTGATGATTTTTAATGTAAAATGAGAATTTGTTTTATTTCATAACTAACGAGAAGCGTTCAACGAGATTCCTGTATTTTACATTTAAACGTGTTTTATTTGTTCTCTTCTATTTAAATTCAAGTGTGATGCTAAATTATTACTTTTGTTATAAATTTTTCCATACCGTTTTTCTTTCATGTTATTTCTTGTACGATTTATAATTGTACATGTAGTCTGTTGTTGCTTTTGTGTTTGGCATTTCTATACATTTTAATAAAAGAAGTAACCACCACCATTTATAAATGTGTGCGTATGTATCTATCTTTTTGTGGCTTTTGGGTTTGTATTTAACAAAAAAAAAAAAAATCAACAAAATAATTGTAAATATGAACATATTTTTATCGATATTTACTTTGATATTGTATATGTGACAATTTTCTTTATCAAATAAAAAAATTTCTTTATCAAAAAAGTTTGTTATGGGCTGCTCTAGAACTGCAAGAATCTACTAATTTTTACTATGTTTTCCGATAACATAAAGGAACAAATGTTATCGCAGTAAAAAATAGTAGCCTATTGCAGGTATTTTATCGATTGAAAAAATTATTGATCATAAAGCTCGATTCCAAAGGGAAATTAATTAAAAAACGAAAAAAATTAAATTCAATAAAATTCTTAGTTAATTTGAGAATTGCTTTATTAAAATAATTTCTAATGAAAACTACAATTTTTTATAGACGATTGTCAATATGAACATTACATTTATCGGCAAAAAATCAATTAAAAATTAATCAGATGTTTGATTTTTTTTATCATATAGTTACATTTTTTTCTGTGTAATGTTTTACTAAAATGTGCCTATAATGCTATACCGGTGTCCATGGTGTGTCCCGGAGTGGTTTGTATACATTTATCGCTGTCAAGCCTTTTTTTAACTTCCGTTGATGACCTCTGAAAAATTGGTTAATAATTCGTAATTTTTTATTATATTTCTCGTTGGAACCCACACAACCACCAAATTATGTGGTCGGTTTCGCTGTTAGTTAGGCAGCTCATCAGACATATCGGCTGTGGAGTGGCTTCTCTGGCAATTCGAAACTCATACTTATAGCTTCGACTTTTCAAAAGCAATCTGTTTTTGCAGTGATGAGCTTTTTCCCATTCAACCTGCTTGGCTTTCATGACAAACGCTTCGTTCGAATCTTCGGCTTTCCTTTTTCATTTGTAAAAATCTTTGACCATTCAGCTCAACTCCAACGAGAAATTAATTAAAATTGTTATTAAAATGATCTACGCTCTATCAGGCAAAATGTTTAAATTCGTATTATTATTATTTGATCATCCTCTGTCCATTTACATTCTTCTTTTCTAATGGCAATTTTACTACTTTTTACGAAGATTAAAACATGCGTTCGTTCCTCCGTTATTTCAAGTTATTTCATTTTTATACCCTCCATTATTATATGGAGGGCATATTAAATTTGTTGTTCTGTTTGTAACGAATTGAAATAATAATTTGCGATTCCATCCCTATCTTCTATATCTATAAAATGTACACGCAGAGAAAAAATATGATTGATTCAACAATATTCGAAGAGCAAAATATGATATTGTTAGATTCCGCATGTAGTATTGTGAGTGCAACAATCGTTTTTGTTAATTACAACAATTGTTTTTGTCATATCCAACAATAGCTTTTGTCTTTTTTTGTCTGCTGGACAATATTATTCTCTTTTCTTCGATAATTTTCTTTTCTTTTCTCGGTATTCGATGCCGTGGTGAAAAAAAAAACAATTTTTGTGAGTTTTGTTCGTATGTGTTCCTCTTATCTTTGTTTTTCTTTTTATTTTATCCTTGTTCTTTTTTGTGTATTGTACACAATGAGATTTTTGTTTTTGTTTGTTTCTTCTTTCTCGTTCTTCTTTGTGTTTTGATAGTTGAGTTTGAGCTTTTGGTCGTAATTTGTGCTTTATATTCATATTTGTTTTGGCTTTGTGGTATTCCTAATGTTGGGGTTAGTTGCTTAGAGAATGAGCGCCATGGAGTAGTTATGTTTCTTCATTCAATTTGTTGTTTTTTTAGTTAGACCTGGCAAAACCTGGCCTGATCATAATATTATACGTGACATTTACACCAAAGTTATGTGAAAAGTGTATATGAGAATTTTCTGGGCTGACAATAGTTTTTGTAAAAATTCTAGATTATAATAGTTCCTACCATAGGTATTGTCAATGATTTTTACAAAAGTTAGGAATTTCGCAAGTTGTTTTTGTTTTGTACGTTTGGAGAAAACGATGGTATTTTTGGATTTGCAATTGCAATGCTTGAACAAAACAAATGAATTGTTGGAACAAAAATAGATATTGTTGTTCCAACAAAAGCGAAAAATATTTTTTCTCTGTGTGTATTGACTCTTAAAAAAGACTATATTAATTTTAGGAATTCAGCGTTGAACTGGAGATATAGCATCAGGATCGGAGGTGCCTCCGAAAAATTTAAATTTTGTATGCGAATATCTAGAACGGTTACAGATACAGTCTATAAATTTGTAATATGCGTAGGGATTTGGTCTAGAAATAAATTTGCAAAATTATATTGAAATCGGTTACTGATTTGAATATAGCTCCAATACACATTTTCTGCTAATTTCATTTATTTGATGCACCAAAAACGCTATATACATATGTCGAATTTCAATGAAATTTTGAAAGTGTGGCACGGTGCTCTTGGACAAACTTTAAATGAAAGAAGCTTATACCTGGGAAGTTTTTGCGGATTCTGAAACTACAATGTTCATAGATGAGAAAAATCAAAACAACAACAAAACAAGTAAAAAAGCGTTAAGTTCGGCCGGGCCGAACTTTTCATACCCTCCACCATAAAATATTCTGAACTAAAATGGAATAATTAGTTTTCATTCCTGTCCCTAACTTTAAGTGGGTACGTTAAAATGTCAGATAATGTACATAAAATGCTTCATTCGGGAGGCCCTATTTTATGGTGCCTATATCTACCTATGTATGTTGACAATTTTTGGTGGGCGAGAAATTGGGAGGTACCGTTATATAGGGGTTATAATAAAACATGGACCTCTGTTGACAGTTTTTGATGGGAGCCGTTGATGTCAAATAACTCCTAATTCGGTTAAATATTTTAGCTAGAATCCTTAAAATACCGAAAATCGGCACATAACACTTCACACACACACACTTTAAATGTCATTAACAGCTAGTTCGGAGGTATGTGGGCTATTCGAAAATATGAACTTAAATGAACAATTTTTGTTGGCTTTTAAATTTCAAATTACAGAAAGTTCGTCCAAAAAATAAAGCTATGGTACGGAAAATCGGGAGGTTTGTTTGGGGCTATACCAAAACATGGACCTACGTGGTTAGACATTTAAGTAAAATCCTCAAAGTACCGAAAATCGGGAAGTATCGTTTTATTGGGGCTATGTTGAAAATTGTTGATGCAGATGTGTGGTGACCACTACAACCTTCAAATGTCAAATTACAGTTAGTTCGGTTAAAAATTGTAGCTAAAATTGCCAATTACTGAAAATTGGGAGGTATCGCTATATGGGAACATGGACCTATGTTGACAATTTTTTATGGAGAGGTGTTGTGACCACTAAGAACTTCATATGTCAAATTACTGCTAGTTCGGTTTAATATTGTAGCTAAAATCATCAAATTGCTGAAAATCGGGAGGTACTTTTATATGGGAGCTTTATCAATACATCGACCTTTCTTGCCAATTTTTGGTGGAGAGGTGTGGTGACCACTAAGAATTTCAAATGTCAAATGTTCAAATTACAGATAATTCGGTTAAAACTTGTAGGTAAAATTCTCAAAATACCGAAAATCCGTTATATGGGGATACCGAAATCCGTTATAGCTAATTCGGTCTAGAAATGTGAATTTAAACGTCAAAATACCTGAAATCGGGCGGTAACGTTATATGGGGGCTATTCCAAAACATGGACCTATGTCCACAAGTTTTGTTATATAAGTTTATTGACATTAAAGAACCCTAAATATCAATTTATAGATAAATCGGTCTGAAAATGTAACTAAAAACGTCAAAATGCCATAAATCGGGGGTACCGTTATATGGGAGCTATACCAAAACGTGGATGTATGTCCACAACTTTAGTTATATAAGTTTATTGACACTTAAGAACCCTAAATGTCAAATTTTAGCTAAATCGGTCTGAAAATGTAGCTATAGACGTCAAAATACCATAAATCGGGGTGTACCGTTATATGGGGGCTATACCAAAACGTGGACCTATGTCCACAAGTTTTGTTATATAAGTTAAGTGACGCTTAAGAGCCCCAAATGTCAAATTTTAGCTAAATCGATCTGAAAATGTAGCTAAAAACTTCAAAATACCGTAAATCGGGGGTATCGTTATATGGGGGCTATACCAAAACGTGGACCTATGTCCACAACTTTTGTTATATAACTTTATTGACACTTAAGAACCCTAAATGTCAAATTTTAGCTAAATCGGTCTGAAATTGTAGCTAAAAACGTAAAAATACCGTAAATCGGGGGGTACCGTTATATGGGGGCTATAACAAAACGTGGACCTATGTCCACAACTTTTGTTATATAAGTTAACTAGCTTAACCCGGTGCGCTTTGCTACCCGGAATAAGGTACATAATAAAGTAATAATAATTAAATTCCCTTTAAATTGTACAATTTTTTAAATATTTCAATGCATAAATATAGGATGACGGCGTTTTCTACCCCTTCAGTGCTATGTATGGAGCTTAACATGATATTTTTGTATGGTGCAGAAGGTAACGTTCCTCTTAAATCCTTTCGGACTATAGGTACTCTTACGTAGGTCACATTTACAAATTGTGCTCTTATGTGGTATGAGGTACTTAGTATGTGGTATTTAGTAAATTTAGTCTTGGTTAAATTCTTTCTGACTATAAGTACACGCGAACTATAATGATGACTTTTAATGACATCAAAATCGCTACTTAAATAACGAATCAGAAATTCAATATTTTATATTTGATATTATTTTAATAAAAGAACAAACTGAAATCTGAACTGATTTCACAATAATTTTTCACATATTTTACAAATCTTGACAATAATTTCAATATGATTTGTCAAACTTAATTGGACATTTGTCAAAATTAATTGACCGAAAATATATATGAAATCGAAATCTGAACCTATTTCAATATAATTTGAAATTTCATTGAAATTGGATAAACACGCTACGTTTTTAGTGCATCAAATACACGAACTGGATCTAAAATATATGAGGTGCTCAGCGCGAAAACGACCCACTGTATCGCGAGTTCATATTAACTGTGGCCAAAAATAAAAAAAAAATAGAAGGAGTTATCGTAGGTGCATCAATTTTGGTACACATACCTATTATTGACTTACAATCTACAGGATAAAAAGTTGGGATGGTCTGTCCGCGTTTTGATATAGTCCCTATAGAACCGTACCTCTCGATTTTCGGGATTTTAAAAGTTTTAGGCATAATGACCAACCGAAATTACTTAAATTTGGTGGTTAGTCTTCGGCAGAGGTATAAAATATTTCAAAAGAGAATTGTGGGTGTAGGTCCACGTTTTGATATCGTGCATAGGTCCACACGTTCATATAGCCCCCATAGGAAAGTAACTCCCGATTTTCGGTATTTTCGACGCTTTTGCCTGATTAGCACACCGAAATGGCTGAAAGTTTGTATTAAGTCTTCGTTGGGGGCTTATAACTTTCCACCAGAAATCTGTTGGTATAGGTCCTCGTCTTCCTATAGCCCATATAGAACCGTACCTGCCCATTTTCGGTATTTTGAATGTTGTGGCGTCAATATCCACGCGAAATGACTGAAATTTAGTGTTTGATCATCATATGTTTTGAAAACATATTGAATACATCAAACTCTTGTCTTTATATATGAAACATTTCCTTTAAAAAAATGTTTTGACCGATTAATGGTAAAAAACGGTCCATTTTTTGTAAAAAATCGAATTTTGACTTTCGCTGTTCACCATTTTTTAAAAGTCTCTCGTATTAAAGCAATGTTGTTAAGTACTTAATAAGCCCACAAAAATATATGATGATCGGTTCATTCATTTTCGCGCTATAGCCAACATCGAAGAGCGCTTTCTTAAAAATGAGATATTTATATTCCACTGTGGGCCACGGTCGGGACACTGTGAGGTCTAACCCACATGCCCAAAAATTGAATTGTCTATAAAGATGAAACGGGAACCTTTTGAAATACATTCTAAAAAATTCCATATTGCATTATTTTAGAAAGAAATAAAACCTAGTGTTATTCAATGCAATATGGAGTTTTTTAGTAGACATTTCAATAGGTTCTGTTTAGATCTTTTTAGCCTGTTTGATTTTTTTGGTCATGAGGGATAGGTCGTTTTGGCGCTGAGCGCCACATATATGGCAGCTATATCCAAATATGAACTGATTTCAATATAATTGACATACATACTTTTAAACCACATTCCAAATTTCAATGAAATTGGAAATACATAGCGTGTTTGTTTTATCAAATATATAAAATCGGTCAAACATATATATGGGAGCTATACCGAAATTTGGGATACTTTTATCTAAATTACTTTCCGCCACAGACCCAGTTTTTGGAGACTAAATCTATTACCGTTCAATAGATATCCGCATACAACTTTTACATTTTTTGGAGATACCTCCGATCCCGATGCTGTATCTCCAGTTCAACGTAGAATTTCAAAAATTTATATATCCAATGTTACTTTCAGGCGACACAGCCATATTCTCTGAAAATCTCTCTTCAAAATATATTTTTGCAAATTTCCGCGATATCTGAAAAATTATATACGCCAGATCCTTCAATGGATAAATACGAACAGGTTGAAACATATTCTCTAGCAATCTTTCTTCGAAATATATTTTTGCAAATTTTCGCGGATTTTTCGCGATATCTCAAAAATAATATACGTCAGATCCTTCCTTGGATAAATAAGAACATTTTGACACAATTTTTTCTGACAATCTTTCTTCAAAATATATTTTTGCAAATTTTCACGGATTTTTCGCGATATCTCAAAAATAAAATACATCAGATCATTCCTTGGATAAGTACGAACATTTTGAGACAATATTCTCTGACAATCTCTCTTCAAAATATATTTGTGCAAATTTTCACGGATTTTTCGCGATTTCTCAAAAATAAAATACGTCAGATCCTTCTTTGGATAAATAAGGTCATTTTGAGGCAATATTCTCTGACAATCTTTCTTCACAATATATTTTTGCAGATTTTCACGGATTCTTCGCGATATCTTAAAAATAAAATACGTCAGATCCTCCCTTGGATAAATACGAACATTTTAAGACAAACGCGAAACAAATCGGCTGTAAACTGGTTGAGTTTTTGATTCTCTAATCCCATTTCGATAGAACTTGCGCAAGCAAAATCGTGAAAACCTAAAAAACCGTACAAATGTGAAATTTGACCGCTATTTACTTAAAAAGCGCTCCGGGGATTTCTATACCCTCCACCATAGTATGGAGGGTATATTAGGTTTGTTTTTCCGTATGTAACGCATTGAAATACTCATTTGCGACCCTATAAAGTATATATATTCTTGATCAGAGTAAAATTCTGAGTCGATCTGTGCACGTCCGTCTGTGGTAATCACTCTAGAACCCACAAAAATGGAGATAGAACGCTGAATTTTGGGAAAATGCGTCTTTTGTTTGCAGGCAGGTCAAGTTCGATCATGGGCTATATCGGTCCACGTTTTGGTATAGCCCCAATATAACGGTACCCCCCGATTTACGGTATTTTGCCGTTTTTATTTTATTTGACATTTAGGGTTCTTAAGTGTCAATAAACTTATATAACAAAAGTTGTGGACATGGGTCCACGTTTTGGTATAGCACCCATATAACGGTACCCCCCGATTTACTGTATTTTGCCGTTTTTAGATAAATTTTCAGACCGATTTAGCTATAATTTGACATTTAGGGTTCTTAAGTGTCAATCTATTATATAAAACTCAAATGACGTTCGTACGTGAATCAAAAACTCAACCAGTTTACAGCCGATTTGTTTCGCGTTTGTCTTAAAATGTTCGTATTTATCCAAGGGAGGATCTGACGTATTTTATTTTTAAGATATCGCGAAGAATCCGTGAAAATCTGCAAAAATATATTGTGAAGAAAGATTGTCAGAGAATATTGCCTCCAAATGACCTTATTTATCCAAAGAAGGATCTGACGTATTTTATTTTTGAGAAATCGCGAAAAATCCGTGAAAATTTGCACAAATATATTTTGAAGAGAGATTGTCAGAGAATATTGTCTCAAAATGTTCGTACTTATCCAAGGAATGATCTGATGTATTTTATTTTTGAGATATTGCGAAAAATCCGTGAAAATTTGCAAAAATATATTTTGAAGAAAGATTGTCAGAAAAAATTGTCTCAAAATGTTCTTATTTATCCAAGGAAGGATCTGACGTATATTATTTTTGAGATATCGCGAAAAATCCGCGAAAATTTGCAAAAATATATTTCGAAGAAAGATTGCTAGAGAATATGTTTCAACCTGTTCGTATTTATCCATTGAAGGATCTGGCGTATATAATTTTTCAGATATCGCGGAAATTTGCAAAAATATATTTTGAAGAGAGATTTTCAGAGAATATGGCTGTGTCGCCTGAAAGTAACATTGGATATATAAATTTTTGAAATTCTACGTTGAACTGGAGATACAGCATCGGGATCGGAGGTATCTCCAAAAAATGTAAAAGTTGTATGCGGATATCTATTGAACGGTAATAGATTTAGTCTCCAAAAACTGGGTCTGTGGCGGAAAGTAATTTAGATAAAAGTATCCCAAATTTCGGTATAGCTCCCATATATATGTTTGACCGATTTTATATATTTGATAAAACAAACACGCTATGTATTTCCAATTTCATTGAAATTTGGAATGTGGTTTAAAAGTATGTATGTCAATTATATTGAAATCAGTTCATATTTGGATATAGCTGCCATATATGTGGCGCTCAGCGCCAAAACGACCTATCCCTCATGACCAAAAAAATCAAACAGGCTAAAAAGATCTAAACAGAACCTATTGAAATGTCTACTAAAAAACTCCATATTGCATTGAATAACACTAGGTTTTATTTCTTTCTAAAATAATGCAATATGGAATTTTTTAGAATGTATTTCAAAAGGTTCCCGTTTCATCTTTATAGACAATTCAATTTTTGGGCATGTGGGTTAGACCTCACAGTGTCCCGACCGTGGCCCACAGTGGAATATAAATATCTCATTTTTAAGAAAGCGCTCTTCGATGTTGGCTATAGCGCGAAAATGAATGAACCGATCATCATATATTTTTGTGGGCTTATTAAGTACTTAACAACATTGCTTTAATACGAGAGACTTTTAAAAAATGGTGAACAGCGAAAGTCAAAATTCGATTTTTTACAAAAAATGGACCGTTTTTTACCATTAATCGGTCAAAACATTTTTTTAAAGGAAATGTTTCATATATAAAGACAAGAGTTTGATGTATTCAATATGTTTTCAAAACATATGATGATCAAACACTAAATTTCAGTCATTTCGCGTGGATATTGACGCCACAACATTCAAAATACCGAAAATGGGCAGGTACGGTTCTATATGGGCTATAGGAAGACGAGGACCTATACCAACAGATTTCTGGTGGAAAGTTATAAGCCCCCAACGAAGACTTAATACAAACTTTCAGCCATTTCGGTGTGCTAATCAGGCAAAAGCGTCGAAAATACCGAAAATCGGGAGTTACTTTCCTATGGGGGCTATATGAACGTGTGGACCTATGCACGATATCAAAACGTGGACCTACACCCACAATTCTCTTTTGAAATATTTTATACCTCTGCCGAAGACTAACCACCAAATTTAAGTAATTTCGGTTGGTCATTATGCCTAAAACTTTTAAAATCCCGAAAATCGAGAGGTACGGTTCTATAGGGACTATATCAAAACGCGGACAGACCATCCCAACTTTTTATCCTGTAGATTGTAAGTCAATAATAGGTATGTGTACCAAAATTGATGCACCTACGATAACTCCTTCTATTTTTTTTTTATTTTTGGCCACAGTTAATATGAACTCGCGATACAGTGGGTCGTTTTCGCGCTGAGCACCTCATATATTTTAGATCCAGTTCGTGTATTTGATGCACTAAAAACGTAGCGTGTTTATCCAATTTCAATGAAATTTCAAATTATATTGAAATAGGTTCAGATTTCGATTTCATATATATTTTCGGTCAATTAATTTTGACAAATGTCCAATTAAGTTTGACAAATCATATTGAAATTATTGTCAAGATTTGTAAAATATGTGAAAAATTATTGTGAAATCAGTTCAGATTTCAGTTTGTTCTTTTATTAAAATAATATCAAATATAAAATATTGAATTTCTGATTCGTTATTTAAGTAGCGATTTTGATGTCATTAAAAGTCATCATTATAGTTCGCGTGTACTTATAGTCAGAAAGAATTTAACCAAGACTAAATTTACTAAATACCACATACTAAGTACCACATACCACATAAGAGCACAATTTGTAAATGTGACCTACGTAAGAGTACCTATAGTCCGAAAGGATTTAAGAGGAACGTTACCTTCTGCACCATACAAAAATATCATGTTAAGCTCCATACATAGCACTGAAGGGGTAGAAAACGCCGTCATCCTATATTTATGCATTGAAATATTTAAAAAATTGTACAATTTAAAGGGAATTTAATTATTGGCATTACTTTATTATGTACCTTATTCGGGGTAGCGAAGCGCACCGGGTTAAGCTAGTTTTGTATATTTTGTATTTAAAATTTTATTTGCTTCTTTATATTTCCAACATTTATGTATATTTTGAAATAATTTTGACGTTCAATGGTTTTATGGTCCTTCAAGATGTTTACGTAGGGAACAGGTTGACTTCCCAGCAAACCAAATGTGGGATGTCCGACACATCTGAACACTTTCGAAAGTCATTCAGATTTCGTTCCGATTTCTATACGATTTTTCGTAGAGGAATTCGTTCAGATTTCGTTCCGATTTCGGAGAGAATGTCGGAAGTAATTTTCCCTTCGAATATACCAATGTTTTCTCACAACAACCACCTTTTGTATGTATCTAACATCAAGGGGTTGGTTTCATTTTAGTTTGTTGTCGAAATACAAAGTGGTTGGTTATAAAATTGGCATATATAATTTTTAAATATTTTAAATATAAATGCAACATATAATAATTCAATATAGTGCTGATGGACTCAACCTATTCGTACACAAATTTTATATTGTTCTACTATAACTACAAAATGATAACAAGAGTGAAAATCATTAAAAACCTTTGAAATTACAATTTTCCAATAAAAAACATAACAAAGAAAAAATTATCAATAAAAAATAGGCGCAAGAGAAAAATGTTTTCCCTCGATATTCGTACGACATTATTCCAAAATCGTTCAGAAATCTTTACGAAGATTCGGAAGGTACCTCCGATTTTCATACGACATTATTCCGCAATCGTTCAGAAATATGTACCAAAATTCTGAAGCAAAAATTCGCCTTCCGAATTTCCCAAGGATTTTCTTTCGATTTCGTTCCGAATTCTGACCGAAATCGATCCGATTTCGTTCCGAAATTATGTCAACCTCTTCATACAACTTTCGTTAAGATATCGTTACGATTTTGGATCCGACATCGAGGTAGCGTCCGAATTTTGATCCGATTTCGTTACGATGTCGGTACGATTAGTTTGCCGGGTTTATAAGAAAGATAGTGAATGTCTTGGTGAGGGTTGCGTGTGTAGAGTAGGGAGACTTCTAATTAAACAGGGATCTATTTTTATAAAATACAGTTCACTTGAGAATGTTAAAAAAGTGGTACGCAGACCGTCTTCTTGTGAGAGGTCATTTGAACAAAATGACATAAGAATTTTACTTGCTACACATGTTATGTTTGTGATACAACACTAGTCCATGTTAGGTTAAGTCAAATTGTAATACTCAGTTCTTAAGAATATTTTTTGCTTTAATAAAACAGTGTACTATATGCATTCATCAAAGAAAGAACAATGATCCCAGTTTATCAGTCCCATTTGATCACTAAATTGGTTGTAATATAGCCCTCATAGAATGTTAACTTCCGATTTTCGATATTTTTATGGTTTTGGCCTGGCTTGGTATTAAGTCTTCGCTTGGGCTACACATTTTTTCTGAAATTTGTCGGTGCATGTCAATATTTTGACATAGGATCCATATAACGATACTTCTTGATTTTGGGAAATTTTAAGGCCTTAGCCACATTATCCAACCGAAATAGCTGAAATTTGGTATAAAGTCTTCTTTGGGAGATTAAAACATTCCCGAAGAGATGGTACAGTTCCACGTTCTTATCTCCTCCCGATTTTCGGTATTTGAAAATTTTAGTCACATTATTCTCACACACATTATTTAGTTTCTGTTGGAGCTTGAACATATTTCTGCACATAATCGTCGGAATGGGTCCACGTTTTAGTATAGCCCCTGTAGGATGGTACCGCCCAAAATCTGGTTCCAATATAATTTATGGCGGAGGGTATATTCGGCCCGGCCGAACAAACATATATCAGCTCTTCGTGTTATGTTTAAAGTTTAATCTCTTTTTAGCCAAATACAATGAATTGCGTTTTGAGTTCTTCGAATAATATGTATATACCTGGTTCTTACCTTTATATACAAATGATCAAATAAAAATGTCATAACTGCCCGCATTCTGCCAACACAATATTCCGTTTGGAAACGGGCATCCTTTAGCTGGGCATCTAATTCGTGTATAAATTTCAATGACAAATAATTCGCTACAGCTTCCTTGTGATTCGCACAAATGCTTTGCAATTTATAGTAGAGATAGTCACATGGTTTATAATCATCATCTTCGAACTGTAAATCCTTATTATTCCAAGTAATTTCCAAATAACTTTCCCACTGCTCTGTAACTGTGCTCTTTATCTCTGCAGCAGTAGATTCATCCAATAGACCGGTTTTATTTTTGCAAATGAATTCATTTTCATCAAATTCTTCAAAGACTACAAATATCTCCTTAAGCATTTCAAATATTCCATCAAGTATAACTGGTATTCGTTGTTCCTCAACATCGTACAAAGTTAACAAATCTGACATTCGACGATAATTTGTTTGATAAGCATTCGATGCTGTGTCTTGTATACTGTCGGGGTGAAGTTCAATGTCCAAACCAAAACTGGGTAAATCAAAATATGGCTGAAAAGGATATTCCGGGACAACACCATCACGCATCATACCATTGATGCCATAGTTGCTCATGTGAGCACTCATATTAACCCAGCTGAATTTTGAGGGATCCCAATAGGGATCTACGGCAGGAAATCCACCAATTTGTTCAATAACATTTAAATATTCCTGCGATTTCTTTTTGGTTGTCAGATCAGCTGTCAGGCAATCGTGATAGAATTTTTTGGTCAATTGAAATTCCTCGTCATATTCTGGAGCCACATCAAGAATGTTATCCCTCTGCAGTATCATTTCAGCAATATCAGTTAGCTCGTAATTGGTATCGGTGAAATGGGTACGTTTACTCTGTGACTGATGTTCTTCGATGACATTTTTCCAGTTACCACAGGCAAATTCATAAAAATCATCGCAAGGATCAATTGAAAAATTCATAAACGATAACATTTTCACAGTATATTCGGAACGCAATTGATGGGTATTATCGAATACATTATATCTGTATGTTGAATATGCTGCTTGTGCAGCAGCAATGCTACATTGAAATTTAGCAATAAAAATTAACAACAATAGTGATACACTGCACTTTATTCGCCGCTCACTTCTTAACATGATGATTATAACTTATTTTTGGTATTTATTTTCAATATCTTTTTTTTTTGGTTTCAATTACTTTCGCGTATTTTTTCAACTGTTTTTCAATAACATTTTTTGTTTTCTTAAAGGTTAATTTGCACCACCCTAATCAAATGTCATCTATCCGATACCGATACTTTTTATTCGTTTCTTTGCCTTTATCTGTGAAATCTCTGCTTCTACTAAAATTGTATTTTTATTTTTGAAAATATTTATGATGATCTGCTACAAGTTTTAAGAATTTTGCATTTACGCCCAACTTGTTCAGCTTCTATGAGACATTGGCGTAGCATGTGCAAATAAACGGGTGAGGGCATGTATAATCAAGTTACGCAGGTAACTGATAAATTTAAGCTTATGGTCTGTTCCTTTACTTTAAAAAATGGCAAACAGTGGCAAAAAATGGTAAAAGTGGTGAACTGGTCTCATATAAATTGTATGCTTGTTGAAGTAAAGGAACGCTTTGCAGGTTAAAAATGGTAAGAAATGGTAACCTCAGGCAGGTAAAGGAACAGGGGCCGAATTCTCGCATACGTGATCGAGTTATTTCGATCGATATTTTCAGTATTTGGATTACGGCATCCGTTGTCGAATACACTTTCGAGTGGAAACTTGCGAGTTTTTGCCCGCCACACATCTGCTGTCGAAATGATTATTTTTGTGGCACAAAACGAACTTTAATGAAACATTCTGCAATAAAACTAATCAGAATCACATACTAAATAATTTTTCCCATAAAATCAGTAAAAAATAGACAAAAACGGGATGTTTCTGAAAAATTAAAAATATATTTTCCAATGCCAGAGTGCGATTTTTATATTTTTACATAGTGGGATTTAGTTCGGGTCACTATTACTTTTAATTTTTCACAATTTTCTATTATTTTATAAAATTTTCATGTTTTCATTTCATTTTACTAGAAACTTGCCGCACAACAACTTGTTTGTGTGTAATATTTTGTGTTTACCATATGATTCACCGTTCGATAACCGTATGTATCGATAACTTTTTTAAATAATTTCGATCGTACAAGGGAATCCAAAAATTTCGATCGTTCGTAATTTGTCTTCGAACAAAAACTCGCTCGATAACGGATTCGAGAATTAGGCCCAGAGCTTTATATAGATGAAATAACTTTAATTTAAGAATTTGAACTGTAACTCAAATTTTAAATAAGCATATACTTAATTTGAATCAATTTTGCAACAACAACTACTGTATATAATTTACTGCAATAATGCAATTATCGCTCAATTACTATTTCTCATGTTTATTTTGTTATTATTTTTGTTGCATTCTCTCCCACATTTTTTCAGTTTTAGCTTAATTATGACGTGATTTATTATTACCCTTTCTGCTATCTGGTATATTTAACTTTTGCCTCATTTGTTGTTTACATTCATCTGTTTGTAATGACAATCGATTAACAAATGATTGTCATTTCGCTTGACCATTGTAGAAAATCCTAGATTGAAGTTGCTAGAACAGTCTATGCATCAGTGAGCGAGTACAAATACGGGAGAGTAGCAGGTGGGCGAGTGAGCTGTAAATCACACCGCGAACTAACACCATCAGATAGAGAAGATGTAAAGTAAAGCTGTGGGTGTAAATCATACCGCAAACTAACACCGTCAGTAGTGAAGTAAAGTAATTAAAAACTTTTGGAACGGTTATGCATCCGAATTCGCAATCAGAATCGGTAACTTGTGCAGTGATTCGGACCGAAAAAAGTTAACTGGGTACTAACCCTACACCACTATGTGGGGAGGGTATTATAAGTTGGTTTTTGCCAAAAGTTTGTAACGCATCGAAATAATGGTCGTAGACCCATACTTATATATACCAAAATGATTGTCTCGACGAACTGAGTCGATCTGGATATGTGTGTCCGTCCGTCCGTCTGTCCAACTAAACATTGCAATCACGTTACAGGTCGTAATTTTAATCCGATCGTCACCAAATTTTGGGTGTTGATGAAGGTCCCGGAGGGGAAGAAGCCTATTGATTTTGGTGATGGTCGGAAAATATATTGGCCATTCCGACAAAAAACTTATTTGGAGAAAAAGTCAACTTTTTATTTCAAAGCGAATCTCTCGAAAGTAGAAAATATCACCTTTGCAACGATGTAACGTAGGTTGTCGTAGGTGGTCAAACAACGAAGTTATCGCAATAGCCGCTAATAGAAGACAACTTTTCATTTTTATACCCTACACCACTATGTGGGGAGGGTATTATAAGTTGGTTTCGGCCAAAAAGTTTGTAACGCATCGAAATAATGGTCGTAGACCCATACTTATATATATCAAAATGAATGTCTCGACGAGCTGAGTCGATCTGGCTATGTGTGTCCGTCCGTCTGTCCATCTAAACCTTGTAATCACGCTACAGGCCGCAATTTTGATCGGATCGTCACGAAATTTTGGATGTTGATGAGGGTCCCGGAGGGGAAGAAGCCTATTGATTTTGGTGATGGTCGGATAATTTTTAGGGGTCGGAAAGGGCAAAAAACTTAAGTGGATAAAAAGACAACGTTTTTTTCCAAAGCCAATATCTCAGCTTCTATATGGGGTATACCAAAAGCAAAACCTGACAATAAAAGCAGAAAATATCACCTTTCTAATGATGTAAAGTAGGTGTTCGTAGGTGATCAAACAACGAAGATATCGCAATAGTAGCAATTAAAACCCCAATTTTCATTTTTGCGATTTTAATTATATTGACAAATATCACAGCTTTGGTTGAAAATTTTCCAAAAGCAAAGCCTGACTATGAAAGTAGAAGATCACGTCTTTACAATGATGCAAACTAGGTCGGCGTAGGTAACCAAATAACGGATATATCGCAATAGTCGGTAATACATCCCATTTTTCTATTTTTTTATAAATCATGCTACAGGTCACAATATTGATCGAATCGTCAAGAAAATTTCAGGGTTAATGGGGGTCTCACAGATGAAGAAGCATATTGATTTTGGTGATGGTCGGATAATATTTAGGGGTCGGAATGGGCAAACACTTATTTGGAGAAAAGTCAACATTTTATTTCAAAGCCAATATCTCTGTTTCTTTAAGAGGTATATCAAAAGCAAAACCTGATAAGGAAAGTAGAAAATATCACCTTTACAACGGTGTAAAGCAGGTTGTCGTAGGTGGTCAAATATCAAAGATATGGCAATAGCCGATAATGCATCCCATTTTCCGATTTTTTTGTAATCACGCTACAGTTCGCAATTTTGATCGGATGGTCACGAAATTTTGGGGGTTAATGGGGGTCCCACAGAGGAAGAAGCCTACTGATTTTAATGATGGTCGGATAATATTCAAGGGTCGGAATGGGCAAAAACTTATTTGGAGAAAAGGTCTACGTTTTATTTCAAAGCCAAAATCTCTGTTTCTTTAAGAGGTATATCAAAAGCAAAACCTGGCAAGGAAAGTAGAAAATATCACCTTTACAACGATGTAAAGTAGGTTGTCGTAGCTACTCAAACAACAGAGATATCGCAATAGTCGGTAATGCATCCCATTTTCCGATTTGTTTGTAATCACGCTACAGGTCGCAATTTTAATCGGATCGTCACGAATTTTTTGGGAGTTGATGCGGGTCCCACATTGGAAGAAGCCTATTGATTTTGGTGATAGCCGGATAATATTTAGGGGTCGGAATGGGGAAAAACTCATTTGGAGACAAATTCAAAGTGTAATTCTTTGTGAATATATTGGCTTCT